>NC_091118.1:98769240-99084240 GCF_040183065.1 Periplaneta americana | reverse complement strand
AATTATTATTATTATTATTATTATTGTTATTATTATTATTATTATTATTATTATTATTATTATTATTATTATTATTATTATTATTATTGCAATCAGATCAGATTGTTGTTGTTAGTCAACTGTCCGAAGACAGTCTGAACATCACAAGTGATACCAAGAAGGCACCACTTATGAGATAACTAGACCAGGAGATAATGGGGTAGGCTGGCAAGTTACTTTCCCCCCTCCATTGCATACATCGTCGATTAGCTACATATTACACTAATCAGACTTAAGGTGCATACAAACAATTCTTCTTCCTCCGACACATATCGTCAAGTGAGATGTACTGCCTGATAATAAATGTACATATCAGACAAAATCTCAATCAGAGGTACAGATCAGATTTTGGCATATTATTCGTAACCATCACCTGATTTCAAAACTTCAGAATTGTGGCCTCCATTCCATATTCTGTGAAAGGACGGAACAGGAGGTTTCATGATGATGATAACGATGATGATGATGATGATGATGATGATGATGAGGAGGAGGAGGAGGAGGAGGAGGACGATGACAACGACGACGTCCATAAAGATTATGATGACGTTGTCGAAGATGAACGACAAAGACGACGATAATGATGAAGATTATTGTAATCGTGTTGCTATTATTTTAGGGAAATAGCTATGCAGTTAAATTGATAATCTATGCCTTGGTAAAAGATAATAATAAACGCCAACGTGGGCTATTTGTAGTTGGTGTTTGCTGACTGAGCTCTATTTTCTTTACTTCTATTTATTCTCAGTTTGACTGTAGCTGCCATCTTAAGATGACTTCTGAGCCATAAAAACTTATATTTTTGGTTTTCTCTGGATCAAGACAATGATAAACGCCATTTCAACGACAGTGAGTGGAAGAAATATATACTTTTGAAGTATGAGAAGATAACGAGACAGAATAGAAAAATACTGCGGAGATTTCAGGGGAAGTTACAAGTAGTTGAGAGTATAATCCCGGTGCTGAAAATGATAATGCTTCGTTCTTTTTCGTGAATATTCAACATTGTAGTGCCACACGAAACGTTATAGTTTTAGTGAAATTTCTTACTATTATAAATTAAAAGCAGTTGTCCAGTTTCGACTTCACACCGGCCTCGACTTCTTCGGGAAGTACGTGCATCATTTTTAAATACTACCGTCTCCTATTAATAGGAAAGACAGAAAATAGGAAAGATTGGAGAAAGCTGGATTTGCAGTGAAAGACCTGCCCTTGGGTAGAACACTGAATTCTATTGAAGTCTGATTAGCGTAATATGTAACAAGTCAGCGATGTATGCAATGGAGGGAGAAAGGAACTTGCCACCTTACCCCATTATCTCCTGGCTTAGTTGTCTCAAGAGTGATGTCTTATTGGTGATACTTATGAGGTTCAGACTGACTTCGGACAGTTGACTAAACAACATCTCCTATCTATATGCTTGATATGGAAGAAGAAATGGACAAACATATTTTTCAGCACTGTCCCGTTCTAAAGGTTCCCTAGAGTATGATAAATAGTGGGAAGCAAGGAAATACATTCGTGATATTTTGAGTTAATGATTTAAAGCTATATAGGCCTATCTGCCTTTAGATTTTTAATATATTACAATTAAATAATTTGTTGTCTCTTTTGTTTGAAGACTGCAACGGTGACATATCTCTTATAAAATCACCAAGAATAGGCAGAAAACGTCTGTCTTAAGTAGGGTTACCATCCGTCCGGCAAAAGGAGGACATGTCCTCTCTTTTAATAATTTTATCTTGTCCGGCAGGCATTTAAAAAAAATTGAAATATCCGGCATTTCGCATTTCAACTAGAATTAATATGGATATTGAATAATGTGCGATATTATGCATGGAATAACTAAACAAATGGTGAAAACCTACGAAAGAATTTAACTGCTTTCAATAGTTGAAGCTGGAGCACATAAAAAACATAAACTATGATAACCTATTGACATGCATTGAATTCTTACACTCTAAAAATATCACTATTCATAATTCTAAGCTATTTTATCAATTTTATTCTGCAATGTACAAAGATATGTCAATCAAGTTAATTTGGACAAAGATTTAAGTTCAGATAAACAATGGTGCAAATTCTTCAATTTCAATAGTTCTGCGAGTACTGAAACTTTCTCAGAACTCTTAAAAAAAAGTCAATTCTATTTATTCATCCCAAGTCACAATGGAAGTGCTGAGAGAGTATTTTCCCTAATATCTGCTCAATGGACAAAAGAACAAAATCGCATGCTAACGGAGATAGTCAGAGGTATCATTGTGGTGAAATATAATTTCAAGGACGTCCTGTGAACAGTTCCATAGTTATTTGTTACAAGATATATGTTTGTCTCTTCAGGTTCTTGTGCACGAAGTGGGCTCCACCGATAAGTAGGGTACAGATGTAAACTGATCCAGCAACTAGTGAGAAAACTGACTAAGGTGAGCCATTGTTTTTATCTTTAATTTTGTTCATACCAATTTTTAAAAAGTCCTCCTTTTTTCAGCTATGTCCTCTTATTTTAGATTCCATGTCCTTCTATAGAATTTCTTCACATGGTAACCCTAAACTTAAGTAAAATGGAAAATCAGACAAAACGGACGTAACTCTGGGAAACACGCATCTCTGCCTCTTGAAAAAAAAGGATTGAAAACCAGTGGATTGAAATCACTAATAAAGTTCGAAAATAGTTAAATATGGTAGGATAGTGATGCATCAGAAGAACGTTTTAGCAGTATCTGTATTAACAAATTGTATCAAAGAAAGGAACACTGCTGTTGATGGAGCAGGCTTGAATTTCGAAATTCATGTAGTTTTCTGATACAAACATTTCATGCAATTACGCTACGATCCAAAAAGACATACTCTGGCCTTAAGACGTGCTCTGGCTTGATGTCTCGATAAAAAGACGTGGGGGACAGGCCGAGATGTTACTAAGTGACTTACCTCAGAAATCAAAAGTAACTATGAACAATAAAAAGATACGATGTTTCTGTTACCATAATTATGTACCACCTCTGTATCATACATATTACACTAAGATTCTAGTTGCCAATGACGAATCAGAGTGACAGAGCAAGAACGAAACGTAATATTTGTCTACCTTTGGAACCTTAATTTTATAATAAAGTTTGAGTTTATTTTTAAACGTTGTTTTGTATTATTCGTTATTATGCAGTTACAGTCTTAATTTCAGAGAAAAACTTCACCTTTGTTTAATGTTATTTCACTTATATTATTATAAACTGATAATTGTTTTTGGCAATACACACCCAATGAAATATTTTCGTTTTGACTGTTAACTTTAACAATATATGTACTATCGTTTAATATTATATCTTCTGGTTTGTAAACCGTTTCCTTTGGGACAATCCAATAACTGCATTCGTACAGTGAAAATACTTACATGCGTTCAGAGATTAATATTTACTGAGCTTTAATGTACATAACCCTTATGCATGACATAACATGATTAAAGGAATGAAAGTAATGTTTGATTCTAAGCGTCATTTTACTTTTGTTCCAAGAATTCTCAAAACGTAATTTGTGGTGCTTACCATTATCTTGCACCAAGAAACGGAAGTTGAGCCATATAATTGGTTAAGTGGATTTAAACTGGAATTTGCAAGCATGAATATAGTAGCGACAACTCTAATCTATAGGGTTATTATGAAGTAACTAACACCGCTCAAATTACTAAATTTTCTAAAGAAACTGAGAAATATAGAACTAAGCGGTTGTGAAATGGGTAAAGAAAGGGATTTAGTTATTCCATGCTAAAACAAATAGGCCTTCAATTGTTATGATGGAACAATTCAGCTTGTTTGTTACACACATTTTCTAAATTTGAGAAAATAGTTTTAAATCTTCAAACATAAATTGGTTGGTGCAGCGTTGTTATAAACAAATGTGGTAGAAGTTTCATTGCCGGATTAATGAGATTTTGTACCGAGAGATGAGTTGGTACCATTCTTTCATAGAGTGCATCAATTAAGAAGTTTTAAAAAAATGTTTAGTTCATGACAAAAGGAAGACCAAGAATTCAGGCTACAGAAGTTCTTCATGAAAGCCAAAACTCAGCTAGAGAAAACCGTTATCAGTCAGCAGTGATAATTGCAATACAGCATCATTTGGAAAATCTTACACAACTTCTGAAACTGTATTCTTATAAAGTGCAAATGATGTTTGAAATGAAAGAAGCTGCGTATGAATTTTCTTTACATGTATTAACTCGGAAATTGAATCAAAAAGGTTATCTCGAATACCGAGGACAGATGAGGTCCACTTTACTCTCAATGGTGAAGACAATGCTCATAATTGTCATACATGACTATACTTCGTTCCATCATGTTTGAGAGGCGACGTAAACATTGCCGGCAGAGGAGGAGAGAAGTATAATTGATATTCAAGTAATGGCAGATGTCTCATTCCACGCTTATCTTGAAGTTGGGCGGGAATAGAACGCTTCAAGACCGCCCAACTTCAAGATAAGCGTGGAATGAGACATCTGCCATTGGTTCACTAGCACCTTGTTGAATAGTTTCAGCCGGTGGGCTATCATCAGAACTGGGTGGTTTTCTCACCTTCTGAATGCGTTTCATGTAGGGATATGTTTGTGTAGTGTAATGTGGAGTCAATCAAATATTTAGCACAAGAAAACGGACACAACCCTAACATATTAGACAACAGAATGAGAAAGACAAAACAGAATTACAAAAAAACATAGGAATACAACACAAACACAAAACACAAAAATACATCACACTAACATACAAAAACAAAAACACACATAAGATTGCAACCTCATTTAAGAAATTAAATTATAACATCACACACAGAATACAATACACTCTACGAAAGTATCTCAACACACAAACAACACAAACAAATACAACCACATAAGTGTATACAAACTCAAATGCAATACATACAACAACTTCTAGATAGGACAGACAGGCAGATCATTTCAAACACGTTACAAAGAACACATCACAGCCAAAATCAAATCACAATACACTTCTACATACGCAGAACACATCACAAACGCCAACCACACCTACAGCAACATAAACACAGACATGGAAATTCTATATCTCCAACCGCAAATTAGAAACTAAACACACTAGAACATGAGTGTCCAAACGCCTATAGAACCAGAGTGATATTGCACGTCAAGCATACTCTGCTAAAATCAATAACTTTCCGTATATAACAGGAATAACGACCTTAAAGAAAATGCGCTGCGGGTTGCTTACGGCAGGAGTTACCTCGTACGAGTTGCAATTGGACATTATGCACTACAACAATACAAAATATACAGGAACACAAAAACACACCCGCATCAAATTCTCAATTTCAGAACACACACATTTTTTGATTCTACATTACACTACACAAACACACCCCATAGGAAACGCAATCAGAAGGCGCGATGATAGCCCACCGGCTGAAACTAGTCAACAAGATAACTTAGTTAATTAACACGTGAATTATCTTTCTCTCCCCTTCTCTACCGGAAATGTTTACGTCGTCTGTCTGATATTATGTAACGAAGTATAGAGACAATCCACGTGCACAGACTAAATCCAATCCTTGACACATTTCATAGCCTCTTAGTTCATCTTCATTGTTCAGTTTGTATGGCGGTTATATCAATTTCAACTACATTAGTTATTTTATAATAATAATAGTCTTTATTAAACATAATGTGTACGATATTTAGCCATTTTTATTTGTTCTGTGTGCCTGGTTCGGGAAATCGCAGAGTGAGGGTAATTGTGGTGGAGTCGTGACAATGGTGAGGGGAAACGGGAGAACCAGATAGAAACCTCTCGTGGCCGCTTTGTCCACCACAAATTCCTTCATGAGACTGATCGCCGCAACTGAAGGCAGAGGGGCTAACCACTTAGCAACGGGCAAGGTCCAGATAGTTACTTCATTTATTGTGCCTGTATTTTCTCAGCTATTCACATCTTCACACTAACTGAAACATACGAACTTACTCTGAACTGAGGCGGCATATTCTTTTCACAGAGTTCCATCCTCTTCCATTCCCTCTTCTCTCGTTTGTCAGAAAACCAGTCCCAGCATAACTTTCTTCCTTAGACTTCACGGGAATATCGCGCAGTTTTTGTAAGAGAACTTTAATGCTAATCACTGTTATTTACCTTTTCAGAAGTGTCTCATCATTTCAGTAGACCAGCAAAACTAATTCTGGTAAAGTGAAACACACAGTTGAACTACTATGCGGAGCACCAATGAACAGCCTCCTGGACGCAAGACACAAAGTTGAAGACCTGTGTCCAGACGATAAGACAGAGGAGACTATGTATATCAATAACCACACAATGATTCAGTCCAGAGTAAATCACAAAGACAAATATTACGCATTGGAACATGTGAACGCAGGCGCATTACACTCATCATACGTATTGTTTTGTTCCAACCTAGAATTTCGTGAACTTGCATTCGGTTTTTCTTTTGCTCATCCTCCTCATTTTCTTATCTTCGATTTATCTATGTCCTTATTATCAAATCATTCTCAATATCAGCCTCTCATTCTCATTCTCATCATTCCCTTCTCCTGAGCTTATCTCCCCTCCTCACTTTCTTCACCCTCTCCCTTCGTCATTCTCACCACCACCACCACCACCACCACCACCACCACCACCACCACCACCACCACCACCACCACCACCACCACCACCACCAGACCTCTTTTATCTTCACATCTTCCACCTAACCTTATTATTATCACCATCATTGTCATAGTCATCGTCATCAACATCATCTCATCCCCCCCACCCTTATCCTCATTTTCCCACTTAACTTCTTCCCCATCATCACCTCTTCCGCACTCCCATTCCTATCTATCCGTCATCTCTTTATTTTCATCATCATTGTAGGCTGCAGATTTTGCATATTTGCATGCTTTTTTTTCCTCCTTAAACATAATGATATGCATACAGAGCATAACCCATTTCTCGTTGTTCGGGATTACTATGCAAGGTTTTATTGTGCATATTTGTAATGATAACTTACAGCATGTTTGTTTATCCTTGAAGCATATATTTGCATATTTATACTATTATAATACAAAAATAAACACTGTACAAAGTAAAATATAAACCGCGAGTTAATTTCCGATCCTCTCCTCTAACTTCACCATCTATCCCATTATTAGCACAGAAACTTAACTGTTGGCCCTGATCACATATAACAGACTGATCAGCTTATTGGACTTTCAAGACTTTTCACTATGTTTCCATCTAGCGGCTGCAAAAGAACCCCTATGAAATTGCATGGAGCAACTGTGCTTCACCTAGCGGTCGTTACCAAAAATGCCTTTTTGACAGTGGCGGCTCTGGTGGTTGTTCTCATTTCATAACATGGAAATGGCCAATCTGATATAGCCTACTGTATATGTGATCAGAGCTGTTAGGAAACTCATGCTCACTTGTTCTTTTCTGCTTGTTCTCGCCTCTTTAATCTATCGGACGCCTCCTAGACCCCGTCACAACAATTGAAATGATTGAACTTTTAACAATTATTTTATTATTAAGTTCAAACCGATTGTCAGCGTCTCTTATCGTGCGGTTATTCAGTTTTTTTCTTCGCTTGGGGGCTTCTTGTATACGGCGATTATGTACAAGATAACAGTAAGATATATACATCCTATGCGAGACTAAGAGGAAGGCGGACAATGGCAAATATTGGAGAATGCTGCGTTTGCAGAAAAAACCTGCCCTTCGGCAGATTGTGAATGAATGGTGTACAACACTACGTAGTTAAGGCGAACATTACCTAGATCTACACATTAAAAACGATATGCCTAATGATAAAATTTCACTTAGTTCCCTTCTGAAAAGCTGCGTTAAGGGTGAGAAAACTTCAGTATGATGGAAAAGGTATATTTTCTTAAAGTTTGTTCAGAACAGGAAAGCTCTCGTTCTTTATATTCAAAGAATATTCTGACGTACTTCATTTTAAAGCTCACCGTTTTGTACGTATCTTTTAAATCAGTGATTTCCAAACTTTTTAAAGACGCTACCCACTTTTGGGCGAGATTTCAGTTTACGACCTCTATTCGAAAAGTACAAATCTCTGATCAACTATAATTTTACTCAAAATCAGCGGATACTACACGAAGTACGAATTTAAATAATAGCTTTTTGAGTATTTTCCAGAAGAAACTCAAAACAACAGATGGGTATGAATCCACTGCGTTCAACTGGCTGAAATTAAAAGAAAAATAAATGAATGAAGAAAAAACTCACTGAATTTTTTCGCAGAGTACTAATTTTGCATCACAAGAATACCTCGGTTACGCAAAAGAAGCTCTTAAATTTTTTATAACATTTGTATTCATGCGAAATAAGTTTGTCATCTATGATTGCCATCAAAACAGAAGCGAGAAATCCCGAACTTGAAAATGATATCACTGTTTGTGTGTCTAATAATAGTCCAAATTTGAGAGGCTATGTTCTGAAAAACATTTGTTATATTATAATTATTATGTCTTACTTTGTAACTGTTGAAAGATTTTTTTAAAATTTTTATGTTCAACTTTGTGTATGTTTTTAAATACGAAATAAATATAATGTTAATAAGGCGTTTTTGTTTTATTTTGTAAATCATCTCTCGATCCCCCCCCCCCCAACTCTTCACATGGCCCTTGCTTTGGGAACAAATAATAGGTAACTACCCAAAGAAATTCAAATTGGATAGCATTTGCAGACTGCATCTCATACAAAATACGCATCGAAAAACAGTGTTCAGCCTTTACTGAATATGAAGACAAAATAATATGACTTACTCTAGTCTGTGCATATTTTTTTTAATTTTAACTCACATTTTCTAACTTCCTGAGCACATTTGTACGCATATTTTCATTATTTTTGGTGCATATGAATCCGCAGCCTATGTCATTACCCTCATCCCATCATCCTCAGTCTCAAATTCATCCATTTAACTTCCATTTCCGTAATCAATATCACCACCACCACCACCACCACCATGTCACAATTCCTCTCATCCCCTGCTCAAAATTTCCTCATTCTACTATTCTTCAACCTCCCCCTCCTCACCTACTCCTCATCCTTTCATCGTATCAACCATCCTCATCATACCATAAAAATCATCAAAGTCTAGCTTCTTTGTGGCTATGGACATTTTAACTTAATTAAGTTATTTTTATTTTGGATGTTGGTGGTGATAATTATGGTGACTGATGAGTGAAATGAAGTGATGATATATGGGTAGAAAAATTAGAGTAACCGAAAGATCCTATTAAAACATCATTCTATTCATAATCTACACACCTCTTCGCCAGAATTTGAGCCCAGTCTCCAGTGTAGATGGTTAGTGCTCTATTTATCTTAAGGCGCATCACACTCCTGCATTTCCTCAGCATTTTCAAATTTTGAACTCATTTAAGGGAAGAAGATTTACGAGTATTTTCACAGAAAAAACAGACAATCTATAAATAAAGTACTGTATGAAATGTATAAATAGACACTGATTATGTGACTATGTCTTTGAATTTAACACTGGTAACTAGTAGTGTTTTTAAAACATAATCGTATTCATTTCATGATCTCGCTTGTCTTTACAGTAAAAGAGAGCGCCACCCTGATAAATCGGTCACTAATCTCCAAGTTAAAGGAAACTGAGGTCTGTCTGTAAACAAACATAAGACAATCTGGCAGCCCTAGCGAGTACTGATATGGCGAACAACGATGATGTAATGTGTCGTGATCACCCTTCCTAGTTCCAGGGGACAGTCCCGAGTATTTATGAAAAAATGTCGCAAGAACAGTCTTCTTATATGTATTAGTCATACTATGGAGAAAAATGATGTCAGAATTACAATAGAAACACATGTTCTTTCAGGGTTACTGAACACGTTTAAACTATCTTCTCGATGTTCCTGTGGGTAAGTGAAGGTGTGTACAGTTATGTTAAAGTATTACATACACAAAACATAGTAGTATTAACCAACAAATATTCTTATCAGTATCACTATGTACTTAAGGCCAGAGCATGCAATGTCAAAGCTCAAACAGCAGCAGTTTCTAATCCGCTTGGAAGAGAATGATCGCTTGTCTGTTTGTCAATAGGATGCAGTGCATGCGGGAGTGAGACTCAGCGATGTGTTGACCCATGCCATTTGTTCCTACAATGGTAGATTGTAAAAATCCCCCAGTAGGCATCAAATAAATCCCGCTAAATTAATAACAAAGGCTGCTTTCAAGTAATATAGAGTGATCAATTTTTTGGTAAAAAATGGAACTCTAGCCTTCGCTTCACGATTAGAGAACATTCGGATTTAGGAAGTTATAAATTATACTTGCGTTCTAGAGTATACCATTTGAAAATGTTAGTAATCAACAGAGAGAGAGAGACGATTTATGGGTGCAAGATGGATTGGAGCATCATCCTTAGTTCAACCTAAGCAGAAAAATGGGGTTCATTCAGCCATGGTTCTTTGTCATGCAATTAGACTAGGTTAGATAAATTTGTATCGATTTTTATTAAATCCAAAATTATTCATTTTACGTAAACAAAATACATAAATCAATTAATAATATATTCTCCTGCATTGCTTATGGCCTCCTATTTCCAACGTTATGGCAGTTTTTCGATTCTACGCCTGAAGAAATCCAGTGGTTTGAACATTCAGAAATAGTCAATCTCATTTTGAAGAGCAGCTTCATTATTAAAAGGACATTCCCAAGAGTTTATTGGATAGTTAAGGGAAAAGATGAAACTATGATGGAGTAAGATCAAAAGCCTAGGGTGAATGCGGAATAACATCCTAATCGATGTCTTGGATAACTGCTTTTGTAAAATTCGCGATATGTGGACGGTAAATATAATCCTGTAAGATCACTTGACGGAGTCTTCCCAGCCATTTCTCTTGAATTCGGTCTAAAAGCATCTGAGTTGTTTACAATAAATCTCAGCAATGATGATTCCCCAGAAGCAATTCATAGTAGATTATGGCTTCTTTGTCTCACCACTTGCACAACATTAGGTTACGTGGATGGATACCAGCTTTTGTACTGAAATTTGTTTTTTTGTTAAGCCTCAATCAGTCTTTTCTGTTCTTGATGTTGGTGTAAAGGCACCAGTAACAATCTGGGACAAAAACTATTCATGTTGCTGACGAGCTAAAAGATGACGAGTAAGCAAAGAAACACGAATGGTAACACTTTGATTTTGTTGTTTTCTCTCAAAACGTACAGTACACATACACGCGATTTTTTAACTTTATCTATGGCATCCAAACATCGTACGATGGTTTATTGGTCACAATTCATCATATTGGCCAATTCAAGAAGTTGACTGACATGGATCATCGTGAACTAAGCTTTTAAACGGTCTTCATCAAAGTCGGACGGTCTTGCTTAACATGGAGAATCACTCATGTTAAAATGACCTTCTTTGAAGAAAGAAAACTATTTTTGTGCCGTAGTTTCCCGTAAACGAAACATATGGTTGTATCGGCTTTCGATGCCTCTACTCCTCAGTTAAACTAAAAAATGTATGACGGAAATTTTCTTTTTTTCTACTTGATACTACACTTTCTTTAGCCCATAATTAACACAAACTTCCTTAAATTTAAAAAATCATAATCTATTGAATAACACAATACTACAACATTACGAAAACCTATTGCCATAGAAACAAAAACGCTACGAACCTATGCATTAGCCTGTTATTTTATGTCCTCTTTTCCAGAACAAAATTTAAAAGAACTTAGAAGGAGAAACAAGTACACACAGTATATTTTAAAATATTGCTATCAATAAGATTATTATTATTATTATTATTATTATTATTATTATTATTATTATTATTATTATTATTCACCGGATTCTCCGCGACAATCCATTTTTAATTGAGAATATACGAGTAATGACTGACTAAATGCACTTCCTTTGCCGTATTATTATTATTATTATTATCATTATTATTATTTTTATTATTATTTTTATCATTATTATTATTCGTACTATACACATCTAGAATACACCTTAATATTTTATTCAGCTGCTAACTACATAAAATAAATTAATAAAACTAGGGTATTATAACGATGATTGTAACGAAAGGCCTATATACAGTGACGCATTCATTCACGAATACAGGGTTTCTCTGAATGTTTCCACTAACTGCTGAAAAAATGACTATCTTCAATCAAACAACTGAAGACTCCACGCAGTCGTCAATTTAGTTGGGCGCAAAAAAGAGTGAACAATGAGTACAACATCAGTTAATTTTTGCAGTCTCTCTTCTCCACAGACTATAGCTGAAAACATGTGATGATTAATTAAATCCAATGAACATTGAAAGTGAATATACTGACTTCTATGAACTATGAATTCCGATCAGGTGTTTGAGCAAGTTTTCGATTTCACTTTATGTCGTCAAGTCAATTTCCTAAAAACACAGTTGATGTATATTTTGTAAATAAGTTAAAAAGGGATTTTAGGTCAAACCTACGGGACGGCCAAGATAACATTATAAACCGAGATCTATGGTCACTCTGTTATTATATGCGTGTAATCTAAAAACTAAACAACGTCATCCTCTCCATCCTTCTAATTATCTCCTTTTTCATGGATTAGGCCTAGACCTTGTAAACTAGTGATGAATAAAACTAACTGGCGCTCTCGCTCACTGTGTTCGTTGCATTTGTCTTTCGAGTCTCGTCTCGAATCTCGCTCATCATTCTCGAAATAGCATTTGGTCGGCGTGGAAAGATTTCGTAACTTTAAATAACATACATAATTGAAATAAATAACATTATAAATGTTTAAATGAGACAAAATACGAAACAGAACAGCATCTTAGTTATCAAAATGTTCTAGTTCTATTATATGATAATACCTACGGTTATATAAATAGAGGGGAAAAAAACAATTCTCAAATAAATTTCCATTTCTAAGAAACATAAAACATAACGTTAATATCTTTTTACTTGAGATTGCACACTTGACCTTAAACATATGAAAACAAAATTCCTAGCATTTTAATAAGGGCTTAGTAATTAAATAAAGATTGGGAAACGGATTATTGTACACTGAAAAGTAGAGATGATGTTTCATATACACTGGTGGCCATAATTCTGGAAACTTTTTGTTTTTGTATTGAATTATTATAACATCTGCATTGATTCACAGATTTATACAAACGAAAATGTTACTCGTGACTGATCCGTTTATTATGGGAAGATCTAAATATTCATTTCAGATTTCATTATCATTTCACATTATTTACTGTATTAATTATTATTACTCGACAAATCTGTCTCACATCTCTTGGACTTACTTTAGGTTTTCTATCAGTCCTAGGTGTTGTTTTACAAGATTTTGTGGATTTGTACTTCTGCCATACCTTTTGGACGCCAGACACTATAGCACCATTACCAAGTTTTCTTGCAATATCCTTGAATGTATAGCCTTCTTTTCGAAGTGTGACTGCCCTAGAACGTTTCCAATCCTTTCGTGGAGCCATTGAGATAAAATGATCAATAAAGTTTGTTGTAAAGCAATCAGGTGTTCACCTAACGAAATCTTAAGTCAGACTAATGATAGAAACGCACTAATAATGTCCATATTTTATGCCAAGAGTGCTCAACAATGCTTCTACTGATCAACAATAATCTTAAAATCAACGATGGACCAGTTTTTATTACAGTAAGTAATGGGAAATTATAATGAAGTCTAAAATTAATATTTAGATCTTAAACGACTAGAACATAATTTTCCAAATAGTAATGAGTATTTATTGTTAAAATATTCAGGATTTAATATAATACCTTTATTACAACCCCAAAATTAACGGGTCAGTCAAGAATAACATTTTCAATTGTATAAATTCGTGAATCAATACAAATTTTATAATAATCCAGTACAAAAAAAGTTTCCAGAATTATGGCCACCAGTGTAGGCTACTTGATTGTTTATACATATATAACAGTTGCCAAAGTAGATAAAAGTTCAGTCAGGTATAAACAACTGTGAGGATTTAAGGCTGCTTGACTTTGGGACTTCGGGAGTGATCAAACTCGAGTCTCGGAACACTCCCAACCAGTCTTTACGTCAAGGACGCGACGTAATACAACATTGTCGTGCGGGTTTTCGGCTTTGCGGGCGCTGTTAGTCTCGCTTTCTCGATCGTTGTTAATCTCTATTGTAAACTCTTCCGATTAAAATACATATTAAAACGAGGCATACCAGGATCGTTTTGGGAGATCTCGACAATTTAACAGAAGTGGCCATTGCGAACACTGTTCCTAGTGAAAAAAGTTCGAATTACACGACATCTGTGTTGACTGTGTTTGTAATCTCTGCGTAAGTGAATTTCATGGCTACAACTCGTGTTGGCAATAAACATAATATATGTGAGTTACACTTTTCTTTTCGGTCATGAAATATAATATAACTTATCACCTTTAGTTTATTGTACTTTGACTGGATGTGCGTGATATTAGTAGATGCACAAATTGTTGTCTATACATTTTACAGGTTAGTAAAGGCGCCAAAATGATTACAATCAAACAAGTAGCTCTCTTTGTTTCGGGTGTCCTGTCATCCTTTGAATGAAGGTGTAACTCTGAGAGATTTCGAAACTGTGTTTTGGGGAAGTCTCGACATGTGTCGAGTTCTTCCTGATTTCTTAGATGACTAAGGAGGCTGTCTCTATCAAAATTGTTGTGTGTTTGATCTTAGGAGAGTTCGCAATCCTTCATTGAGCTTTTTAGTGCCACTTTGTTCATCTATCTATGTGTCTGTGTGTCTTTCTGCATGTATGAAACTACTCATCTTCCATTAAATCAATCTTAATTAAATTTATATTTCAATTTTCATTGATATTGCACATATAGAAAAAGGCACAATTCTCTATACACACACGGAAGATAAATTAGTTCGACATATCTTTCGCCTTGATTCTATAGGCTATATGGATTAATAATTAATGACGTAAGAGAATTGACATCCTGACGTACTGCAGAATGACATGTTTGAGTACGATCTGGTTGTAGCCGAAAACTGATATGAAATTCGCTTTGAAGAAGACATTACCACTCCTCCAAGAACACCATAGGTACTATCTGCACAAGGACATTTAGGCTTGTCTAATTCTTTGTCTACAGATATTTCTTTTGAAGAACTGTCACCAGTATCGCTGCTAACACTTATTTACATCTGGTGACAAGAGAGTAAGAAAATTGGAAGATTCAGAACATCAGAAGCAATAACGTCTGAAAACTACAGGAAACAGATGGAGGCTAAACAGCAAAAAGAAGTTAGGCTTTCCCACAGATGAAGGCTTCTAATGCTCGGCGTGTTCCTAGTTCATCAAACAATCTAGACAATAAAAAAATCTATTGTGCCGCGTGTAGTGGGTATTACTACGATGGCAATACTAGAGCACTTTGGATTCAGTGTGTTGGAGAAAGCTAAATATTGGTTTCATCAGGCATGTGTGGAAAATGGCACAGATCAAAAATTCACATGTCACCAACGCGGGTAAGAGTATTATACATTCAGGAGCAAAAACTTGTCTCCTAAATGAAGTGTTTCCTGTCACTGATTAAATTGCTAACTTCTTTACCGGGTTAATATTAGTATTTACCTTGCTTGACTAGTTTCGAAGTTTTGTGCTTCATTGTAGCCAAGCAAGATAAACACTATATTAACACGGTAAAAAAGTCTGCAATTTAACCAGTGATATATAAGTGTTAAAAGTGTACATAGAAAAATGAAGAACCATGTTTCTTATGTTTGTCATATTACCCATGTCTAAATCTCGACCATTATGGGAGAAGTCGACACTTCGGCATCAATTTAGTATTCTTTTAAATACAGTGATATAAAATGATCACAATGGCAATAGATATGTGTAATGTACGGTAATCATGTCCATTAGGGGAAAAAATTTGAATAAAATTTGCGTAAACGGGTCCCAAAATTAACATTTTTTCCTTAGCGTGTCGAGATGTCCCTGGAGGACCCTATAATACAGAAATCTATGTATTTCTTGGTAGATCGTCTCTATTTTTCGAGGTTATTACTAGGTCTCTCATTGGAATTGAAACCAAATAATTTAAACAGATCATGAGCGACTCCTGATAGACCAATTAGATTTTGCTAACACATAAAAACATATTTGAAAATAATGAGACATGCACAGAATGCATGCCTCGTTTTCGTGGCCAAGCATTCTTTACCCATTGTTTGCTTCTACACTAATTGTGTAAGTCCATTGTGTACTCGGGGATGATAATTCGTGTATACCCTGATCGCGCCTCTGTAGCACAGTTGGACCCGGGTCCAGTGCTATAAATTACGAGAGTTCTAAAACATACGCAGCAAATATTTGTAATACACATTACTAACCTAGAGAGAAAATTTATGAAAAACTGTAGCGAAGCATTTAGAAGTGCCTGCTGTCCTGGCGGGGAAATTATCAAGAAACAAAGAACATTTTTGATTTAGCGGCTCAGGGGATTTGGTTGTTTCATTTATACTTAAGAAGTTTTAAATAATAAAATTATATTAATTCTAGATCTGAAGTTAAACTTATGATACATAATTTTTAAGTAAAAACCCTTATGCACAATAAAATCATGGCTTCATTATATGATTACACATTGGCCGTGTAATAGAAGGCCGAACAGATTCATCCTGTGACCACCACCACCACCACCACAACTACCACCACCACCACCACCACCACCACCACCGGATACAAAGTGCCAATACACTATGTTTACAATTAATCACTGATATGTAGTAATGTGAATCATCTGAAGGAATACTTTGTATCAATTCAATTTAATACGATGCAATATAAGATGGAAATGTATTCTTCGAACCATTAATTTTCGCACGCGTTGCAAAATGATGCAACCTTAGGAAGCTACGAATATGTGTATTATAATAAAAACATAAAAAATGATAAGGGTTTCGAGCCCGAACTTTATACACTGCTTACACTCGACTCCAACGCTCTATCGTCTGAACAACGCCGCAACATAATTTATTGTTGCAGCAATGAATAGCTTAGTTACGCTACAATCGTTTGACTTATAATTTTCCAAATTTATTTTCTCTTGAACCCAAGTCTATACAGAAAAAAAAAGCTGAGACATGTATTTTATGAATTTGGCCATACTTATTTACAAATGGCTTTTAAGGAACCCGGAGGTTCATTGCCGCCCTCACATAAGCCCGCCATCGGCCCCTATCCTGTGCAAGATTAATCCACTCTCTATCATCATATCCACCTCCCTCAAATCAATTTTAATATTATCCTCCTACCTACGTCTCGGCTTCCCCAAAGGTCTTTCTCCCTCCGGTCTCCCAACTAACACTCTATATGCATTTCTGGATTCGCCCATGCTACATGTCCTGCCCATCTCAAACGTCTGAATTTAACGTTCCTAATTATGTCAGGTCAAGGAAACAATGCGTGCAGTTCTGTGTTGTGTAATTTTCTCCATTCTCCTGTAACTTCATCCCTCTTAGCCCCAAATATTTTCCTAAGAACCATATTCTCAAACACCCTTAATCTCTGTTCCTCTTTCAAAGTGAGAGTCCAAGTTTCACAATCATACAGAACAACCGGTAATGTAACTGTTTTATAAATTCTAACTTTCAGATTTTTTGACAGCAGACTAGATGACAAAATCTTCTCAACCGAATAATAACAGGCATTTCCATATTTATTCTGCGTTTAATTTCCTCTCGAGAGTCATTTATATTTGTTACTGTTACTCCAAGATACTTCGAAGGATAAATTTCCAATTTTTATGTTTCCATTTCGTACAACATATTGGTCACGAGACATAATCATATTCTTTGTCTTTTCGGGATTTACTCCCAAACCTTCACCCAAAATTTTCCCGACACGAATCTTGATATCAAAGTGAGGCGTCTCCTTGTCGGTTCTTTTACGCAGTTAAACTGAGCGTGTATGGGGGTCCTTTACGCACGACTCCGCTCTGCTTTTCCTTTGTTTAGTTTGTTTGTTGCTTTTCTGTCTGTTTGTAGGTCAAATATTATGAATAATCTATTCGAAGATATATTCAAAGAGTAAATTTGGTGTAAAATAAAAATTCTTTTCCTAGTCGTGTGAACCAGGCGCGGCCCGAAGTGAAGACAAAATTCACGCTACAAGAGAGCAGTCATTTTTTTGTGTCTAAGGCTGTACTTTCTAAGAGAGAAGGAAAGAGAGGGAAAGATCGCTACGTGAAATCTGCAAGCATGGTGAATCCCCGTCCCCAGCATTTAACTGTACCAACATGTAGTTTGTCCTTGACAGCGGACAGAAATGCATGCAGTGACAACTAAGAATAAGTGCAGCTTATTACGTCGTGTTTTGCAATGTTTACATATTCAGTGCGTGTACACATTTTGAAAACGTACATATGGAAAAAGAAATCGTGTAGCAGAATAAGGGAAAACTTTAGAAGTAAATTTCCTGGCCGCCCAGTTCCGTATAAAAAACCATAATATTAAGTTTAGTAAATATAATTAATAAAATAGAAACGATGTGATGTGAATTTTGTATCACACAAGATGGGCAACACTTCCAGCAGCTACTATATGTAGGGTGAGTACTGAATGTTATTAGGCTTAACGTAACATACGTAGCACAGTAGTGACAAAAAACCGGACCGACCCTTGTAGCTGATTTCAGAGCCTTGTTCACTCCAGAGCACGATAGACTGGTAACTAAGACTTTGTGGTTCGAATCCTGCCTCGGAAGGAAACTTTATTTTGTTCTTTATTCAAATTTATTCCCAATACTTTTCGATTGCTGGTAAAATTCATGTTCTGGGAATAATAAGTTAATTAAGTAGTAAAATATCGCTGCAATCGAAAAGTATTGGGAATAACTTTGAATAAGAAACAAAGAAAAGTTTCCTTCCCATGCAGGATTCGAACTACGAAAGTCTTAGTTACCAGTCTATCGTGCTCTGGAGTGAACAAGGCTCTGAAATCAGCCACAAGGGTCGGCCCTGTTTTTTTGCCATTACTGTACATAAGTTTTAATCCAACGAAGAGCCGTGAGTTCGCGGGTGCAAGCGGCGGCGATAGTGGGGGAGACCTGGCAATGGTAGACCGACAGAAACACCGGGAATGTTCGCTGGGACTCACTGTATGTATCATTCTTCGTGACCCTCATTGGTTTCCTAAAGGACACATCAAATATATTCTGCAAATAGAAGAAAATAAGGAAAAGAAGGTAAATTAATTACGTGCTGCATTACTGTTTGAGTGATACCTCGTAAAAACTACATCTTTTCAGTTTACTGTTGGTACAAATTTCGTGCCTATATGATATAAACAGTCAATACCTTCAGTTTTAACTCGTCATTAAGTAATTTCTGTCTCACCGGTATTGCATGTTCTAATAACTCAAGTGAAAGTTTATCAGAACGGATTAAGTTGTGATCGACAAATACTGTGTAGTCACGGTGACATAGACCTTGCGCCAAGGCAAAGTTTGCAGAGGATTAACCTTATCTGATAAATCAAGGACGGTTCACCCTGTGCAACTGCTACTCACAGGCAATATCTGTTGACATTACTTTCTACGAATTTTTATTTCTGTCATAAAAGTGATTCATAATGAAAACGATTGCTGATTTAACTGTCTTCTCATTTTTAAAAACATGAATCACGTTTCAGCAAGACACGTCCTGTGACTTACTGATCCACTTTAGAAATGAATAATCTTCTTAGAAACATAAACATATTCTACCACATATTCGAGCAACCTTTTCTCCGTACTAATGAACCATTTTTATTTCGAAACTTGAATCGAAGGGTCGCAAAAATCGATTAAGTTTAATAAGATACTGAATTCGACTTTACACAGATTTCCCCTGATCTGCTTGTCATAATTTGTTCACAATCACTAATTTCAGTTGATTTTTATGAGCGTAGTAGTGGTAGCAGTAGTAGCAGTACTTTATTTTAATAAAAGTTTGTACTAGAGTCGTGCACAACCGGTTACGAAAAATAGAAATGATATAGCCTATTGCTACAGAACGCCTGGCGCTATAGACAGTATGCAAAGCTCTTCCGTCTCGCGAAGTGATCCAATGTTCGGTTTAACGAATGTCCGAGTCTTTCTCGGATGGACGGTTCTGGCTCATGAAAGACAGACGACTTTGAACCATCCAGGAGTTTCAGGAATCGTTGCAAGGACGCGATTATCATCGTGTACTTTTCAATTGATATTTCAAGCTAACATTTTTTTTTTAATTGGCAAAAGTAAATTTCCTTCAATTGTTACTCCATTTGTGTAGTCATAAGATGTCATCAGAGTTCTTGTATGGTGAAGTGCGCCTGTGTTCTGTCTACCCTGCAAAACATTAGGCGCAACCGCTTGAAAATCGGATATTCGGTCGGATGTTCAACCTCGCCGGTTGTTCTCCGACCGGTCGAATATAAACCGGTTCTAAGTGCTGTTCTGCAGCACTCTAGTTTGTACTGCAAGTAGGCAACTGGGAAAATATCGCCTGGAGCCCTCTATCAGAGACAGGGTTCTTTTACTTAACGAGCGATGTCTGAATCCACGAATCTCGGATACAACGTCTAGCATGGTAATCATTAGGGTCGCCGAAGACAACGACTTTCACTAGAAGTAGGCTATACATAAAAATGACATTTTAAATTAAAGTTAGCTATTTTATGTATAGGCCTATTTGAAAACATAAGCGCAAAGTCACAGATTGGTGATATATTCGAAATTCGATATAGGCCTAATTATTTTATTCCGTTACTTCCTCTTTTCATAACAAAGTGTCGAATAAAAGAAGTTCCAAGTCATTTTGCTTCAGATTTGTATATTTTAAATACAATGATATTATTTTAATATGAAACTTTTTAACTCACAAGCGATTGCTTAAAATATTATACGACTTTCTAAACCGAAATTTAATATCAAGTTCGGCATTTTCAAACAAATTAAGAATGGCATAAAAGTGTTAATTCTGGCAGTTGTCTCTAGCATAATTTTGTGATTACCAGCTTAATTGTGCATCGTAGTGACAGTAAATAATATTTTCTATTAAATCTTTTCTCAATTTTTGAAGCAAAATTCCTAATGATGAATGTCCTACTTACTTACAAATGGCTTTTAAGAAACCGGAGAGTCATTGCCGCCCTCACGTAATCCCGCCATCGGTTCCTATCCTGAGCAAGATTAATCGTCTCTACAATCATAACCCACCTCCTTCAAATCCATATTTATATTATCCTCCCATCTACGTCTCGGTCTCTCCAAAGGTATTTTTCCCTCCGGCTTCCAAGTAACACTCTATATGCATTTCTGTGTTCGCCCATACGTGCTATACAGTATTATATATATTTTGGATTTCTAGTTCGTGTGTTGAGATTTAATTGTTCCAACATTTTATAACTGCTTACAGATTACACCCTCAGGGTCGTGTAGTTCGATAATTGTAGGCCTATTCATCGTTCTGAGGATAAATCTTATGTAGCCAAAATTAATGGCAAATTAATTGTCATCATACAGTTGCATAATTCAAATTTACTTTCGTAACTATAATGGTTTATCCTATTACCTTTCAGAGACATTTATTTACAGTCTTACACTATCGCCTTCTCTCTTTTTCACTCCTGAGAGCGCGAAATTATATTTAAGTCCCCTGAATAGGCCTATTTAATAAATGTTTTTCTTCTCAATAATTACTAACCGGCTTACATATTTCTAGAGTGAGCGATAGCTTCTGAGTTACTTGCGTTATCTTCTGAAACAGTTTCAGCTAGCAAAGTAATCTCAACGTACACAATGAGAGCATAATATGGTTTTAGTTTACGATAAGCAACGGGAGTTTTACAATATTACGTACAGTTAACCAAACAATAAAAGATTGATCCGTTGAAGTATTATAAAATCCCAGATACAAGACACTGCATATAATCGAAGCCCAGAGCACAGATACACAAGATAATGCGTAATTGAGTTATTTAAATTCACTGTATTTGGTTTGTTGGAACTCGTTTCAAAACTCACTTGAAAACTGCAATAAAAAAATGATAATGTGTTGTAAATAATGGGGCTCGGGGAGGTGTCAGTTGCGTCCCCGTAAATATGTTGACGAAAAATTAATACATCAGTTGCGTCCGGGGATTTTAAAATATATATTTCAGTTGCGTCCACAACTGCCTGCCGGTTTAGGACGTTATGTTTTTTTATTTTTTTTTATTTTATTTGGGTTATTTTACGACGCTGTATCAACATCTAGGTTATTTAGCGTGTGAATGAAATGGTGATAATGCCGGTGAAATGAGTCCGGGTTCCAGTACCGAAAGTTACCCAGCATTTGCTCGTATTGGGTTGAGAGAAAACCCCGGAAAAAAACCTCAACCAGGTAACTTGCCCCGACCGGGATTCGAACCCGGGCCACCTGGTTTCGCGGCCAAACGCGCTGACCGTTACAGGTGTGGACTGGGGATGTTATGTTAACTTATTAAAAGTTAATATAGTCCAAGGACGCTTTCTGAGACAATAAAAGACAAAACCAAGCACTGTATAGAATGCGTTCTGCGACGTCATGTACAATGTAAAGGTTAAATTGGAAAAACTTAAGAAGAATAACAATGTATATTCAAGAAAAGAACTTACCACCTAAATTTTCACTTTGCACGAAAACGCAAAACGTTTCAACATTCAAGTATTCAAAACATGTAGGTTCCAAACCGCAAAAACAAAATCGTACATAGGGTTTCCCTTAACTTTTTCAGCTGAAATTCCCCTTATTTTACGGAATGCTTGTGACGAAAACCACCAGTTGCCATAGCGACTGAGTAACGGAAAGTATATCTTGATTTCAAGCATTGTTTGTTGGAATAAAACATTCCGTTTTCATCTCAGACAGTGTTGGTGGCGTAAGACACAGAATCTCGGACTTGTGAAAGAATACCGCTCAATTCCGAAGTTGGACAGTATTTAAGATTGTTTTTTGGTTTGCCCATTTTGGACAATACCGCCATCGAAGAGGCATTCACAGACAATAACGTCCTCTCAATCATAAGACTTCCGTATTGAACAGTTTATGAATTACTCTTTGAAACGTATACTGCTCCGAATTCCACTTTTTCTCCAACAGTATGGACAGAATTTACAGCAACAACAATGAGAACGACTAATGGCTGCGAGTCATTTCCTTCAAAACTTAATAGTCTATTTTATACCGCTCACCCAAACATTTACCATTTTATAGGAGTTTTGAAAGAAATACAAAGCGAAACATACTTACAACTTCGTAATGATAGAGTTCTACCATTTAAACAGGCAGAGAGGGAGAAAGAAGCTTTTATTCGTAAAAACATGATTGATTTGCAGCCAGGTCATATAACAAAATTGGATTTCATGCGGAATCGGTAATTTAGATTTCAACCAATACTATTGTAGTTTTATGGTGACAACGCAACTCATGAATTTTAATACATTTTATGGAGAAAAATGACACTATCAACTTGTGTGGTGAAAATGCCACAAACAACATTTTTAACCTACCTGTAACGTTTAAATTGATGATGTTACAGCCAGTCCTAAGTCTATAGAATGGACGCAACTGACGTATGACCCAAAAAATATAGCGACGCAACTGAAGTATAAAACTGACCACGGGCCGCAATCGCCTGTCCCCGTAAATAATAGACAAATATTAAATCAATTTATTCTTATTAAATGTGAATCTAATTTTCTTCTCTGAGCTTCAAATAGTACAGGTAGCAAAGTGCTAGCTAGATACCGTAGTTAGCTATGGAAGAAACAATTTAATTTTTATATTGTTTATGACAAAAGAAATTAACTGAGCAAACATTATTTATTTTACTTTTATTTTTATTCCCTTCCCAGGCGTAAATTGAATGTAGAAGATTTCCCATTTATGGCTTTATTTTAATAAATAATAATAAATTATATTCATATCTTTTCCTTTTACTTGGTTATTTAATGATGCTGTATCAACTACTGGGTTGTTTAGCGTCGATGGAATTGGTGATAGCGAGATGGTATTTGACGAGATGAGGCCGAGATTACGTGACATTCGCTTTAAGGTTGGGGAAAACCTCGGTAAAACCGAAGCATGTAATCAGCCCAAGAGGGAATCGAGCGCAACTCCGGATCAGCTGACATACGCTGTCATTGTAAATGGGGTGATTTTTCTTTTTAACAATAACAACAAAATTTAAAATGTTTTAATAATAAGCATTAAGAAATTGGCTATAAATAACAATAATACATTTAAATACTAACCATATGAAGCACCGAGACGAGATGGAAAAACAAGCATTTATCTATCCTTTCGGTCTCACAGCATGTTATCGTGTGAATAGCGCTATAGATATAAGCCATAGACCAGCGGTCGTTAGCACAGAGCACCCTGGGGCTAGTGTCTCTTACTCGCACCATGATGCACTCGTAGCTGCTAGCGGGTATGCTCTCTACCTCTTCCTGCTGCACGACGGGGCACACGGGACGGCTCCGCTTAACCTTTGCACATTTCAGCGAGTGCTGACGACCACTGTATAGATCATTAAGAATCGGCCCATTCTTTCTGTGGGGAACAGTACATGCCACCATCACCATCATAATCATCATAATTTTCTTTAAGAATTGATCTCTTCAATCTGTTCTGCCTTCACCTGTGTGTGAGGATAACGAATAAAACATAGAATGTACAAAGTAGCAGAATTTCTCGGTCATGTGATCAACACGACCGGCGTAGGACTGCTGCTTAAGCAGCTCTGCAGAATTAAAACAGGTCAGGAAAGAGGCCATCTTCGGTGAAAAGCGTACCCAGATTAAATTTAACTACTGAATGTGCGTCTTCTTCCATTCCGGTCAAACCACCTGCAGTATGTATTTTATGCAGAAATTTGTCGACTAATTTTCATATAGCATATAACTGAAATTAGTTCAGTAGCACGAAAAATATAGTTCTCTATAATTATTCACTAATACCGCCACGGTGGCTTAGTCATAGCATAATGAGCTTATAAGCCAGATTAAAATCCTACTCAACACTAAGGGCCGTATTCATAGACATTTTTAGCGCGGGCTTTCGGTGGATTATCAGCGTTTTTCGTATTCATAAACCAGTGTTAGCGATAGGATATGATTTGAATTCTGTACTAGTAACCAGTGGATAGCCGGGGCTAGCTTAGTACGCGTGCTGCGAAATGTCTAAGAATACCACCCTAAATTAATAAGTTGTGTTCTGCAAGTCTGTGATCTAGGCAATAGAAGGATTTTCTCCGGGTATTCCAGTTCCCCTGTGACATCGAAACAAGTCTAACAATTCTCAATCACTATTAATTTTGTGTACAATGCAAACTCACCGCCTGTGGTACACTCTGGAGTCTCTCTGACGAACTAAGTTGCCTATGCTTCGTGGCACTAGCGACATCTATGAGTCACGCTCGTACGTTCGAGTAGCGAAAAGTTTACAGTAGGGCTCTGCCATCGGAAAATAATATTATTAATAAGAATCTTTCGAAACAGCAATTCGTGTTATGTATAATTTCTAACGGTGGTGATTTCGTTTTTGGAGGTGACTTAAGTAATGATTACTGTCAGACTTCTTTTTCATTTTACTAGACGTAGGATTTTCAAGAACGTTAATTTTTTTCTCATCTATGATTCTATGTTCAATGTATTTAAAGTCTTCCCAGATAAAATGGTAAGAATTTCACAGCTTTATTGGTGCATCTGTTAAAGCAGCGGTTGTCAATCTATGGTACGCGTACCACTGGTAGTACTTGAGCCACTGTTGTATACTTAAACGAAGTATGAAATAAAAATATGAATTATCATAAAATGTAAAAAATATATAGCTGTTTTCAAATTTAAAAGAACGAAAAAGTAAGTAAAATGGATTTCAATAATAAGTGGTTGAATATAAAATGATTTCATTAATGTGTTTTAATATTTCTAATTTTTGGTAAATTTCACCAGACCTCGTTAATGCAATTCAATAATATCCAGTAAAGCACACAGCTTAGTACTAAAGAAATTCAGAACAATGGAGAATTACATTTTAACTACAACTTATTTTTAAATCTGAGATTTGAAAATCTGCATAATCGTCTAAATTCGTACATTGTAGCATTCACCGCGAGTTTTGAAGACAGTTTTTAATGAAGCGGTGAGAATTGTTAACTTCATTAATCCAGAGCAACGAACTCATGATTATATACGATTCAGAGCAGTGAAATTAGTGCTGAGTATGATTCACTTCCATTTCACACAGAAGTTAGGTGGCTGTCGAGGGGGGCTGTATTGTTTGTACTTAGATCAGAAGTGCAGCTCCATTATTATCATTTGAGATGCATGGGGACATACTATTAAATCTAGAATCTCTCGTAATGGAGCAGTCGTAACCAAATTCTTCCGCTATTGTTATGCTTAAAATTTAAATAGCATTAAAAGTGATAATTTTCAGGATATGGCCCTGGAATTCGTTCAACTTTTTAAGAAATGAGTACCAGGGGTATTTCCTTAGGGGTAAAGGCGGCGAGCACGTAGGATTGGCATCCGTACTGAATCAATACCGATTGTTTGTAAATGTGGGAGCCTTAATTTCCCCTTACTCTGTAGACCTCCAAGGCCTTTAATAGGGATAACTTTCTAACTTTTAGAATCGTGTCTAGAGGACAAAGGACATTTGCAGTTCTTTAAGTTATTTAACATAACTTTACAAATAAAGGCGCAATTTAAAGATGATAATACGGCGATAACATGGCAATAGCAAAGAAATCTGAAGTGCTATGATAGCGTCTGCCTGATAGCTGTTTTGCCCCGCCACAAATTTCACAGGGTTTTCTGGAATCGAACTATGTATATGTATGTACCTATATTTATTTCATCAAAATTATGTACAATTTGTGCATCATTCGTTAATGGTGGTCCTGTTACATTTCTGTTTCCCAGAAGACCACCGTTAACTGCATTTTACTATTAATAGCTGTCACTATACAGTATAGTCCGCCGAGTTAGCTCTGTGATAGCGAGTCTGCCTCCAGACTAGCTAGCCCGGATTCGATTCCCGACAGGATTAGAAATTTTCTTGTGCCCTTGGTATTATTCGACAGGAGTAGGCTACGTGCCGGCACCGGATTTCCTCTTCTCCCTTCCTCCCATCATCATCTTCACTCATTCCCTACACCACACTCACCCTAGTACATGACATAACTCTTCACACATACACATCATGCACAACGTGGTACGCCGAAGTGATGTGCAATAGTTCTATCCGCAGTATGCGAAACCCGAATTACGTGAAGTGGGTAGGCATTAGACACACACAGACACAGACACAGACACAGACACACACACACACACATACACATACTCCATATTACGTAAAATAATTCTAGTTATTTCTTAACAAAAACTCTTTCTCTTTAATTAATATTTCTTATATACATATTATGTTTATACCTTAGTTTTCCCTTTCCACTTTTGGAATCTAACTATGATTCCCTCTGAAGGAGAACCTTGCGCTGACTGACTGTGCTACGGCTGAACGCAGGTCATTATGCAACTGTATATTTATGTGTGCTACTCACTTGCTGGCCTTCTCCAGCAGCTTGCCGATAGCTGTATAGTTGTGCATGGAGGGCAGACGCAACATCTGAACACACAGATCCGGCTCCCAACGACTGAGGTCCTGGCCTTCCTGCAGGTCCTTGAGGAGCTGTTGGCTGTTCGTCCTCACCAGAGGATTTGGTTCAGGCTTCGCCTTGGTTACGGCGCGCACCCAGAGTTCGTGCGAGCCCATCGCGTCGTCGTCTGCAAACATCAAGGATGTTTAAGTTATCGTAGTTCAAGTAATGCCATTCTTACTACACAGTCCTCAAATAATTCAATTATATTTATTACTAAAAACTAACTAATGTATTTAAAAGTGTTTGTTATAACCAGGCAGCGTATTTTCGTTCCAATACGTACAGTGGATCGAGTAGTTTCTTCTGGTAGCTACATCTATTACGTCACGTGGATGCGTAAGCAAGATCGAATTGCAAGCAGGTACGCATGGAGTCATTAAATAATAAGGATGTTATGTATTATAAATATGCCTCTGTAACGTCATATGACGTAGAAACAACATCCTCTTAGTTTAAACAAATTTTATGTGATGTTCGTAAAAGATTTGCATTTCATAACCTAAGCTAAGAAAGTGTTCTTCCTGCGTCACATGGCGTTACAGGGACAAAATAATAATAACAAAAATCAATATATAAATTATCAATATTTATATTTTACACAATATATGCAAATAATTCTTTTATCAAAACCTGTCCCGTTGCAGTGAACGAAAACATATATTCTGAGGTTACGAAATGCAAATCTTTTACGAACATCACATAAAATTTGATTAAACTAACAATAAGAGAATGTTCTTTCTACGTCATATGACGTTACAGGGGCACATTTATATTACATTACAACATTATTATTTAATGACCCCAAGCGTACCTACTTGCAATTCGACCTTGTTTACGCACCCACGTGACATAATAGATGTAGCTACCAGAAGAAACTAGTCGATACTCACGTTTGAGAACGAAAATGCGCTGCCTGGTTATAACTTCCAACATAATTACTATTTACCAATTCTATATGCTGATATCGTTCATACAAATTTTCAAAATCGCGCTGTAATTCCCGCATGGAAACGCTTTCAGTTTTGTGGTTATATCTAGTTAAATGTAACCAGAGTTCGAATTGAAGGGTAGGGGGAATTTGGGGAATTTCCCCCTTCTGTATTTTTTCCCCGACTTCTGAATTTCTATGCTTATTCCCAATCGGGGAAAGAAAATTTCCCTCTTTGAATATAAGTTTTAATATTATTCATACCACACCGGCCTGAATATCGATCTTATTCTGAACGTCGTTTGTAAATATCACCTGGATTACAAAACAAATAAAGTTATATTTTATATATAAATAGTATAATAAAACAATTTATACTGTGCCAGAAGTACTACACGTTTGTTGTTTTCATAAACGTTTGTTGCTATTGTTCCCAAAATACGATTTTGTAATTTGATTTGTGAATTATCTAGTAGGCCTACATAATTAAATCATAAGGTAGGACAGAAAGAGTTGTCATGATACCAGAAATTCGAAATATCACATCAGGTACCAAAGTAATTAAAATGACGTTAATAATAATAATAATAATAATAATAATAATAATAATAATAATAATATTAAAACAGAAATAAAAAATACTATGTCAACGAGAAAATTCTCCCCCTCTACCTTTTTTCAATTCGAACACAAAGTCAATGTGCCTGAAACGCTTTTTCAGGACCAGTTGCAATGTTAAGAAGTGAAAATGTCTATTGGTCTCTATTGTGGTAGGTATATGGGTTGGAATCTGATACAATTTTTCAGTTATTTAGACAAGTTCAGTGGGGTTGTATCGATTAAGTCAGGCTAACTTACGTATTATCATCTGCAAGTATGTTCTATGGGGGTGAAAGTCGTCCATTATTATTTATTTCAATGAAATATTTAATTTATTTAATCCTTATAACTCAAGGTTCACATAATGCGGAGGGCTACTCTATTTCAGAGTCGGGAGTGCGACCATTAAAGTATTTTTGAGAGATTAAGCTGCCTGCAATATTATTCTGATCTCCAAGCAAACATTCTGATGAGGTCAGATAAAAAGTTTTAATTTTTTTCTTCCACCATGTTAATAATGTCAAAAGAAGTGCTTATACAAATTCTGACCACTCGGCCGCAATTACGAGGCAGTCCAGAAAGTGATTTTCCCTGGGGCCGATTACAGAAAAAAACACAATTGCATGGAAAGATTTATTGAAACATATACAGCAATTGTTGCGCTATTTGTCAACATATCCCCCACTGGAACCGAGACATTTGTCATACCATGGGATCAATGTTTGTATCTTTATGTCGTAGAAGTCAGCCGCCTGGGATCGGAACCAGCATTTGACAGACGTCTCTGTCGATCCCATGATACGACAAATGTCTCAATTCCGGTGGGCAATATGTTGAAAAATAGCTCAACAATTGCTGTGTCTGTTCCAATATTTTTTTTATGAAATTGTGTTTTTTTTTCTGTTAAAGACGCCTGGCGAACTTCTTTTTTTACGGCTAGAGACTCCTCTCCTATTGAAAATAGTAATAAAGAGAATATGTACTGTCACCATTATAAGAGTTATGCTACCAATATTCCTAGGCAAAATAGGTTTCAAATTCTAACATGACATGCTTTCATAGAAAAGTCTTCGCATGCATCTAAGAGTATTATCTCCTAAATTAAAAGTACTACCAACTTGTTTACGACATATTGACATCTACCAACTGTTTATCAAACATTCCAAAATCTTGTTGAATCAGAATTTCATACCAAATTCTTCGATTCACTACGTCAACAATACTTTACTTTTAGAAATCATGTTGTTAAAAATCACTGTAATACGAAATATTTCCTGAACTCAAGAAATGCTGATAGATCTTAATGAATTACACTTCCATGTTCACATTTCTTTTAGAGAAGGCTAAACAACCTAGTCAACTTTGTGCTGCTGATCTGTAAGATAACAATGATGGTAGAACCATTTTAATCTCACACTTTTGTACTTGTGGTGAAAGTAGAACATCGAAGACGTGCCAAAGATATCTCTCAATGCTGTCTCTGCTGTCAAAACTACGACCATACTACAAGCTGTCAACTCGCGCTGCGTTTGATGCCTAGAAGACTACCATGTTTCCTGAATGCCCAAATCCCTAAAGAAACTCCACCACAATATGTGAAATGCCATCAACAACATCCTGCTAACCACAGAGGTTGCTCACATTATCTACAAACACACTCGTGAAACAAATGGCGCGACGCGACGGTATAAAACAACAAAAATGAGATATTTCACAGCAACCCTTGTAACTATACTCACAACAGCAATATACAAAACAGAAAATACAACACCAATATCCACAACGCTCTACACTGCCGCATCACTCATCACCAGGACATTCCGAGCCCCAACACTAAGCAAGTGCAGAAAATTTTGAAGAATTCATCTAAACAACCTCAACGTCTATCTGGCTCAACCACTTCAGAAAATAGATCTGGTACTATGAGTAACAATTTCTCAATTTATCCTACGCAATTGCCATATTTTTAGCTCCATGCATTTCAACAAACAAACAGATTCTGCATCTCATCATCTGTAGCTCTAGAGCCAAGTTCGAGCCTCGGCTTTCATATCTCCTTATCTTTGGCTACCAACCACCAGCTTTTAACATCATGCTTCCTGACGTCATTCATAATGAGATCTACCCAACGAAGTCTCGGTCTTCATACTCTCCTTTTCCCTTCTGTTTTAAATTCCATAATCCTTTTTGGAGTCTCGTTCTCTTTCATTCTCAAACAGATTCTTATTTACCTTTTTATAATCTTCAATTCAAAATGAGTCCACCGCTGTGGTGTAACGATTAGCACTCCTGACAGTTAAACGAGCGAGCCCGGGTTCAAATCCTGGTCGGGATAAGTTAATTGGTTGAGGTTACTCCGAGGTTTTCCCCAACCCGTTAAAAGCAAATGCTGGGTAACTTTCGGCGTTGGACCTTGGACTCATTTAGTTGGCATTATCACCTTCATCTCATTCAGACGCTATATAACATAGCAGGTGAAAAAGTGTCGTAAAATAACCGATTAAAAAATTCAAAATGACAATATATAACATTATTTCAATTCATCATATCTCATTAATTGGAATTCTAATAGACTTCGAGCAAAATTAACTTTTCTAATATATTTTCTACTGATTAACAATACTAACATTGTTTGCATCACAGATTAATTTTCTGAGAAATAAACATTCACTAAGACTGGTTACAGAATCTACAGAAAATAAAGAATAATTCCAACTGCTTCCGGTGGAGTTACCAACACAATCAAGTGGAATTTATCCCTTCATGCCATCTGATGACCCAAATTCATGGTTTGAAAAACAAAGCAAGAAATTCTTCTTACACTTGTTTTCATGATACCACACGTTAAGTCAGAGTAAACGTTTCATGTCTAAACTTAACAATTTTCCTCTCTTGTACCTCGACATAGAAATTTCACGATAAAAAAACAAGAATTAATTATTAACCACCTACAACATCATCAAATGCGATATACATATTATTAGACTTAGTTATTAATTACTAGCCGTACCCGTGCGCTCCGCTGCACCTGTTAGAAATAAATATAAAGTAATTACATAATTAAAATAGGACGTTTGATCTAGGGAACAACTTTTACAACAGCGCAAGATAATCTGCTTCGCTCATTACCCAATTTTGTTTGCATTGCATTTATTGCATATATATATTTTATATATTTTAACACGATTCAATTGAACATAGTTAAAATTTGAATTTTAAAATAATGGATTGCTAAGCTAACGTACTATTACTGCATACTAAATCAATACGCTCTCGTTGTTCGTTAATTCTCTGAGATTAAAATGAGTGTGTACATAAATATTATTTTAAGAAATACAGAAAACGAATGTACAAAATAGCCTATCAAATTTTCTGTGCATAAGAAGCTATTTTAATCTTACCTATCCTCGATTTACTCAGATGTTACTGTAATAACATTATATCATTATGTCCATCTAGAGAAACTACACTTTCCAATGGTGAAATAATAATTAATTATACAAATCGGTTAATTTAGCTTCTGATATTACTCCATACAAACACAGAAACATTCTCTGTAGGCTATGTTTAATAGCTTTCGACTGTTGATGTCCAAGGCCCCTGTTTCGATTGTTGTTGTCCAAGGCCCCTTATAGACGAAGTCATTTGTTCTTAATTCATTGCACCGTCTTAGATGGCGCTATTTTAATTTTAAAACTCATTTATCTCATTAAATATCAGTCCTATCAAAATTTTGTAAAGAATAAAACTTATCGGAAATCATTTTTAAAGAAACTTTTGTTATGTAACATTTTTCACAAAAATCAATAATGAGCGAGATATTTCGATTTATTTAATTCAGGCCCCCTTATAATCCCCCTTTTAAATAAAGTATTGTGAATTCCATATAGCCTAAAATCTAAGTTATAACGAACTTAATTTATATTCCAATTTTCATATAAATCGGTTCAGCCATTATCGCGTGAAAAGGTAACAAACATACAGACAGACATACAAACAAAAATGTCAAAAAAGCGATTTTCGGTTTCAGGGTGGTTAATTATATATGTTAGGACCAATTATTTTTGGAAAATCGAAAATTACCAGAAAAATTATTATTAGTATAGATTTATTGGCATCATTTTATTTAAATCAATCTCTTTAGACGAGAAAGTCATGAATACTCTGCTTCCGTTAGCAACATTCAGGTGTTAGTCAAAATTTTCAGAAGATCCATCCTATTGTTTCATTTCACATATTTTACATGGGCTCGAATTCCGCCTTCGCCACTTCTTCTTGATCCCATGTCCATGTGATGTTCTTCTTTGTCACATACAGAGGTCAGACGTCTTGCTGACACACCAGAGTCCGTACGGACTTTGTGACCCACGTGAATGAGTCGGGTCAAAGAGCGATCACAGTTTAGGCGTTTAGGGAAATCTTCGCCAAGTGTATAGAAAGCATCGAAGATGAAGAAGCAGTACTGGCCTACGCAGTCACGATATCGTAGGGAGGCGATATTGTATGGATATAGATGTCATCAGATTTTACAAGTAGTATGACTGTACCGTACTTCATATCGACTTGTGAGAATAAATTTCAAAGCAGCAAAGTTGCTATACCAACGCTATCTTCAGCACATCTTAGATATTACTTGCTGCAGTTCGCAATACGTCCACAAGATAGCATACTAGTAGGTTGAGTTAATCCACCTCCTCAGAGCTAAGAACATGCGTTGCGTTGTTGCATATCGTTAGCTCATTTGGCTATTTCTCGGAATGCTGAGGTCTTTGCAATTTGGATTGATAATATTTAAAACGCACCAAAATTTCGATATTTATAATGCGACGAAGTAGGGAAGCATTGTTAGGTGTTCCTGCTATTTTGTCTTAAATTTGCGAAATAAAAAGAACTCATTCTTTAATAATAGAAACAATTTCTTCAATATTGTCATTAACTTATATAAACCTACTACGTAATTATACTAAACACACACTGAATTTAGGAACATTACTAGCAGCTGCTTTATGGAACAACCAAGAGTTAGAAAGAGATTATTAGGGAGCGGATTTTTATGTGCTAAAAATGTAAATTTATTTAATTTTTATGTGCTAAAAAGTACGAAAATATTTGCTAAAAATAAAAAAAATATATATATTTTTTTTAAATATGACAAAAATTCCTTACTTAGCTTGAAAAAAGAATGTTACTAGGTACTCACCAACCACACTTGAGTGCTAGTAGTTGGCCGAGAATTGCAGTGAACAACAAAGGTCATCTCCATCACAAATGCATGCCGATTATCTCTGAACAGCGACTTATACTGTGAAAACGATCTTTTCACATCACAGGACGTCAGACGTGCATATTTAAAGAGAGGAATGTCACAAACACATATACCGTCAATTTCACCTACTGGCACATCCTCCAATACTTGAGCAACTTTACACATTTTTTTTATATCCACTGTTTTTTCCCCAAACACATTCTGGAATTTGTCCCTTAGTACTTGTACTTCTGAACCTGGTAGCGAGTCTAGTTTAATTTCCACGGCACGCACCTCCCTGTTTCAGACAACAGGTTTTTGGATGTTTCGAGTTTTTTTATGATGCCACACAAAAAGCTTAAATTGCTAATAGGAAAGCCAAATCGTTTTTTAAACAACCATCTTTCAGTATATCTTGAAGGATATCAATTGACGAAGCCCGATAACAGGGAATCACAACAAGGTATATTGCCTTACTTGATGAACATGAGCGAGAGGCGAGAGATTTGTTTAAATTAAATAATGTTCATACCCGAGCTCTTATCTGTTGTGTTTCACAAACAAAGCGTGGAATGAAATCATTTTCAGCAACAATAAACATTCCTAATTATGTGTTGCAAGATCTCTCCTCCTTGTCCTGTTAATTTATCCTCCGATAATAACATTGATATGCTGCTTAGCAGTTCTCAGAACTTGAAGCGATATAATTACAAAAATGGATCACGGATACACCACAGAGTGCTTAGAAACACGAAGCAACTAAGAATTCTTAAAAAAGATAACGTACTTCTGAGTGATATAGTTGATTTAGCTTTAAAATATTTAAAAGTTCTCGTAAAAATTATTTAAGTAAAAAAACTCCAAGATTTATGTGTTTATAATAGATTTCCTGAAAATATGTATTCACATAATTTTTTTGTGAAAATATGTGTTTTCATGTGAAATAAAATTCGGGTTTTAAACTTGAAACTTCATGTTCGGAATTTTTAACTTTGTTAATTGTGTTTTATCACACACAAAAAGAATATTTAATTACATAGGGATCCGCTCCTTAGAGATTATAGACTGGTCAAGTTGTCCTTTGCGGTGCCATCGCGAAACACTGCAGAATGAAATAAGCGTCTACCGTTGTAAAAATTCGTCTGCTTACAACATTGTGTATACGGAAGTAAGAGCTACGAAAAAAAAAAATAAAAAAAAATAAAAAAAAATCCCTGTTGTGTGTGCTGCATATAACTGCTGCAATATCAAAAGGAAAAGGACAACTGATAGATCATATTTCAGGTCAATTCTACGAAATTAAATCCATAGTTTTGTTAATTAGCAGCATTTTTTTCATCCGTAAATATGTAACAAAGCCCGGCATACATATCGTATGTACTACAGTATTTTTCTTTTCTTGCAGATTCTCTTAAAAAAAAAAAAAAGGAACTGGTTGAAACAATGGGTAATAAATATGAAATGAGACAAATTATGTTCCTCCGAGCATAGCTTTTGTGTTCACGACACTTCTTGTGTCCTTCTTTCCTGCTTATAGAAGAAGACGATGTGCTGTAGCTTATAAAAAATAGGGCTATTTCGAAAACAAACGATAAACCAAATAAATGGTTCACTAGCAATGAACTTAAACTAAATACGGATAAAACCACTATAATTCCGTTTCAAATCCAGTTAAAAACTAATAGCAATAAAATATTAAAATTGTATTTTGATACTCCAAAATTCCGCAACTCTCACGGGTAGGTCGTATTGGTGTTAGTATTTTGACTGGAAGGACATGAAAGAACATAATTCAACACCCACGTGCAATAATGGTGTAAGTATGAATGTATTTCGTAACTACTTACCCCATTATTGCACGTGGGTGCTCAATTATACACTAATAATAATAATAATAATAATAATAATAATAATAATAATAACAATAATAATAATAATAATAATAATAATATTAATATTAATCTGTGGTGCCAGAGCCCTTAAAGGGCCCAGACAGACCAGCCGGCTGTTGGCCTTACATTTACATTTCGATAATTATACATTACTGTAACAAAAAAAGAACTGAAAGCGTGATTGGTCATGGTTTACCCAAGTTACAAGCTTGGAGGTAAAGATTGTTTACTACAGTTAGGGCCTACTTTCATTCTATATCTCATGGTACCTATAATAAATAGTTTTTCAACGTGTAGAGACTGGGAAAACAATTAAATAAAACCATCCGAATTATACTCGTTCATTTTATAGGCAATCTTGCAGGTCGCATTTAAAAAACCTAGGAATTGTCTTTCATCACTTTTATATGGATCCGGCACAGGCAGGTCATCACTGCGAGTATGTGGGAACGGCTTAAAAAGCTGATCGACTTTTTTCAGTAAATCATGAAATTTTCGTCAAGGAAAAGTAGGAATCGGTCACATAATCTTTAGGTTCTTGCCAAATAATCAGAATTGCAAAAGGGATAGCTCTTTTCTTTCCTTTGTGCCACTTTGATAAAAATGACAAAGGAAGAAGAACAAAATATCTCGGGTCACCTAGCGGACAGCCGAAATAGAGTTTGTAAGCTTTCGTAATAATAGGTATAATGTCTTTCTTTTGTGATTTCGGAGTGAATTTTTTAGAAAAATATAACAGAAATTATTCGGATAATTTGCACACCTGCGAACGTTAGAACTTGACATTATGTCGCGTGTTTACTTACTGTGAAATTCTATCATTATCATTTGTTTCTATCCGTATTTAACTTCCCGAATAGACCTTTTTATGGCTAGGTTCGTTTCATTCCTATTATTTTGCAGCGTTTATCTCAAATACCTGAGGGATAACATAATGGCTACTGCTTTGTATTGCACATAGTATAGTTTTTATTGCGTAATTTCAAATACAAATAATGACAAGACATCCATTTATATCTCAAATCACGCTTTCTTTACAACTGCTGGACTGAAAAGATAGGATATTAAGCTACGGATTGAAGGTCCGCTCAGATACTTATACCTTTACTTTCTCCCTCGGTAAACCTAGCCTATATTCATCACTGGTTCTTGATCTTGGCAATTATTCATAGACCAACATACAAGTTTTTACCGAAAGACAAAATAATTTTTTCAGTTATCAGTGGCGGTTTTTGAGACTGGGCCTAAGTAACGTGCACGAAAATGTCTTTTTTCATGTTTGTTTTTATTCATGTATATAGCTTGTAACTCAAAAACAGAGCCCGATAGAGACTTTTTGACGATATATTCGAATTTAGCATATAGAAATCATGTAAGATCACATGTTTTCCTTGACTACTGTACCTCCTCGTTCCTACTTAATTTCCTCATGCTCATGACCTCGTAACTTCTATTCTGTGAGTTGATAGAGTGAAATACGAAGGGGAATCTCCACGTGGAGATGTTACACATTATTTTGAAGTGCTGATGCCAACCTTTTTCCAATCAAGATTTAAAATTAATTACATGAAAAACCAAAATTAATGAAATATTAATTGTATGCTTCCAGTACCCCACATTTATCATCAGACTTACTTAAAAAATACTATAATTTCGACATGTCGCTAAATGACATTTTTTGGCACCAAATGGCTTCCCAAAAACACCAGATCTGGTGACAAAATCACAAACTTGGCAACACTACGTGACAGAGACCTCACTATAAAACGAACTACGCAAGAGTAGCCATTTCAAGCCAAGTGTTATCACTGTGCAGTAAATGAACTAAAACCGAGCCCATAAATCTAATCAAAATATGCGGTCAATATACGAGTTCGCAAACAGAATAAGAAAACTCCACAGTTTCAGCACCATTCTTTCTTCACCGACTCTTTCTAGCACAGCTTCATTTCTCATTCTGTCTGTCCATTTCACACGTTCCATTCTTTTCCATTTTCACATTTCAAAAGCTTCTCTTCACTTCGTCGTAATGTCCATGTTTCTGCCCTCATACAATGTCACACTCCACATAAAACATTTCACTGTTCTCTTCTTAGTTTTTTTCCCAGAGATCCGTAGAAGATGCTCCTTTTTCTATTAAAAGCTTCCTTGGCCGTTGCTATCCTCCTTTTGACTTTCTGGCAGCTGTTTATACACATACTGATATACACATATCATTATCATTCAGATATACATACACAAAAATATACTTAGTTCAATAAAAAATCTACTATGGCGTAAGCGACAGCTAATGTACAGTTTTAACTCCTGTCAAGCAAAGACCGTAATGCAAACCTCACGTCTCAGGTATTTCACCACGTATCCTGGTAGAAAAAGAAAAGTTACAATTTTGGACATTAAGCAAAGTGAACCCAGGGCTGTAGAGCAAAAAAAAAAATGAGAGAGAAGGAGAGTGAATAATAGCCTTAAGTACATTATCTTTCACGATCCCTACCTCTTCCTTCTTCTCTAGCATTATAATCGTTTTGCTGTTCATCATATAAAATTAGCCTGTCAAACTTTCACACACTCGTGAAACAAACTTTGACAGGCGGTTTTATTATTTCAATGTTTCTTGGTAACCTAACCACATGCATTATATGTAAGTGATACAGTGTCCCTACGGCGGGTAAGTGGTTAGAGATCTAGACCTTCGATCTTTCATACAGGCGGTCCGGGTTCAAGACCCGGAAAATTAAAAGGTCCATTAATTCCCAAAACTAATATTTTAATGCACTACCCAAAATACACAAAGAAAACATACCCATCAGACCCCTAATCAACTAGACAGGCACCAGCACACAAACTAGCCACATACATGGACAAAATTATCAGAAACAACATAACATTCAGAGAACAGACAACAATAAAGAACACTATAGACCTCGTCAACAAAACAAAACAACAACACATACCACACAGTGCAACACTAGCATCATTCGATATCACCAACTTATACACTAATATACCAATACAAGACACATTACAGATACTAAAACAAATGCTCACAGATAACAACACACCACAAGAATACATAGAAGAAATCATCGAAATCACAGACATCATAACAAAGCAAAACTATTTCACACACAACAACAAATACTACACCCAAACAGAAGGATTGCCAATGGGATCACCCATATCCAGCATACTAGCAGAGATATTTTTACACAACATAGAACAAACATACATACTCAACAATGAACACAACAAGTATGCAGACAACATAATATACTGGCACAGATATGTAGACGATATACTCATACTATACAAAGGAAACAGAAGACAAATACACAAACTACACCAATACATAAACAAATTACATCCAAAACTTCAATACACACTAGAACTTGAAAACAACAACTCCATAAATTTCCTAGACATCACCATAACAAAAATCGACAACAAACACACCTTCAAAATATACAGAAAACCAACCACCACCACCACACACAAACACAACACATCTAACCACCCCATACAACACAAACATGCTGCATTTAGGACAATGGTACACAGATTACTCAACATACCCATGAACCAACAACACTACAATGAAGAAGTAAACACAATCAAATACATAGCACAAGAAAACGGATACAGTCTAAATATAATAGACAATATCATAAGGAAGACAAAACAAAAACTTAACAAACACAAAAATACACAAAACACAACACAAACACAAGAACACAAGAAGTACATCACACTAACATATGAAAACAAAAGCACACATAAGATCGCATCTTCATTCAGGAAACAGAAATGCAACATAACATACAGAACAGAAAACACACTACAAAGACATCTCAACACACAAAAACACAAACAAATAAATACGATCACACAGGTGTATACAAACTCAAATGTAATAGTTGCGACAAGTTCTACATAGGACAGACAGGCAGATCATTCCAAACACGCTACAAAGAACACATTAAAGCTATAACCAGAGGACAAAATACATCTACATACGCCGATCACATAACCAATACTAACCATACATACAATAACATAAATACGGACATGGAAATCCTACACACACAACCCAAGAACCAAAAACTCAACACACTGGAACAATATGAAATATACAAACACACTAAAACACACCCTGATCAAGTCCTCAACACACAGATCAATTTCAGTACACACACACTATTCGACTCCACAATTCAACACCTTCCAACAACAAAACACACCCTCCTAACAGGCAGAGAAGTTCGAGATGACGCCGCGATCTAGTAGGCTCTGATGATGGTGCGTGAAGCACTGAAACAGCTGTAAGCCGGACAGATATTTCATATTTAACACGAGTAAGTCCACTAGTTCATCAATTAATAATATTTTAAATAAACTACTTTCTGACATCAAAAATATCATAATTATTATATTAACTACAAGAATACTCTTTACACAAATAAGACATCCATTGGACGAGGAATACTGTTTCTTATTATTTTTGTTGAATTTAATTTTTAAGTTACATTTATGGCGGACAAGGTCGCAGTTGGGTCTTTTCTCACGTTTTCCCAAATTAGGTATCATATCATTTCGTTCGACCTCCAATCCATTATTATTCCATAGCATTTCCAGATCACCGACTAGACATGTAGGGAGGGGGCTAGTCTAGAGACAAATAGGGTTGCGTGCTCGAAGATTCTGACTATACGATAAATTACTATTTGTCACATTTCATACGAGAAGACAACGAAGGAAATGTTGTCTAACCAGAAATACAGTGGAGAATGATGTCCCATTCACCTAACAGCTGCATTTTGACTCATTCATTAGGCCTATTCATTTTTAGATGCGATGAATAACTTCATCCTCGGATGATGATGCTACCACAGTCTAGTATATACAGCCACGAAGCTCAATACTTACTAAATATGCATACATAGACAGTTGAAATATGCAACCATAGATAGTTGCTAACCACCAGGATCGCTACTATCGCCTCATCACAGACCCTTTCCCCAGCAGTCGATAAAATATATTGTACTCACGATATCGTATTCTTTTGAAAAAATTAACACCTTCCTTCCACTATTGAAATATGAAATACATAAGGTTTAGGCTATATATTATTTTCATAAAGTATAAATTATATTTTATAAACTCACCTTCCTGGGTCTTTCGGAAGAAAGATAACTCTGACCTCTTTTTCTTACAATATTTATAGTACCACAAACGTCTCCTTATCCCATATTATTATTCAAATTATTGTATTTTAGCCATTTACAGTTATTACAACCGATAACGAACATTTCACAGTTTACACAACTTTTCACAACAAAGCGAAATACGGCACAGTCAATGCCCTTTCGATCTAGACCAGGCCGTAATGTATGTTCGGGTTTTCTATTTCAGTGTATGGAGCTCAGTGAAATATTATATTATAACTTTATTGCGTATCATTGCTAAGTTTTATTTAGTGTAATGTGTCCATAAGTTCCGTTTACTTCTTGTTGCATAATATGTTGCAGAAATAATTACAAAAATGTGTTATTTTAATGTGAAGAGAATTTTACGTGTTACCATAATCTGTTCGCATCAACATGTTTAGTTTAGAATGGAAGCTATTTTGAGGTTCAATAAAAACGAATTTATATTGTGATTTTAATTTAGCGCATCTAGCTTCCTTAATTGTAGACAGAAAATTTACCACACCACTCGTATGAAATTAGTGTACTTACGATTGTGTTACTTCGTCTCTTAGGTAGTACATAAATACAATAATTCAGTACTCAATTGTAAAATACAGACAAATAGAATGTGCCGGGTGTCATACATGACATTATGTTTAATTATAATGTATAATTGCAAATATAGGAATGTAAGTTAAATATAGTAAACATAACCTATAATTTTCATATGACATAACACACATATGTAGTGGCAGGACATTGGAGACCACTAAAATTAGACATAAAGGGGCAACTGGTACACTAAACATAACCTATAATTTCAACATATCTAAATATTCGTGCGGTGCAACTGAAAATTATTGAATCGTGCATAAATGAATGTACAAGAATTTCGCAATATTTAATCGAAATAAAGACAGGTATTACACATACGAACAACATAATTTTCACACCAAAAATAATATTACATCTTAACTCGCAAGGAATCATGTCTGAAGTGTCTCCTAATCATGGTTTTAAATTTTATTAATGCAATTACACTACATTTTAGAGAAATATATGTTACTCTTTATGCATTCCGATTAATTTATATGGTTGAAACGCCGCCCTTCGTGATCGGGTTAAGCGAGTCACATGGTCTGCCTTATGGCCTGTATTAGATCACGATGGCAGTGATACAGTCTATTGTTCCTAGTACTCACAGCGCTCCAAGCGGCTAGCAACTATCGCGAGAAATGCAAAAAATCATCCCAAGCTTCGTGACTGTATATAGTAGACTGTGATGTTACTCAGGGAGTGGAGATATGACTTAGAAACATTCCACAGAAGTCTCGAAAGAAAGGACTATAAAAACATTTTTCGCAGATTGCATGTTATTTTTGTATCGCAGTAGATCTAAGATGCTTACCCTCGAGCTGGGCGCATTCTCGGCCCATGACGGCTTAACTGTACTGAGATATTCAAGTTTCGATAAGGCAACCCCACTCGTCCCCAGACCAACCCTCTCCGAGCTGCGATCAAGAAATGCTGTGGAATTGTATTATTAGAATGGAGATCGGACGTATTGATGTTGATGCCTAACATGGGAAAACGAGAAAATACAGATAAAAATCCCTATCTGCGACCTTGTCCGCCATTATGAATTTTCAAATGAAAGATCCCAGGCCTAATTGGGACTTGAACCTCATTCGCCTGCGCGATAGACCGAAGTTCTGACTACTTAGGAGTGTAAGCTATAATAGTATGATATCCGATCACTTATACACACATACATACAAAATTTCAATTTTTTAAAGGCAGTTTATGGAGGGAAAAATTTTATTCTCAAGATCTGTAAGATGTTACAGTTTGAGAGTAACCAGCCCGTCGCTGGTTAGAATTTGAAGGAACTTCCTTCAGTCTTTAGATGTGCTCCTCATGTAATTAAAATATAATTGTATGGATAAGATCAACATGCAATTGGCTGACACATAATTTAAGTTTCACAGATATCAATGGTGTTGAACAGCAATCTCGTTATGTCAAAATATACCATTTTACAGGAGAGCGATAAAACATTATAATATCTTGATAACGAACAAATATCTGACATAAGAGGTTATTTCAATATCTTTTTCTAAAGCTTGTACCCATTCCTTGACAAGATGTGTTTGCAGAAGATTCGGGAAGACTTCTTTATAGGGATAAAGTGAAATCTCATGTATTATTTTATTTTACATACGAGGTTGCTGTGCAACACCATTGATATATTATGCGAGCGTGTACCTAAGTGTATGTCCATAAATTTAGTTCTGGTAATTATTTATGGATATCGACGTTGACCGATATTTCTTAAAATATGAAGTTGTTTATTTATAGTGTTGTTATTTTCATACAATAAGAGAGTAGTTTCCACATCTCTTGTGACGGCAGTTCAATGGATTGCGTAGTAGGTAGTAGCTCTACTATTGAACAACACACAATGTCAAGTTTTCCGGTTGATTTATCACGAGTTTGTACTACGTCCGGCTGAGTTTGTCGTCTGGGGATTCTAATATGGGTTACCTCGACGGCACGTGGACAGTTTACGTATACGCCTTGTGACCAGTGATCAGCTCCCACACTCCGCTGTCGCTTCCTTTGTGGAAAATGTTATCCACTCCTCGGTGTGTAAATGTCGCTGGCATTTCGTCATGAGAAGGTTATTCATGGATTCGAGGACATACATATCCTCTCTGAATATTCTTTTCTTTTACAGCAAGGAAGCCCTTATCAATTGAAGGATATTTGTGTCTTGCGACAAAAACTTCATGCCATTTTTATACATTAAGCGATACAGCAATGTACGCTAATGATGACATCATAGTGAATGAAAAGTTTATGTTAAATTTAGCTATTTCTCAGAGCGTTATCCCTAGAATCTGCGTGGGTCCGCTGCTTCGTGGGTTTAACAGCATAGGAGGCTACGTACGAACCAAGAAGTCCCAGGTTTTGATTTCTGCTACATAAAATTGATGCATTTCCCATCTTTTGATTATCCTCCAAAATCAAGATTTGGCCTCATTCTCGTCACGTGACAGAGCCTCGTAATTCAGAAATGTCTGTTGTCAGTACAAGATGTTTCAGAAGGTGAAAGAGAAATTTCAATATAATAAATATTGTGTAGCCTATAGGCCCTACAAACTTTTATTGTATTTGTTATGGTTCAGTTATACTAACTACACTTCATATGTAAGGAAATCATATTATTAATTTATCTACAATTGACAGCCATAGAGGTTGTGAACGATATAAATTGCCACAATTACATAGACAATCATTTCAAAATAAAGTCCTATGAATCTCACTCAATTCTCCTTGGTTTGTCCCGAACAGTCAATTACACAGAGAAACTAGTATCGACACAATCAAATATTATTTTATTCATTCACAAGCTACGAAGCTCTATAATAATCTAGAAAATGTTCTAGGCGTCGTCCACTATTCTCTCGGAAGTAAGTCTACATTTCTCACCAGAATCAAGAGTCGACTTCCCATGGACCTAATACTGCAATAAAAATTTGTTATCATATTAACTTTCAATGTATATTACTTATTAACAATTTTTTGTTAGCTGAGGAACCCAATCTAGGCTGCCATCAATTCAATGTCACACATTGTATTTGTATTTGTTTATTTAATTTATAAGTGGTCTATATGGAGCTAAATGCGCTTATCAATCAAATTATTATATGTATATGTATACACACACGGTGAACAGTAAGTAATGTCATTAATTTCAGTGGATTATTCTTTGAGATATTTCAAACAAAAAAGTTTCATGCAATTTTGCTCGTTTTTGCTTCCTTTCCGACATAAAAATTGTTTTATATGAAACATTGCATAGTGCGTTTTGGGAAAGCCATTAATTTAATTCCCAATATTCTCCAGTCAATTTAAGAGAGCAGGGTATTATGATAATAAATAATTTGAACAATTTTATTTTTTCCTTTAAATGTGCAGAAATTTGATTCGAACAAATATGACATTTTAAAATTCATTTTCAGAACGAAATGTTACATTTGTTCAGATCAAATTTCTGCACAATTGAAGGACAAAACTAAAATTCTTTCAATCATTAATTATCATAATACACTGCTCTCTTAAATTGACCGATCATATTGGGAATTAATTCAGTAACTTTCCCAAAACACGCTATGAAATGTTTCATACAATTTTTTTCTCTCTCTAAAGGGAACAAAAAAATAGAAAAATTATATTAAACTTTTTTGTTGCAAATATCTCAAAGAATAACCCCTTGAAATTAATGGCATTACTTACGGTTCAACCTGTATACATAGTACATATCTGTCTACTGAATAAAATGTGTATTGAAATTTAATGTCTTCTTATACAGTAATTTTATTTTCAATGTGTAAAATACCAGGTTTTTAAGATTCATAGTAGTCTAATATTTGTTTATATTTCGTTTGAACGTGAATTTCATTGCCAACGACCGTGCATCTAACATGTAACAACACACAACAGAGTAACAAACGACTGCTTTACTGTAGATCGGGCAAAGTAAATGATGACCATCTACTATTCTCATTTTCAAAAAGGTTAGACTCAAAACCACATTTTTTTCTGGGAAAACCTAGATAGTTACTTGACTTTTTCCCCTTCAGTTATTTATGCTCTACCACCAGTATTTTTTGCCAGTTTATAGCGTTTACATCCGGCATTACACATATTCACTATTTTAAATAGCTTGGCGATCAGTAGAGCAGGTGTTAAAATGATCTTCTGCAAACATAATTTAGAAGCCCACAGGAATAGTATATAGCAAGCTGTCACACAATCTGCGCTGCCATATACTGCTCCAACTGCATGAATTCTTTGCACAAGCTGATCTGTATCTTCTATCGTGGAGTTTTATATCACTTCCTTCATGAAGCCCCAAAGAAAATAATCAAATGACAATAAATCGTATATACTATGACACAGGATCTTCCCTTCCAATTCCGCGTGCTGAGAAATGCTGATCTAGTCACTGACGCACCGGGCGCGGGCGTCTGAAACATGCTGGAGCGTCAGCTAATTGGTATCATATTCGTTGGCGTGTAATGGTATGCAAACGTTATAATTTATAAACTTTTTTTACTCAAATAAGTGTTTTTATCATGTTCTCGAAAATGCAGCTTAACCTTTGATACTGCATTTACTAAATCGTAGTGACTACAGAAAGAGCTTTTTTTTATCTTCTAGCTGGTTGATCTTACCGTTTGAAACAGTCTGTATATAATAGAGACGAAAAAAGTAGAGTCAATTCTTGAAAGAGAACAAAACGATGAATGAAAAGATGAGGAAGGAAATGAAAAATAAAAACGTAGTTGAGGAACAGAGAATGTCGGACTGGGATGAGAAGATGGTGGAGGAAAAAAAGGCCAAAGTGGGTGAGGAATTGGGGGAGAAGACGAGGACGAAGGGTAGAGGGAGAAGAAAGAGTTAAGAGAGAAGGAAAATGAGGGAAAGGCGTAGAAGAGAAAATAATGAATGATAAATAGAGAGAAGATGAAAAGGGAGAAAGAGGGCACAAAGGAAGAGGAAAAATAAGAAAATGACGGAGATGGAGAAGGCGACGAGGAAAGAAGTGCACAAAATGACAAAGGAGGAGTTACTATTTTGTTCTGTAGAATTAATGTTTTTCCAAGAGTCATTCATTATTTCAAAATATCTGAATAAATCGCCACATCCTCTGAGAGAAAATGTAGATCGCCTCACGAAATGTGTGCATGTTGATTTGTCGCGGCTGAAATATCTAAGTAAATTCACTCATCTCCTCACCAAAAATAAAAAAAATCTAACACCAGTCTTGCACAAATTAATGTCAATAGCTCTAAAAACATAGTTTTTACACAGTCTAAACTATTCATTGTCAATGGTGGAGTGCTGAAAACTAACACAGTCTGAAAAACTATATCTTTATTTTTAGTAGGTTATTTTACGACGTTTTATCAACATCTTAGGCTATTTAGCGTCTGAATGAGATGAAGGTGATAATGCCGGTGAAATGAGTCCGGGGTCCAACACCGAAAGTTACCCAGCATTTGCTCATATTGGGTTGAGAGAAAACCTCGGAAAAAACCTCAACCAGCTAAATTGCCCCGGCCGGGAATCGAACCCGGGCCACCTGGTTTAGCGGCTAGACGCGCTAACCGTGAAAAAACTATATCCAAATTCACTTTTTACATAAAAATCTCAACATTTCTGCCGAGGACTGACTTCCAGTTCTTTAAAGTCTGTGTCTCCGTTACCTAAACCCGACTACGACCGACGCAGTGTTGAAATATACTGTATTGCAAATTATTTTCAATAATTGCGGTACAATGTGGAACGACATGGCACACGGGCACCAGTATGTGTAAATTATAAGCAGTATTTAGTAGTATAAATAAAATTATCTGTTGGCACTTCTGACCTATTTATCCCTCAGCCATTTATGAACATGAATTCAGCATGAAAGAATTTAATCGTTGAAGGCCATCATGTGAGCTACATACATTTGCAAGCTTCAACAAATTCCAGTGGTCTGGACTCCGGACGAATGTGAGAGACGTGAAACAAAACATGGTTTGGAAAAAGACTTTCCAGGAATTTGAAGATGTTCTAAGAAGTGTAAGTGACAACCGATAATGTCTAGTTTCAAATGCGATTCATTTCTCTTCAGCCATATAAGCGCATGTGTAGGAGCATTTTGTTCATTATGCCGGGTTTACACAAGGCGTAGATCATAAGAGTGAAAATCTAGCATGCTCGCCCTCGTCGCTTCCCGCGATAGTGTGGAAGCGTGAACTGTTTACATTCGATGGAAAAAATCAGTGAGACGTGGCTATGGAGGACTATGATCAACGAAGGTTGGGTCCGTATACTTAGGCACGCTTTAGCCCATTGTGCGCCCAATATTTGAGGTGATTATCCAAGTCTTGTAAGTGGCCTGGGTGGCATTCGTGAATCCGACGCTGACAGATGGGCCATCTTGCCTCAGCCCCTGCTAGAGCCAAGTTCCATTTCGCGAACGAGTAGCCTGATAAGCCCCAGTGCCAGGAGCCTCAAACCCTTCCCAATCAGCCGATGCTGATAGGTGAACCATCCTACCTCAGTCCCCGATAGAGCCAGGTCCCATCCTGAATAGCCTGATAAGCCCCAGGGGCATGGAGCTCCAAGCCCTTCCTATATCAGCATCGGAAACTCGTACTACTGCTATGATTCTACTCCAGCTGAAATGAGGAAGTGGAGAGTGTTGGTGGAATGATAAAGGGAACGAGAGTACCCCGAGAAAAATCCACTGCAACGTCTGCTTTGTCTACCTCAAGTTTTATCACGATCTGACCGGGAATCGAACTCGGGCCACGTGGATAGAAGACGCCGCTTCATGGACGACTTACAAGCAAACATTCTGATGGGGACAGATAAAAAAAGTTAAATTTTTTCTTCCACCTTGTTAACAATGTCAAAAGAAGTGCTTATACAAATTCTGGTCACTCGACTGCAATTACGAGGCCGTCCAGAAAGTGATTTTTCCCGAGGTCTTTTACAAAAAAAAAAAAAGCACAGTTTCTTGGAAAGATTTATTGAAACAGATACAGCAATTGTTGCGCTATTTTTCACCATATCCCCCATTTGTCACCCGTATGAGACATTTGTCATACGATGGGATTAATTTTTGTATCCTTGTGTCGTATAAGTCAGCCGCCTGGGATCGGAACCAGTGTTTGACAGCGTCTGCACCTCTTTGTCGATCCTATGATACGACAAATATCTCAATTCCGGTGGGGAATATGTTGAAAAATAGCTCAAGAATTGCTATGTCTATTTCAATAAATTTTGCCAATGAAATTGTGTTTTCTTTCTGTTAATGGCTCCTGGCGAACTTATTTTTTTACATCCCTCGTAATTACGGGCGAGTGGCCAAAATATGTATAAGCAGTTCTTTTGACATTATTAACATGGTGGAAGAAAATTAACATTTTTATCTGCCCCCATCAGAATGTTTACTTGTTAGTCGCTGAAGGCTGTGCGGTTGTCAGGTTAATTTTTAGTGTGACTCTAGCCCGTAGAATTGTTCGCGTTCTTCGGACTGTGAGGAGAGAACACAGAGATAGCGATTGTGGTTTAGGGAGAGAATATTGCAGTGCCAAGTGTTGAGAGGTTTCATATTAATAGAAAGAGAACTCAAAAATCGTTATCCTGATGATTTCAAAAATCTACTGCGAATCACAGAAACACAGTTCGCATATTTGTTGGGCCGCGTTCAGCCTCAATAAGGCGGGACACACACGTATGAGGGAAGCAATTAATGCCAAAGCAAACCTGGAAGTTTCCTACGCTATTTAGCCACGGGAGACTATTTCAAAAACTTGGAATTCTTTTTCCGTGTTCCAAAATACACAATGATTAAATTTAATCCATATAATGCGATGCTATAGCTATATGCTGAGTTCATTCAGGTAAGTTCAAATTTATTAGTATATTTTAATGTTAATTATTATATATATATATATATATATATATATATATATATATATATATTTTGTACATTTATCAATACTGTAGGCTATATATAATAATATTATATGTGCGCTCGTTAAGTTGACGATGTACCGTTGCTAAATTTCAAAAATGACAGTCACTACATCTTTCACATTAATTAAAGCCCACAAAATACATACATACATACATACATACATACATACATACATACATACATACATACATACATACATACATACATACATACATCTATTCCATTTGAAGGTAATACTAATGATGTAAATTCACTTGTGAATTTGATTTATTATGTAAATGAAGGTGTCAAAAGTGCACATAAATAAAAGAAGTAGGCTAATATGCAAAAAAAAAAAAAAATCACGTCAGCAAAACCTGGGTAGTTTAAGAGTAGTAGCATTAATAAAAAGGAGGGATATTCTATATGAGCTATTCCATCTCAAATCGATCGAAATATAGAGAAAATTGACCTTGCAATTTTTAAATACAATGAAACTTTTTTTGTACGTAGAGAACTGTGTTACAATGCTTTCTGCAAAGTTTGAAGTATCAGTACTTCATAATGTTTAAGTTAAAAATATTTAAATTTATCGTATTTTCATAAAATTAGCAACTTTAAACTGTTGTGGCTCCGAAACCCTTTCACCCAATGATCAAAATCATGGTTTATTTTGATGCTGAGAAATTAAAGTTTATATTGACATGTAAACAGTTTTTCTTACTTTTTATGGAAATGGAGAAATTTAGATTTTTCTTCATTAAGACGCCTTTGACCACGAAAAAATATTTTTAAAATATATGGTTAGATTCCGCATTGAAAGTACAAATAAACACATATTTTTAATTGGTGTACCGATGATAAAGTATTGAAAATATCAAATAAAGAAAATAAATAGTACGCGCGTGAAGTAACCAGCTGATTGTGAGACGGGAGCTAGCCGAGACAAGCAAGGCCAGGAGACAAACACATGATGTTTCATCTAGTAGCGCATAGCTGAGCTAGCTTTATCACAAGTTTTCATAAACACAGGAGTGAAATGACGCCCAACGCTCGCTTATCTTCAGCTCTCTGCCAGTGCGTGCGGTACTGTGCCGTTCAAGTCTAGGTGTGTGAAAATAATTTATTTAATACCCTCGAAACTTATTGCCGAGCCACTAAGCAAACAATGCCGAAGTCCCTCTTAATAATGCAAGGCTTTTTCTCAATATTTTTTACATTTTTACAAATTGGCAAAAAGTCTAAAAGTAAGTAAAATCAGATTATCTGTATACAAAAAAAAATTAGGATTGCTTCTTAACATAACCTACCAAATGTCAGCTTCCAAGTGAGCTCCCGTTCAATGTTCTGCAGTAAATGGTTCCAAAGTTCTGAGTGCTGAAAGAGTTTTGTTTTTATAAAATACGCTAAATTTGTCGCTCAATAGTACGAAAACCGTTTGACTTTCGACAGTATATTTTTGAAAATGCACTGTCCTCAGCACCTTGTATAAATAGGGAAAAAATTAGAGTATTAAAAAAATGCGAGGTTTTTTACTGATCGATTTCATATGGAATAGCCCATATGCGAAAACCGAAATCTCACACGCATTTGGAAATGTAGACCAAGATTATATAAATCTCGATCGCGCTATTCTTTCAAAATTGGGTACAAAATAGACTCCATTTCGTACACTTCTAGGAAACGCAAGGTATTATTGTCATTGAGCTTTGGGGTTTACTACAAAAAAAAAAATCAAACAGGTTTGATCTCATCACGACACGATCGTGCAGCTGATGACTTCACGTCAATGTCAATGACTTTCCTTTTACACGAATCGTTTTGTTGGAAAGCGTGGCTGTCGCCTATAATTCACGCCCTGTGTAAACCCGGTATTATTGTGATATGAAGATAAAGGTGCGAGCAATAAGTTCAGAGATTTCCTTCCTAAAAAAATGATAGGGAGCATTATATAGTTTCTTCTTTCTTCTGCAGTAGAGCTGGGGACGGAGCGAGTAGAACTGTTGATTTACTCGGTTCTATCGGTTTATGTGCTTGGCAGCGGAGCACCGAAGTTACTCGGTTAACCGCAGCCGTTACCGGTCAGTTCAAACGTTCAAACAGAGTTCACGTGTTTTACTTAATTCTAGCAGACAACAACGCAAGTACTGTTGTATTTAAATATTTTCTGCTGCAGGACAAATTATTTCCTTATCCCCAAGGCGGGATCAAACGCCTCTAGTATTGAAGAGGAGTTCATCCTATTATATGACCTGCCAAGTAGGCCTAATGAATACTGACAGTCTGAAATATTATTGTACACAATAATAATAATAATAATAATAATAATAATAATAATAATAATAATATCATTATTATTACTAATATTAAAGTCCAGGATAACAGAGAAAATATGGAATTGAACGGGTTACATCACCTCCTTGTTTATGCGGATGACGTGACTATATTAGGAGAAAAATCCACAAAAAATTAGGGAAAACACGGGAATTTTACTTGAAGCAAGTAAAGAGATAGGTGTGAAAGAGTAAATCCCGATAAGACAAAGTATATGATTATGTCTCGTGACCAGAATATTGTACGAAATGGAAATATAGAAGTTGGAAATTTATCCTTTGGAGAGCTGGAAAAATTCAAATACCTTGGAGCAACAGTAACAAATATAAATAACACTCGGGAGGAAATTAAACGCAGAATAAATATGGGAAATGCGTGTTATTATTCGGATGAGAAGCTTTTATCATCCAGTCTGCTCTCAGAAACGCTGAAAGTTAGAATTTATAAAACAATATTATAGGCTATTACCGGTTCTTCTATATGGTTGTAGAACTTGGACTCTCACTTTGAGAGAGGAACAGAGGGTAAGGATGTTTGAGAATAAGATGCTTAGGAACATATTTGGGGCTAAGCGGGATGAAGTTACAGGAGAATGGAGAAAGTTACATAACGCAAAACTTCATGCATTTTATTCTTCTCCTGACATAATTAGGAATATTAAATCCAGACGTTTGAGATAGGCAGGGCATGTAGCACGTATGGGCGAATCCAGAAATGCATATACAGTGTTGGTTGAGAGGCCGGAGGAAATAAGACCTTTGGGGAGGCCGAGATGTAAATGGGAGGATAATATTGAAATGACTTTGAGGGAAGTGGGATATGATTATAGACTGGATTAACCTTGCTCAGGACAGGGACCGATGGCAAGTTTATGTGAGGGCGGCAATGAACCTCCGGCTTCTTAGAAGCCATAAGTATTATTATTGTTATTATTATTATTATTATTATTATTATTATTATTATTATTATTACTACTACTACTACTACTATCATCATCATCATCATCATCATAATAGAGTGTTTGATTAATATTAAAATATGTTAAAAATAAAAGTGCTTTATATTTTTCTTCTATATGTGTTTATTGGATTTGTGTTACCTCATCAGTCATCATTTTATTTGTATTTATTTCTACGAATTATGTTACCTAATTACTTTAATTTATCAATAATATTACTCTTCACCAAAGAGAACATGGTTGTATTGAAGGCTAGTAATGTTATTAAATAAATAAACATTATGTTCTTCAGTTTAAGATTCTAAGTTTTATTTATTATTTTATCTACTTTCCGTAATAATAAATAATTCTGTGTGTTATTTTTAAGTGTTTTAGGCAGCGCTTCATGGAGCCCGTTTCTTTCTATCTTCTTTTTTACTTAGCTGCAGCGTTTAACGTTTACCTCACATGTTAATTTATTAGCTGTTAATATTATAAATTATTTTAACAATTTTATTTCGTCTGTCATATACGTTAAATAAGCCTTTCATACAAAATAACTCCGCAAATAGTTGTAATTACGCAAATGAAATTTGCAACAGCCATTTTACAATGAAGAGAAGCACTTTTTTCTCGTCAATTGGCAAAGCGGAAGCGTTTTACTACACCGCTTCTAAAATATACTTGGGTTCACTTTCAAAGTACGTTCTAAAATCGACTCAGTCTATCTAAATTTTAAATCTGCCGCGACAAATTGGTACTCGGTACTGTACTCGGTTCAACCGAGTAATGACGTCACAGTAACTGCTCCGAACCGAAGCGAACCGCTCCACCCCTAGCTCTATTCTGCAGTGGTATTTCTTTTTTTAATTGTTTATTTAACGAAGCTGTTATCAACTACTAGGTAATTTAGCTTTGATAGAATTTGTGATAGTGAGGTGAAATTTTGCGAGATGAAGCCGAGGATTTGCCATGCGGTTGGGGAAAACCTAGGAAAAACCCAACAAGGTAATCAGCCTAAGCGAGAATAGAACTCACGCCCGAGCGCAACTCCTGATCAGCAGGCAAGCACCTGTGCAGACTGAGTTACGGCGATGGTTTCACTGGTGCTAAAAGAAATAATTACTTTATGAGGAAATGATGGGATGACAGGAGAAATGGAAGTACCATGTGGAAACCTTCCTAACATGCCCTTGTTCACCTCAAACTTCGCTTCAGACTTACCGGGATTTGATCTCGGATCTGCAGAGTGGATGACCAATTCAGATAACAGTTTGCTTCACGAACGATTACCTCACCAGATATAACTCAAATGGTTATAATAGTTTCAAATCCACCTCCCTCAACCGGATTTGAAGTCGCGAACCTTGGTTCCAAAGGCCAGCATGGCAACCGGAAAATTTGAAACTACTCATCGTTTTAAAATAATATTTGATTTGTTAAGAATCTCACAACCCAAGTCAGTCTTGGGACGCCAATAAAACTATTTAATTTGCAAAGCTGTTTCACAACCCTCGGCACAGACTGCAAGATTTGTAGACAAAATGATTGTGGGACTTAGGCCTACTATCTCAGAGGATTGAGCTTCCCTTGCTTCTCATTATGCCACTGACACATCATCATAATTATGATTTCATTGTTTCCGAATACAAACTATAGTTAAAAAGGGACGTTATATAGACAGTTTGCTTCGCATTGTATTCATATACTGAAGAACTTTTGATTACACAGTCTCTCAATTATGTACTTACGTCCAACAATTTTATTATATTTATGTAACTGAGTTAAATCATACTTTCTTCATGAGAAAATTGCTTCCTGTTCCGCCTCGTATTGTGAACTTCATGACATCTCAAGGTCTTGCTCTTTACTGCGAAACAAATTACATTTATTAATTGAACAATTGAAGTTAACAAAAGTTCAATTAAATTAATCTGTTGTACGAATCTCTGAGATATAAATATTGCAACCAATTCTACATGAAACATATCAGATTCGATATAAAAACAACGAACACAGTGTCATAAAAAAAAAACGCACCTGCTGAATATACGAGTAATACATAATCCACATCCTCCAGACTTGGGCGATTATAATAATTTCGATCTAATAGCTTCAAATAAAATTCAGTTAATATATGCAATAGACAGTCTGATATCTTACACGGGTATTTTCAAACGAACTGAATAGGAATTAAATTTACACGGACGTATAACAACATACGGATAGAAGCCAAGTAGACAGACACTTCGTGATATGATAATAAAAAGGCTCTATCTACACTATTTTTTTTTATCGAAATTGAGTTATATAGCAAGTCATATAGACGGGACTCACATTTACCTCCTTCAGCAATTTTTATGTCCACAACTGATTTAGTTTCTTACTTAGAGATCGGTGAAAACGTTCCAACTCCAAATGAAATTCCAATTTCGAATAAAAAGATTCTGTCTACATTTTGCAGGTTTACCAGTATTTACACCGTCTGCTGCTGGAACAAAGTATTTTAACAATTAATCATAATTGGATTTTTTACCACTGTGCGCCATTCAATATCGAAAATGTTAATAATAATTTGCATTTAATACGAATATTTCCGTAATATTTATTATGTCCTCATCTCGTGCATTATATTATAACAAGTCTTATTCTAATGCAGTCAGGTTGGTACACTCGTCTTACATATGGTGACGAACAGCTAATGAGATTTCTTGCTCATTATCATGGATGATGATTAGTAATGATGAAATTAATTAATCAGTACCCATATCTTGACATTGTAACAACGAAGCATTCTACACCAGGTCACTCTTGTATTCAAGAAGTTGGCAATGTGCATTCACAGATTGAAAAAACTGTCAGAGTGTGAATTCTGGTCACCCACTTCATTTGTTCGGCTGCTACAGGGTGTAAATAAAAATACCCTTGTAAAGTGATTGACTTTATAATTTCAAGGGAAAAATTGTTCCGGGGCCTGGTATCAATCCCGGGATCTCTGGTTGAAGGTACCAGCGCTCTACCAACTGAGCTACCCAGGAACTCCACCCGACACCGTCTCAATTTCTCCTCTTATATCCACACAACTCGAATGGGGTGACAAGACGTCAGAGATCCACATCGAGTGCACACAAATTCTGTGTGACTTGGAATTGTGGCTTTTCCGTTAACGTACCTACAGTAACATATATATTATGCAAGTCTAGAGGTCCAGAGGTTCCGGGATCGATACCCGGCCCCGGAACAATTTTTCCCTTGAAATTACTCAAGTCTGCTTCACAGGGAGCTTTACCTGGAAAACTAGACTAGCATGATTGACTTTATGCTTGAAGATTTTTAAGATTTTCACAATACCAACAAACATTTCGATTTCAAGAAGGTTTCATTTTCATAAATTGAACAGGTAAAGTTAAGGAAGGAACATAATATATTTAAAGTGGGATTCAAGTTAAATTTTGACGATATTGAGTTTCATATAGTAAATTGTAAGGCCCTTGAAAACTAGAAATGACCGAACATATTGCGGCTTTCTTTAAATATGGAATCATTATTTGAAAGGTAAGATCAGTAAAGAGTAGACTGCAGACATAAATTGTGTGTTAAAATGGATTCCTCAGGAAGACAGAAAATACTATAAAAGTTTGATTAAAAACTGTATATAACTTTCCTTATTTAAAAAACTGCCTCTTTTTTCCAGTTATTCTTCAATTCATTTTGTAAAATTCTGTTAATAAAGACCCTAAGTTTTAAAGGCCTACGTTTTATTATTCATTCTTACTTAAATTTATTTTTAAAATATTTTTAAGGATTCCTATGTCACAATATATAAATACCTAGTTGTTATATTTTATTTCAATTCTGAAGTACTGTTAATAATAACTGAAGTGTGAGCAGTAACAACAAAGTAAGTACGGTAACAGAATTAAAGTAGAATTTTTTAATGGTTTATTAAAACAATTAAAATGTAATTATGTTTGTAACAAAGATGTTGGATTTACATGAATACGTCTGTCTTAAACCGACAGATATAGACGAGATTTATCGTTTGGCACCAAAATCAGGGCGCTAGCACATCAGAATCGCGAGCGCTGCCCGGAAATTTTTGAGCACGGCAATTGTTAAAGTTAACATTGAATAGATTAGAAAATAGGTAATTCATATATTTCCCAAAATGGCCGCCAGTCTCCGCGGGCTCCCACAAAGTTCATGTTTGCATCGTAGTAGTATATCCGATCGAACAAGACCAAATTTATTTCAATCGTTTTGTTAGTTACGAAATTATGGTGGATGACTGGATCACCCTGCAAACGTTACATCGTTACATCGCCGTTTCCGCCCTGGTACTCCATATCTTGTCAAAACTAAACAGAAGGCAAAGTTAATGTATTTTTACATTGAAAACTTACTTTTCACAAATTTATCGCTTACAGATTTATTACGGTCCCTACTTCAACTCATCTGACGCCATAATACCAATTTTAGTTTTAAGTATGAAATTCAATTGACCCTTAAAATAATGTTAATAATTATATTTAAGCCCATTGATGTCGTAATTGATGTTAACTTTCATATTGTCCTCATTTTGTCTTCTTAAGTTATAACTGTCATACGCTCTGACAACTCGTTACTTGAACAAATGTTTTGTAAAATAATTACCTGTCCTTACATCTAAATAAAACTTCACAAGATTTGTTGCAAGTCCTTACTCAGATAAAAGCATGAAGGGTTGGGAGAGTAGTGTAGGAGAGGCCAGCGAACTTAAAAGGCACAGATCATATGAGGGGCGAGACCTAGCGAGCGAGACAGATCCGCTTTTTCAAAGTAGACTTCGGTTCTTGTCACGCACAACAAACTTGAACCGAATATAGAGCATAAAATGCACGACACTAGTGCAGACTATACTACCTCATTCTAATGCCGAGCTCATGAAAGCAAGAAACTCCATATCTTTTACACATCTTCATGCGCGAGGCCCCGTATGACATATAAAAGAGATATGTTTACCTTTTATTAACATCTGTAAAGAAGACTGTGAGCATTCAGATATTCTACACGCACTGATATTCAATACTAAATTCCTCCACTTGTAAAGAGTCTTGGCACGAAATCTAGGTTGTGTATTTATGTCATTGAAATGCACTTTGAAGTCTTACATCGGACGGAATCGTTGCAACTTGATTGTGCTTGCAATACAGACAAGTGGAATGGAATACAATACATCAGCTCAGAGAACCTGAATTCCGAATCGAAAGGCATCAAAAGATGCGAAAGTGATAGACAAACAGGAACTATTTATATATAATAAGAAATATAGCATTCGTCTCTTGACCTAAAATTCTTGGGTCGAAGTTCCTTGAGTCAATGTTTAAGAATAATAAAATTACAATAAAACTTCCTCAGGGTCCCGTCATAGCTCGGTAATTTATTTATGGCACACCTAGGCGTTATTAACTCGATTGAATCAAGACCACCCTTTAACTCTCCACTCCACCTTCCCCGGTTGAGACAGTAATGTTTCGGTGCGGTACGAGCAGGTAGGAAGGTCAGTGATGGGTTGTAGCAGGCGGGCATCATAGCTTTTATGAACTTTCGGCTTTCACTGGTCGCCTAAAATCCACCACTGATGTACAAAGCCTTACTACGCGTAAAGATTATTATATTTGTTGGTTCTATAGGATTATCTGTTATGGTTACTAATGGTATTAAATGGAGAAAATTTCGCTCCGGCGCCGGGAATCGAATCCTGGTCCTCGATTCTACGCATCGAGCGCTCTAACCACTGAGCTACGCCGAGGCTCAATCCACAACACCGGATCGAATCCCACGCGTTTGTTTATAAGGAGGTGTAAGCAAAAAAGAACATGGGCGCGAGATTCTCCGTTCCTTTTCCTTTTCCGTTTATGACTACGGCTGATTTACAGTCTTTGGCCAAAAGGAACAGAGTTCGAGTCTGTAGGATTTGCGGTGGATACAATATGGGAAAGATGTTCTCCGAATTCGATTCACACTCGATTCACACTGCAATTCTCACTTATCGTAGTCGTTGTATGCATGCATAAATGATAGTATTGAGAGAGAAAGAGTAGGAAAGGAGTGAAGGAAAACGAGAGAAAGGAGTGGAGAAAAGTAAAGAGAAAGAGTACAAAATTAAAATGCGATATCAATTTTTGTATGAAATGGTTGCACTAAATTAATTCTGTTGTACCCAGTACATTATTAATGTTACAGAACTGTTTTAAAAAGCTGCATTTTATTTTATTTTTCGATAAATTTATTCAGATATTTTTTTTTAATTACACGCACAAATGTAAGCCTGCACATATATAATGCTCCCTCCCTTTCTTTCTTTTCTTCTTTCCTCCTTTCTCTCTTTTTCCTTCCTCTTTCCCTTTCTTTTTTCCTTCCTCTTTCTTTCTTCCTTCCTTTCTCTCTCTTTCTTTCAAGTATAACTTTCTTACAAACAGACGTACAGCCCAACACGGTGTAAGGGAAATTTATATCAATGGACCAACACTTGACAAACACACATTGTAGGCCTCCCTGGTCATGTGGTCAGTTCAACACAGGGCCACCGCTGAGACGACATACTGTAGTATTAACATATGACTAGAGACAAACACCCAGTCCCATCGACGGAAGATAAATCTCTTCCATTGTCCACGCCGGGAACCTAATCACGAACCTCTTGGTTCGCATACGCTCTCCAGTGTCAAGGCTGCCGCCTAAAGGTAAGCGTTCACTACATCGTATCGCACTCCACGGACGAATCGCACGCAACGGATATTTTGAGTACAGTGAGTTCACTGTAACGGCTCTACCTCATCGGATTCCCTATCAGCTGTTTAAAACATATGACGTACGATATTGACATTGCTGAAAACAGAGGAGTTTGAGGTTAGGTCTATTAATCATGAGTGTTAGCAAATAAGAATTTGTAATTGTTTCATGCTTCTTAATTGAAGAGGAAAAAAATAAAGAGATATTGGTTACATAATATATGAAGAGTCCACTGCCAGAAAAAGAAAATGAACCAAGACTGTCAATGCACAGCTTAAGACATATAGAATGTACATAGAGTGTTATATGGCATTAACATTGATAGTCACTGTCCAGTAATGATCGGAAAATCACAGTTAAGCTTTGAGCGCTAAGCATTTCAAACTTTCAATTGCTTCTCCTGCAAAATGTACTCCAAATGACATCCATCATTCTTGCAGTGGACTCTCCATATATGTAAGAAACGATTTGATTACTGTAATGTGAATGCCTCAAATTGTATAATTCTTCGTAACTTTCTATATACAATCGAAATAAGTTTTCCGTCTGCCATTTTGGCGCGACACTAACATGGCACAACATAGTAGTAACAGTTGAGAAATTAAAATTGATTTATTAAAGAAGGACATGATCGCACGCATCGGAAAAGTTGATCATCCGAGAAACGTGAACGAATTTACCGAGAGCCGATGCGTGCGATACGATATAGTGAACGCGGTTACATAACAATTACAGCAAAGATTGTCTTTTTCCGATCCGTGCAATTCGTCCGGTGTGTTCGACGCGATGTAGTGAACGTTTACCTTAAGAAATACAACAGAAAGAACAGATCGCCCAAGTGATGAGACAGGCGGACGGATAGCTCAGTTTGAGAGCTACTGGCTACGGACTGGAAGGTCCCGGATTCAATGGATCAATGATAGCGGGATTTTATCGTTACCAAAATTTCCAGAACATCCCCGGGTTCACTTAACTTCTTAACAAGCTGAATGCCGGGTCTCTCTCGGGGGTGAAAAACAATCGGAGGATAGTGCCGACCACACGACCTCGTTCCCCATGCGCCTTCGTACTATCTGAAATGGGATACTCCTTCGTAGTGATGAGAGCACCAAAGAAAAGGGAAATAAAGCTTTATAGCCTATAGCAGTGAATACCACAATGAAGATCACGATTGAGATACAACGAAACCTCTGAAGTGACTGAGTAATCTAGACGATCAGCTTATCACGCAGGCGGTTCGGGTTCGAGTCTTGATTAGGCCTGAAAATTTTAATTGAATAAAATCATAGTAACGCTTGTGGCGGACAAGGTTGCAGTGAAGGTTTTTGTTAGGGTTGTCCTGTTTTCCAATGTTAGGAATCAACATTTTTCCGTCCGATCTCCATTCCATAGCATTCCCTGATCATTTATTGGCGACTCGTGGAAGGGACGAGTGCTGCTCAAAATCTGGATACTCAACTAAACTTATCGTAGTCAGCTGATATAGTTTGGGAATGCGTCTAGCTGGGGTCAGCGTAGAAGTTCACTCACATTGACGTAGTCATCCTCCGCCTTGGTGATACCACCACCACCACCACCACCACCACCACCACCACCACTAACGCTGCTGGTGCTAATACTACTGTCTAAATACAAGTTTGAACATCATACATTGATAATATTTAAGGAATTATGTACTGGTCATAGATACTTCAATCTTACTTAATAATAAAACGGCACAAAATTGAGTGCAACACTTTTGATCTTTGACATGTGCCTTACGTAGATGTAAAGCATTCTACTTTCCCTAGATACGTATCGGCTCAATCATCAGAAGCAAGGAAAGGGGAACCTTGTATCCGTTTCATATTGGCAAGATATTATTATTATTATTATTATTATTATTATTATTATTATTATTATTATTATTATTATTATTATTATTATTATGTTTTCTGATGTATTGAAGAAACAGTTTTGCTAACAAATATTGAATATTTTATATTCATTTTAGTTTCTACTGTATATAAAAAGCGATTAGTTCTGGTGGCATTACATTTCTACTGTCAATGAAGGTAAGAGAAAATGAACTTAACTTTGAGTGAGAATATAAGAGACAACAAAACACTGTGACTTCAAATATTTCGGGTTTCTAAGTTTGTTTCACTCATGACGATTGACACTTCAGTATCTTGTACACCCTTGACAGACACTCATTATTTCGTGGTTGTGCCGAACTCATTGAGATTCAACTGTTCGTGTTGGTGTTGGCAAGTAACTGCGTAATACCAGAGTGGGAGTGCTCCAAGAGTAATGCGTTGCAAGTCTTGGCTCTCTACCCTGCCTTCAGTCCATCAAATATCCAAGACTACCAGGGGCGTATTTCGTGGACTACCGGGGCTACCGGAGGTAGCCCAAGGAAATTACAAAAGAAAAAGTTTATGATATAACATAATGTAATAATTTTGTATTATTAGTTTTATCATAGTAATTAAAATTAAAGTAATTGTTAGATTTATATGCGCTCTCTGCTCTCGAAAAGAAACAAGTTGTCAAGGCGGCATCGCTGGAGAAACCGCTTCTACGAATGGTAGCCTGTGACCGTTCCCCGCACGCTGTCCTTCGCACAATTGCCCGTCCCCCGCTCCCACCTGTTTCCTTCGTGCAGTGTAGGCCGGGCGAGTTGCCGCTCTCGTGATCGGTTTCTTCGCAGGCGCGAAGCAACAATACGCTTAGTACGCCAGCTCATGAATGTGATTGTGTTCTTGCAGTGCAGTATTTTAAATGTGTGATTTGTTCGAGTGTCTGAGAGTTATATTAATTGTTAATTATTAAGTTTTTAATTTCCCAATTAAGTGATATTGTGAAAAATATGGCAGAGCAAGTTTCTGGAGAGGTTTGTGTTGAAAATGACTGTGTAGTAGAAGGTTTATTAAAAGTGCCTTTTAACCGTCGTAAATACAACGAGAAAGTTGAAATTGTGAAAATGGAAAGACCAACTCCTGAGTTAAATTTGTCCATGGACGGAAAAGAAAACAGCGTGAGTACACACGCCATTTCACTTCAACATCATATGGTAAATGGAATTGATTGTGTGGTAGTTCTAAACAGTCTAAACTATTTTGCTGGGCATGTTTGTTATTTAGCCGCGAAACTAATGTGTGGTCAAAAGAGAGGTTTTCTAATATGAACTCCCTTCGAACGGCAGTCCTAGAATACGACAAATCAAAAGCTCATATTTGTAGTAGCATGAACTTTGCAAACTTTGGGAAGACAAGAATTGATTTACAGCTAGATACGCAAAAAGCTCTACACATCAACCAACACAATGCTCTTGTGAAAAGAAATCGGGAGGTTTTACTGCGTCTTATTAACGCAGTCTGCTTTCTAGGAAAACAAGAATTCGCTTTTCGGGGTCATAACGAGAGTGTGGAATCAGACAATAGAGGAAATTATATTGAATATTTAAGTTCCTTAAGTGAATTTGACCATATACTGGCCAATCATCTTGTGGGTTCAACAGTATTTCGTGGTACTTCTCCTGCAATTCAGAATCACTTGACATAAGTGGGGTTATGATAAAGAACATAAAATCTGTAATAGAAGAAGCACCTTTTATGTCCATTGTTGTTGATGAAACAAGTGACTGCTCTAATCAGAGTCAATTGTCCACTGTTTTAAGATACGTCGACAGTACTGCCAATGTTCAAGAACGGTTTATAGGATTCACAAATGTCAGTTCGGGCAAAACTGCTGCTGCTTTGTTTCAGCATGTGGAAGGTGTTACAGCAGAATACAATGTCGGCAATAAGTTAATTGCACAGGCATACGATGGTGCTTCAGTTATGGCGGGAAATATTAATGGCTTAAAAACAAAAGTTCAAGAAAAGTATCCTCAAGCACTATTTGTTCATTGTTGCAGCTATGCTCTCAATTTAGTTTTGCAACAAACTACTTCATCCATTCCAGAATACCGCATTTTTTTTCAAATCACTGTCGGGTTTAGCTGCATTTTTCTCATCATCTCCTAAAAGATCAGAAAAACTCAAAGAATTTATGAACAAGAAACTCCCAAAAGTAGCACCAACTAGATGGAATTTTACATCTCGGCTTGTAAATACAGTAAATGAATACAGAGAACAACTGACTGCTTTCTTTGAAAATATAATTTGTAATGACTCTGAAGAAAACTGGGATGATGATGTAATTGTGCAGGCTCAAGGATATTTGTATTTCTTCACACATTTTCAGAATATATATCTTCTTGAAGTTTATGCTAGAGTGTTCGCACATACAGATGTGCTCTACAATATTCTTCAGACAAAAAGTCTAGACATAGCATACTGCTTGCAAGAGGTATTAAAGTTAAAAAAATACTATATCAGAGTTCAGACGTAGTGGGTTTCCGTCCATATGGAAAATGAAAATTCTTCAGCCAATACAATTGAGCCACCATTAAAGCGAAGACAAGGAGATGATGAACTGAAATTCAGGCAGCTGTACTACAGCATACTAGATCGTATGAACATGGAAATTACTGACAAATTTTCTGATTATGGAAAGCTTCAGTTCACACACCTCCTAGATTCTCAAAAATTTTCTGCTTATAGAGAAAACTTCTCGAATGAGGCACTAAACAAATTATTTCAGTCCTATAACAGTCACTTTGATCAAGTACGTTTGAAAAATGAATTAAGTGTAATATATTCAGCAGAAGTCTTTGATTTTTCGAACAAACCTATCCATGAAATATTATCTGCCATATATGAAAACCAGCTGAACTAAGTTATTCCTGAAGTCCTTAAATTGGCAACGTTAATTGTGACAATACCAGCTACGTCAGCATCGGTAGAAAGAACATTTTCTGCGTTGAAGAGAATAAAATCCTACTGTAGATCAACTCATACACAAGAACGTTTATCCGGCTTGGCACTGATGTCAATTGAAAAGTCATTTCTACAGAAACTTCGCAAGTGGCCCAACTGCAATTTCAATGACGAAGTCATCAACGTATTTTCGTCCCAATCAAGACGTCTGGAATTCACTTATAAATAAGTAAGGAATTTTATTATAGGGATTTAAAATATATTTTGTGTAATAATAGGGTTAGTGGTAGCCCAGACCATTAAACCAGTATACGCCACTGAAGACTACTACGACTATAATGTCGTCCTGATATACTTTGCTTCCTCGATGTACGAAGAAATGTGGACAAATTATAGAATAATGACAGGGGAACAAGGAAGAACCCGGAGCTGTAACTTCTCCGCTAGCTTTGAGATGCTAGTAAAGAAATCAGTTTCAATATTTTGAAGCAGTTTCTTTTAATACATTTCGTGTTCGATACTTCTTCATGAAAGAGTTAAGGCCCATTCACAATGAAAATTAAACATAATCGTAACATAAACACAGAAGTTTGCGCCCAGGCTACCAAATGGGATCATTCACAATGATTCACATAAACACTGACATTAACATTACCGTAAGACGTTAACATGAAAGTTTGCAAACTCCAAACTTTCATGCTTATGCTTACGTGATTTGCAAACACGTATACGACAGAATATGAGAAAATGGCGTCGTTGTTATGTTTCCATGGTTACCAAGTATGTCTGCTGTTATGTTTATGTTCCCATCGTGAATGATGGTATGATTTCTTGATTTTACCGTAACGTTTACATTCTTAAGTTAACACCTACGTTATGTTTAATTTTCATTGTGAATCAGCCTTTAGAGTTTCAAATTTTATACTTGAGAAATAAAAGAAAATCACAGTTGCAAGTTACACAGTCTTCCTTCAGAATTCCCTCTTCATTCGCAACCATGACCTAGGGTAAGAAAATCTAATATTGAAGTCGAAGTCTATTGCGCTTCTCACGTCACAGATCAAATAAACAGACAACCACCCACAAGTGCCAAGCACAAGGCCTTCAACTTCATCACGTCCGTGGGAGTTACGAAGTTGCAGGTGTGGAGGCTGCTGTCTGCTTTGATCGAAATCGATAAATGCAAACATGTGGCGGAAGACTTAACGTGCATGCGATCTCGCTACCAAACAAGAGCTGCAGGTGCGGTTTACGCTAAGGCACAAGTGCAAACGGGTACAGTCATGTGAACGCTCACAGTAGACATGAATGTTTGTTTACATTCTTAGAGGTCTACAGATTCCTTATTTATCTGCTTAGTACGCCTACGTACTCTGAAATTAAAAACAAGCTTAACAATAATAATCACAATAAGAATTTCACACAAATAATTCATCCTGATTATTCAGAATCAAAGAAATGCCTATACTGAAGTAATTATGACAAGATAAACCGAAGTATTCGAGAAAATTTGTGCCACAATAATTTTTCATACGACAATTTGTGCCGCAATAGTTTATCATACGACAATTTGTGCCACAATAGTTTATCGTACGAAAATTTGTGCCACAATAGTTTATCATACGACAATTTGTGCCACAATAGTTTATCGTAGGAATTACAGAGAAAACTAGAATGCACGGTAGCGTCGCGGTTAATGCGTTCCGCTTGTAGCTGGAAGGACGAAAGTTTGAATCCCGATGGGGGTCGTGGATTTTCTTCATTAATCTAGTCCTTCTATCTTCACTATAGCCCCTGGGTTTACTCAACCTCTAACAGAACTGAATACAGTGTATGCCAGAGTGCTACAGGATCTACGGTACTACCTCTACTAACGCTGATTGTCTAGGAAATGTGGCGAGCCTTAACCTTCCGTTACCCTGTGAACCTCCATGGCCATAAATAGGAATACGAGTACCTTGCCCTACTGTCTGTCTTATAAATACAATTTTATTTCTTCTCCTTCGGAAATGTAACACGTTCAGACTCAATATTTAAGAATTGCTTTATTTAGGAAGTATGTATATATGGGCAGTGATTTGCAAAACTGTCCTTTTCCACAAATTAAAAAAAAAATTTCATCAGATTATGTTAGTCTTGGTACACATGCATCTAAAAATTGTGATAATTTGTGTCAAAAGCGTTCCACAGTGAACTTCTCGATCGAAAGTACCGAACAGTTCCTGTAAAACATCAGGAAATACGTAATAGCTACGCAAAATCTAAACAAGGGCTAATACAGGTAGTGTATATGCTAAAACCATGTCTTCTTTTGGGGATATACAACGCAGAAAATATTTAGACATTGGACTTTATCCTAAAGAAAACAGGGATGATGATAGGTCCTGTAAAGTACATGAGACAAAGAGAGATACAGTTATAGTTCATTAAGAAATTACACCAAGCTGTTTTAAAACTATTCTAATCTGATGAGATAATTATCAAAACTGTCCTTTTCCTCTGGTTTGCTACAAAATTGTTCTTTTTCAAAATATTATTTGAAGTACCCTAACTGTATAACTTTAAGGACAATATTTATGAGACATCTGGAAACAATCTATTCCATTGTAATTTTACACCAGAAGCAGGTTTCTTTCGTTAAACACTTAAATTTCTAGTGTTACAAGATTTTCATGTTTAGTGGAAAATCATCTATGATGGATAGGGACAGTATTACAAATCACTTGCTCATGTATATTCTTGAAATATTTATAAGTATGTAAAAAGTACTTCATATGAAACGCTTACGAAAACTAACGTGCAGTTATAATCGACATTTTAACAACGCTGTGTCGTTTTCGAGTATATCTAGTGTCGGTCAAATAGGTGTCAGCAGGATGAGTCCTGAGCATTTGCCATGAGACTACCCGACATTGGTATTAGTTGGGGAAAGCGCAACCACGTAATCAGCCCAAGAGGGATTTGAATCCACGCTTGAACTCAGTCTCGGATATTACACCAATTAGCAAATTTACATGAAATAGTCTGTTTTTATCGACTAAAAGTATATAAATACTGCAGCTACTGAACAAGCTAATATTTTAAAATAATTAAGCTATATTTGATACATTGACTATGAAGGCATCAAAATTAAATAAACAAATGTAAACGAGAAAATAAAAAGGAGAGAAAGTATGAGAAACTTTTCTTACATTTTATAAAGTCGTATGTTTTGTAGTGTTATTATATTGTTCTGAAGCTCAGCAATGAAAGAAAGAGACTACTTAGATAGAACAAGCTGGAGTTTCAAAAAAAGAGTTACAGAGTAAAACAGAATTTGCTATAAACACAATAAGAAAATCTGAACAAAACTAAATATTATCGATTTAAGTCACATTGTAATCAAAGAAATTATCAAAAAGTAGTAAGGCAAAATAAGAGTGTATAAACAAATCTTCAGATATTTGTAAAAGACAATACAATTATGAAATAGAGATATTGGAAATCCCCTTAAAAATACTACGTACAAAGCTTTAGCTACAACAACGACAACACTGCCTAACGTGTGAAAGAAGATAGAGGTTTTATGTCACAATCGTCATAGTACATCTCACGTAGTGCCTCGAGGTGACAGATCTGAGTTGTAACCTGTAGCCGTTCAGAAATTTTGAAGCTAAAATCTAGAAACGCAAATTGTTGTGATAATAACTTTTAATTAAGTTTCAACATTGTCATCAGTTTGCAGTAAACTGAAAATGTTTCTCGTAAGGGACCTAACCAGTGACTATGACACTTGTTCGTCTGATTATGACATTATATTTGTTCGTCTAAGAAAATATGTCATAGCCACTGGTTGGGATCCTTCCAAGAAACATTTTCAGTTTGCTGCAAAGATAGATTTAGCAATATCGTATTTTACAGGATATAAGCGTTACTTTGAAAACCTTAGCACGACAGCCCATAGAGGTCGAAGGCCTACCAGCCGACTGCTGGCGTCACGTTCATATGCCTCAGCTGACGGGAACAATCATCCAACCAGCACGATCCTCCTCAACTTTAATAGCCGACTTACAGATCAGAATTTCACTACACGCTGTAGCTCCCCAAATTCATCGCGATACGGGGTGGGTACCGATCCCATACACTGGTTTCTGAGGACCCTGAATAGGACTCTTTCCCTATTGCTAGTCCACGACGTGATGCTTAGACCATGCAGCTACGGCGTGGGGACATATTTGGATTACAGTTTCATAAAATATCGTTAACTTTTCTTCCTTCGTCTATAGTTTGCAAGCTTGTACAGGATTTTGTGGAATTACGAACGTAGAATCGAACAGAGAAATGCCATTACAATAATGATGATATACTGTAATATAATAGTCTCAAATTGTCCTTGTAGTTTACAACCGACTCGGTTTCTATATAAAATAGAAGCATACTGGGATCACATTTTACAACATTCCACACAGGATAGTAAAACTAATTATTTCTAGTCGGTTATTTAACGGCGCTGTATCAACTACTAGGTTGTTTAGCGTCGATGGAATTGGTGATAGCGAGATGGTATTTGGAGAGGTGAGACTGAGGATTCGTCATATGGTTACCTGGCATTCTTCTTACACTTGGCAAAAACCTTGATAAATACTCAACCAGATAATCAGCTCAAGCGGATATCGAACCTACGCCCGAGCACAACTCCGGATCGGCATATAAACGCGCCTACAGCCTGAGCTACGCCTGTTGCAAAGTAATTTTTTTTATTTTATGAACGAGACTTCATTCCGCTGTTGCTTAGTCAATTGTCCGAAGACAGGTCTGAACCTCACAAGTGATACCAAGAAGGTACCACTTATGAAGCAACTAGGCCAGGAAATAATGGGGTAGGGTGGCCAGTTCCTTTCCCCCTCCATTGCATACATTGCCGACTAGCTACATATTACACTAATCAGACTTCAGATGCATACAAACATTCTTCTTTTGACGCATTTCAAGTGAGATGTACTGCCTGATAATAGACGTAACATATCAGCAGAACCTCAATCAGAGGATACTTCATTCCGTATTTGTTTTTCCTTGTTAGAAGGGAGGAAGGAAACATCCCACGCACTACGACCTGAGGTCTATTGTAACCCCCCTATATAATAATAATGTTTTATTTTCGCTGGCAGAGTTAAGGCCATAAGGCCTTCTCTTCCACTCAACCAGCCTTAATCAATACAATACATAAATGGGATGAGTTGCGTGCCCACCGAACCTCTACGCGCACCGACCTAACCACTTGACTCCCTTAACGACCGGTCCTTACAACCAACAGTCCATGTACAATTTCTACTTCGGAAACTCCCCCCCCCCCCGCTCAAGGCTCTCTTAACGGTCCGAGGCGGAAGTCCTCCCCCGAGAAGGTTCCAATTCTTCGTCCAACAACAAACATAAGGGTGTCTCCTCTCTGGTTACTCCGTGATTCGCTAAGGAGCACAGTTTGCTAACTATAGAATATGAACATTTCAACAGAAAATTGGTACATGCTGTCATATTATGAGGATTCTTGACATGCATATTGAAAGTATTCTCTAATACAGTTGCCACATTCTCCACATGGAAAACTGCCGCTAAAGTTTCAAATGTCCTCACAGAACTTTGTAGCTAAAAACTTCCTTCTCTATGTCAGTTTCACGATTAGAAGAATTTCATTCTTTAGATGGGTGCCACTTGTTAGAGAATACAAGAGAATAGTATGCAGTAACCATAACTATCGGAGTTGAATTTTGACATGAACGAAAAGCGGTCAATACATTTTGCCTCTAGCTTTGTGGCTCAAGAAAATATATTTTACGTATACGTTTTTTATCTTAAAAAAATACCATAGATATTTTCCAGCGGCTTCGAATTTCGGATCTAATGATATTGTGACAGCGACGTGAGATTCGAACTCACGACCAGCGTCCCGCAAGAGAGCAGATCGCGCGGGCTCCACGAAGCACTGAGGGACGACGCGCGGCGGAGAGAAGAGAGGGGAAAGGGCCTGCGCGCGAGGGGAGGCTGCGCGCGCAGCTGCTACTTACGGAGTGAAGGGGGAACGGACCTTCCCGATTCTTCCAGAAGCCCTTCGAAGTGGACAAATCGCGAATTCGAAGTTTCTCGGTTACATTGCTGTGGTTATAAATTACGGACGCGAAGGAGTGTGTGTGTCATTCATGATTAGTTCAGTCAGTAAGCCAGTGAACAGAGCAAGCCAGTCTTGTGTACCGGAGTTCGACTCGAGTGTGCGTCCGGAACTGTGTCAGCATCCGAAGGCCTGAGTTCGAGTGCAGTGGACCGCAGTTGGAGGGACCTGAGTTCGAGTACAGTGGACTGTCTCTGAAGGTCTGTGGTTCGAGATACTGTAAACTCGAGTGACTGAGCTAGAAGAACTGTGAACTGAGAACTGATAGTTCTGATTTGTAAATAGTGCTTTGTAAATATTAGTTAAGATTAACAGTTCATTGTTGTTCGTAATAGTCCAAGTAAATTGTCATTGTCGTCGTCAGTGGAGTGCTATAACGAATACGATGTTGAGTGCAAATCCCATTGTTGACGGGAGTGAAGTTAAATTGTAGAAAGGAATTATTATTGTTGAGTTGAAATAAATTTACAATATTATAACCACTCAACGACTGAAGACGGAGATCGTGTAGGCCAGTTAACTCGAAGTGGTGCACGGTTTCCAATTATGTAATGTCTTGATCAATAAGGAATGTTTCTTCGTCATTTTCCTCGTGACTAATATGCATGCTTGCGCATAAATCACGCTTCAACATCGTTAAAGCTGGTGTATTCCTTCTTTATCACCGATATTAAAACTCAGTGTGAGTAATCCAGACCTATTGTGCAGCAATCACACATATTTCTACACGTCGCGTCGCCTTAACTCAATTATGGCAATGAGTATGAATTTAGCCGTGCCCCTTGCAGGCTTGTGGACACGTTCTGATATTTCAGACATCACACATACGTAACGGCTCGTGAGAAGCGTTAAAGCAAAACCAAAATCGAAGAATATTAAAATGTAATAATAGACAGGAAATGTCAATAAATTGTTTTGGTATTTCGTACTCAGTGGTTGTGTGGTTGCTACACTTTGCTACTAGATTCGAGATTAATCGTTTCAAACTAGATCGGTGGCACATTCTGAAAGGTAATAAATCTTTAACATGATTTCCTTCGCAAGGAAAGCAAAAACATGTCGCACATAACCTTTTCCAGCCACTCAAAAGATAAATTAACCCGTGAAAATCGGAACAGGCAACTACATTCCAACCCGAATAGTCAGAAAAGCCCTTTCCTTGAACGAAAAATAACAAGTTAAGCGGTCGTGTACAGACACGAAATTAAAATTTGGAGCGAGTCTTAATGGGAATCCAGCTGTATGTAGGCAACAATTTCACACGACTGTCCACAAGTAGCATATATACAGGGGATTTGTTTACTGCGCATGCACAGTGTGGTGTAAGCGAACATATAATAAGGGAGATCAAAATTTTGTTTCCTTATCTGTATGCCTACATCCTATTTAGACGCACATAAAGCATGGAGTTAGAATTCGCGTAGGCATACTTTTTCTGGACTTATGCACTAAATGGAAGAAATATGTCAACAGCCACTCCAGCTTCCTTTCACTCCCAATGAGGTCCTGTTTCTCAATTTTATAGGAAGTAGAACAGAGCCTAGAATTGTTATGGAGTTTATGACGAGATGAATAATCCTGCCTCTGCCTGTGAGGATACAACCCTACATCTTTCAATTCGTAGCTTGTCGCTCTACCGACAAAGCCATCTCACAAGCAAACATTCTCATGGGGGCAGATAACATTTTTTTTTCTTCGAACATATTAGTAATGTCAAAACAAGTGATAATACAAATGTTGGCCACTCTAGCGCAATTATGAATGCTGTAAAAATAAGTTTTCCTGGACCGTTTACAGAAAAAAACATAATTTCATGGAAAGATTCATTGGAACAGATACATGAATTATTGAGCTATTTTTCAACATATTCCTAATCGGAACTGAGACATTTGTCACATCATGGGATCAACTTTTGTACCCTTATGTCGTAGAAGTCTGCCATCTGGGTCGTAACGAATGTGTGACAGCCGTCTGCACCTCTCTGTCAATTCCATGGTATGACAAATGTCCCAATTCTGGTGGGAAATTTGTTGAAAAATAGCTTAACAATTGCTGTATCTGTTCCAATACATTTTTGCAATTATATTGTGTTTTCTTTCTGTAAACGGCCCAGGCGAACTTATTTTAAGGCCCTCGTAATTGCGTTCGAGTGGACAAAATTTGTATGAGCACTTGCTTTGACACTATTAACATGATGGAAGAAAAAAAAATAACCTTTTTATCTGCCCCTATGAGAATGTTTGCTTGTTAGTTCGCTTGACTAAGAGAACTCCAGGTGAAAATTACTGACAGTTTCTCTATTAAGTTATATATACACACTTTCATTATTCAACTTGTTGCGCATTTCTTCATTACATGCACTTCTCGTTTAGCAATGTATCGCCTGTCGCAATTCAGATGAATCTTAATTCATCTGCTTTCAATCACATAACATTTCTTTAAGATTCTTGTTTTAATGACCCATTACTGTATACTTCACACACTTACAGATAGAAAAAGAAGGAAATAAAAGGCGAAGAAAGAAGAAAATGGAAGAAAAAGAATGGAAAAGACAGATAATAATTAAAGTGGGGAAAAGTTAAAAAATAAATAAAAAGAAGTAAGCAGGCAAATAAACGGGGAAAGAAGTGGAAAGAAGCAAACAAGATGCAGTAAGAAAAAAATAAATAATAAACCTGTGCGCGACAGCCCATAGAGGGCAAAGATCGACTAGCCGATAAATGGTTTTACGTCCCCATGCCTCGGCAGACGTGAATGATTATCTAACCAGTTTGGAGGAAATGTGTGGTTAGCACGATGATCCTCAGGCCTAGCCGTTATAGCTGACTCGTGAAAACGGATTCGCAAACTACTGTAGCTCCCCAAATTCATCACGATGCAGGGTGAGCACCAGTCTCATACATAGGCCGAAATTTAAGAAAATTTCTTTCCCCATGAGGACTCGAACCAGCGAGCATTCCGTAACGCTACTCCAAGGCACGATGTCTTAGACCACGACGTTACTGCGAGGGATCAGAAGGGTAAGCAAAAAAATTAAAATTAATGCACACTGAGGAAGTGCGTGGGGAATTATATTTCAGAACTCACGATTTTGTCCATATATTTGACAATCGTTCATTCATCTCCGAAAAGTAAATATCTTGTGAATCAACTTACAGGAGTGGCGTCCAAGAAGTATTTTCTAAGATTAAAAAAAAGAACTTCGTTGTGTACAGATCTTCCTAGTCGTTATCACAGAATTTCGTTAACTTCCTTTCCTCTACAGATTGTAGATGACTGTAAATACACATATCTTTGGAAATGTAAAAATTCACTTGCATATTGGTACACGCCAGACATATTCGCTTCCTTTCCATTCCGTGTCCCCTGCTTTGATAGGACTTCGCCTGCAAGACTACATTTCACACAAGTAAAAAAGGTAAAGGTATCCCCGTAATATGCCATGTTTGGGGGGGGCATGGAGGTAGAGCCCCATGCTTTCCATGACCTCGGCACTAGAATGAGATGGTGTGGTCGGCACCACGCTCTGACCCGGTACTCAATTTTATAGGAGGCTGAGTGAACCTCGGTGCCGTTCTGAAAGTTTGGCAACGAGAAAAAATCCTGTCACCACCTGGGATCGAACCCCGGACCTTCCAGTCCGTAGCCAGCTGCTCTACCAACTGAGCTACCCGGCCACCCTTTCACACAAGTAATGAGTACTATTTCATTTGACGACTCTTTTAACTGAAGAGATTAATCAGCGCCAGAATTCATTATAAATGAAAAATCGCCGAAAAAGATTACCTGTAGCTCTGTATTAAGATCAGGATTCTTTACGTGACATAAATCTATGACACAGGCCTATTAGCTTTACTTCCCTTCCGGAAGAAGCAATGTTTAGAATTATGTAGTTCTTTAAATTCATCGTCCTTTGCCAGATTTCAACCCGCGAACCTTACTCAAATCTAACGATTGCACAGTGGGACGGATGCAGGTCTAGCGGGAAAAATTATGGAAATAATATAAGTGCATGAAACCTACTACAGTATAAGAGAATGTTACGTGATTCTGGACTTACATTGAGGTAAATACTGCACTGCAAGGCACTTTTACAACTGTGGATTGAATCACAATGTTTAAAAATTGCAAATAATAGACCTAATAGAAAAATCCTGATTATCCTTTGCTGTCATCGTCTCATGAGTGTCTTCTTCAAATTTCTAGTCCTCCTCCTCATTATGGTCATTATCTATTTTTTCTTCTTCTTCTTCTTCTTCTTCTTCTTCTTCGAGTGTCGTTTGTTTAGTATTTATGTTTCACGTTCATTCAAGAGATTTTTCATCTCTTGAGGTAGAGATTCTTGCTTCTTGTTGAGAAAGGGAACAATGCTAGATATTACAAGAAACAGGTTAAAAATATGTTGCATGGTTTTTTTTTCGCTTTAAGATTTTCGCGCATGTTCTTCACGAAACCTCTTCGCATCCTTATGTCTAGCTTCTTGTGTCTCTTCCTATTGATAAGATGACTGATTCTATCATCTGAATATCATGAATGAGAACTTTATGTACAGTAGTGGCACAAAAAACCGGACCGACTGAATAATCAAAGTTCCCGAAATGAGCCACTGCGAATGCTACGCCCGCATTTACAAGCTAGCGAGTAATCTATTGAAATTGTTGTAGTTTCGACTGCTAACGTAGCCCATTTCGAAAGCCATTAGAAAATAAGCTGGTAAATTTCATGTTCTGGGAATAATAAGTTAATTAAGTAGTAAAATATCGCTGCAATCGAAAAGTATTGGGAATAAATTTGAATAAGGAACAAAAAAAAGTTTAATTCCCAGGCAGGATTCGAACCACGAAAGTCTTAGTTACCAGTCTATTGTGCTGTCACTGTGAACACGGCTCTGAAATCAGCTACAAGGGTCGGTGCGGTTTTTTTTCCACTATTGTACATTGACCGATATGTCGGCCTAGGTAGCGCAGTCGGTATAGCTCTGGCCTTCTTTGCTCGAGGTTGCGGGTTCGATCCCGGCCCAGGTCGATGGCATTTAAGTGTGCTTAAATGCGACAGGCTCATGTCAGCAAATTTACTGACATGTAAAAGAACTCTTGAGGGACAAAATTCCGACACACCGGCGACGCTGAAATAACCTATGCAGTTTCGAGCGTCGTTAAATGAACCATAGGCTAAGTCAATTCAATTTTTTTGACAGACATGTTTCTTGTACCACGTGTAAATGAATTAAAGGCCTCAAGATTAATGGGTAAGCCGTTTGATATTGCGCGGAGAACGATATAAAATTTTCTTATTAATAATTCTTTATTTACGCCTGTGATATTTGAAGATAATTATGGATATTCGAAAAATTGGCGTGCGGTGTAACCATAACATGTATTACAGCTACCCCTCGGTAAAGGACGATCAATTAATAGTCGCATTTCCAATCTAAATTCACCTGTCATTGTCTTTTCTTGGCAGTTAAGATTTTCTTCTCCTTGATTTCGGATTTGCCAAACTTATTAGGGAACTTCAGACTTTCCTGCAATACTTTTTATTATTTTTTCCATTGCTTATCTGACGTACCCTTGTAACAGTAAACAGTTTTCTTTATACAAATTAATACATTCTGTGAGTATTCTAAATTTACTTTGCACATAATCACATAGATCTTGGGTGGCAAATTAGGTCATATGAATCCATTCTCGTCACAGTCGACAGGAATCATCGTTTCTTGCCTCAAATAAAATAGTATTTCCTTCAAAGGCGCAAAGATCGACAATCTAAAAATAAGCACCGCAAACACCATGCGTTTCCCTACATATTGACCTGAAAAGTGTACTACTTGCTGGGGCCTGTCATTGTTAAATCTCTATTTGAAAATGGTACATTCGATTTCGTTTATATTATTAACAAATCCGTAGGCTATATGTGAACGGATTTAACTATTTTGTGCTTCCTTAAATTCGACAAAAATTGTAGGAATACAAAGTACATACCTGTGGGTGAGAGAACCATTTCAAAGTAATACAATATAGCACTTGAATAGCTTTCACAACGTATCCGTACTTCACTCGCTAAATCACGTCTGGTGTGCACTGGATGCGGCCTTACCCATAAGCCCACTTCGATGTCTCTCCATGCCGCTGTAGCCTATCGCAATCTTAATTTCCTTTAAGGATGTTGACATACAGATGTTTGCAAGATTATAAACCTAGAAATGGTCGATTTTGCGAGGGTAGGTAAATTGAGGGTTTTCCTGCTAGATTGAGCATCTGGCCCACTGTAGATTGCCTTTGTTAACTACCTACAGTATTAGACCATCGAAATTGAAGGCGGTACAATGGTAGGCAGTGTTAAATAACATAATAAGTCGGAATTCATTATTTATTCATTCATTCATCCATCCATCCATTTATTTATTTTCCGGAGTTTCAGCCAGAAACAAGAAAGTACAACGATAATGTACAAATAAATTAACATCCACATCCGTAATGAATCATCAGCGATGCTTTTTTTACGTGGACAAGATATGAGAGGTAAACTCTGTCTAGATCATGTTTTATGTACAGTTATTTTATAATATCTCTGTCGGTGAGTGACTGGTACATTTAAAATGGCTTATCTTAGTCGTGGGCGTTATGGCTCTTATGAGAAATCTCATGTCACTAGTTTACTATGATATTTTTTTCTATATTCTTCATTATTTACTTACGTTTCACCGACACGCAGATTGCCAGTATTTCACAAACTTTAATCACAGTTTCCGTTTGTTTTGATCTTTACAGTTATCTTATTTGTGCTACACATTTTATTAAACAATACCATTTTGTGTGTGATTATTTCTATGTAACAAAAAACTCAACAATGTTGTTGTAAGGTCCTGTTACAGTATTTGACATTCAGTTTGACACAGGAATTTTTTCAGTATGAACAACATTCACTGTCCACTTCGTCGAAACTTTTAAGTCATTCATTCAGATTTCATTGCCACTCATGATCTAGTCAGCTACAGAAAGGATCTACGGTTGGTGACTCAAAATGCCTTGGCGCTGTTTCCTGAGTAGCTACATGGCTTGTATTCTCAAGGGCAGGACCCGGGACGAATCCTTGCACTTAGACTTGCTTTAGCCCATTGTGCACCCCACATATAGATGCTATGATTTCGAAGTCCGACAGATGTTCTGAGTGGCATTCGTGAATCCGAAGCTGACAGGTGGGCCATCCTCCCTCATCCCTGACAGAGTCAGGTCACATCCTCAGACGACAACCTGATAACCTTCAGGAACTGGAGCTCCAAACCTTTTCTGTATCAGCATCGGAAACGCGTATCTACTTCCCCCAAAACTTCACCCCAACTTATTTTTAACTATTGCACATGACAGATGAAATGAGGGGAAGGTTCCCAGGTTGATGGAATGATACAGGGAAAAGGAGTACAGCGTCTGTTTTTTTTTTTTTTTTTTTACAAGTAATTCCATCGAACCCGTGCCGCCTGGATGAAAGATCAGTGCACTAGCGCTTGGGCCACAGAGGCGTCCCTGAGAAGATACACTCGCGGACACAAAAATGTTGATAATTTCGTGATTTAAGTCCTCCTGAGAGTCTCATTCGAGTGAGCCCAAACACGAGGATTTAGTCATTTAGGCCGTAAATCGAACCCAATGTACCCTTCTATATGAGGATGAAGACACGAAAGTGACAATAACAAAACGAAGTCTAGAAGCCTAGAAGTTGCCAGATGCACGCCCCTTAGAAAAACTATGGGAAAACCCCAACTGCAGAACACAATTACAGTAGTTTCAACCGGGATTTGAATCTGCTTCCGTTAGTTTCGCATTTGGAGACTTGATTACTATCTACTCCAAAGTTTATTACTTTATGTATTGAATATAATGATAACTTAAGTGTTATTATTTCTGACGTGAAATTAAACTATTTAATGTGTAATCTTAACGCCGCTTTTTTAATGAATGTTTTCGATTTAAATTGTGTATTTTATATAAATATTATTTTTCCATTAAATTATATGTTCTACTGAAACAAAATGGGACTACTTGATATGTTACTATAAATAAATAAATAAATAAATAAATAAATAAATAAATAAATAAATAAATAAATAAATAGAGTGGGAGAGAGGATGAGCAGGTGAATGAATTTACGAATGTATGAATGAATGAATGAATGAATTAATTAATTAATTAATTTCTAGTGTAGATTTTCAATAAAGAAGATTTTATTTTATACTATTAAAGTTGAACCACAGTCTGTGGTTGAACTGAAGTAGAGTTTAAACGCTTTCCAGTTTTTCAGAACAGGACCACTGTATTTTACTTAAATAATATACACGAAATTAAGTATCTCGTCTAGAATTCAACTTTATTCACAGCACATGTAGTTTTATTCCGATTTAAGATCAAAATATAATTGACTTTATGAATTTTTTTAAGTTCATAAATAAAGGAAAAACCAACTTTGAATAGATTGTAAAAAGAAATTCTACATTATTTTAATTTTACTGTAGTGTGACGTCTGTCTTATAGTACGTCATTATAAAAAATATCCAAGAGAGAAAAATGACGTATTTTTTTCTATCTCCAACTGGTGTGTTTTTCTGAGTATAGAAAATAGGGATTTAACATTACCACTAGAAACTTATGCATTGAAGAAATAACTAAATAAGTCGACCATGTTTAGAAATTAGCAGGCTCTGACAATTTGTAAAACAAGAGAACATCATTTACGGTTGCTAAGTCAAAGCCATGTTCCCTTGTTTTACAATATTATTAATAGTCAAAGCTTGCTAATTCCTAAACATGATCCAATGATTATTTCCTACTTGTTTTTATACATGGGTTTCTTATGACAATGTTAAATCCTATATTCTATATCCAGAAATACACATGATGTATGTAATATATTTCAATTTTGTACTGTTACCAACTACTTCCCCTATGCTATATTGCTGCAGACGCAGTTTTCATCACGTCTCTATGTTGCAATAACCTGGCCTATATTAAAATACGTATAGTTTATAGGTGGAAAATACTCTTGAACAGCAGCTTACATTTGAACACTGAGAAATGCTGAATTGCAGCAAGTGAAGTTTACACGGACCAGTATGTCATGAATATTCCGAGAACCCTCATTGCAGTATGGGTGTGTCGAATTTTTTGCGGCATAGTTATATATTTGCGCAAGTTGAGGACAAAGAATATCCAGCTCACACAGTGACGCTCTATGCACTTACCACAAACCTCTTTCGCTGAAATCTATATACAGAGAACTGAATTTCAACATATCCATTACAAAGAATGGAATAAATTACCTTCCAAGTGCAGTGTGTATAATATGGTTGGGCAGAAGTCCGCCGATCATAAAAAACAGTAGAATATGCAAGTCACTCCGCAAAGAAATGCGAGAGATACACATTCAGATGAACATTTAACTAGTCTTATGCTTTTATATGGATTAGACATATATTTTAGTAGGTTATTAATTTACGACGCTTTATCAATATCTTGAGTTATTTAGCGTCTGAAAGAGATGAAGGTGATAATGCCGGTGAAATGAGTCCGGGTTCCAGCACCGATAGTTATCCAGCATTTGCTCATATTGAGTTGAGAGAGAATCCTGGGAAAACCTCAATCAGGTAACTTTCCCCGACCGGGAATCGAATTCGGGCCACCTGATTTCGCGGCCAGACGCGCTAACCTTTACTCCACATTAGATATATACTATAGATATATGTTAAATGAAAGAAATAACATTTTAACAGAAACCTGTAGATATTAGCCTATATTTTACAACAGCATGAAGAATTTCTTCAAAGGAAATTAAACATATGATATTAGCTTATTATGAATACGACCTAATACGTGTATTCAATATCAAAAATCTTCTACAAACTCCTATAGTCAGGAGCCCAATGGTCGTTGATAATTGAGACAACTATTGTAGATATCTGTTGGCTAGAGTACGTCCCTTGTCGAGATTTTGGTCATGCATTAAAATAGGATGTGGTGTAGAATTTCCTATTCTTTGTGGCAGAACTGACACACATTGAATTCAGATAGATTAAATTTGTAGATATACATTTCTGTGACGAAATACCATATTCTGGCACGTGTACTAAATGCGACTATTTTATAAGTCGACCATTATTTCAATGAGCGTCTGGGCAGGAAGGCGAGTTCCTCTTGTAACGCAAACGAATTGCATGATTAGCAATTACAAAGTAAAATGCACTCATTAGAATCAATGGTTCTGCCGCTGCTAGGCTAATTTCGTTAGTGAACGATGTTGAGATGTTTCTACTTTGTAACTATACCAACATGCTAATCCTTTTCCACATCTCTGCTCTTTACAACAGCTACTTCCAGTAGGCGATTAACGTTTGTATTCGAAATCTGCCGCCTGGGATCGGAACCAGTATGTGACAGCCGTCTGCACCTCTCTGCTGAGCCATGGCATGACAAGTGTCTCAATTCCAGTAAGAAATATGTTGAAAAAGAGCTCAATAATATTGCTTATCTATTTCGATAAATCTTTCCATGAAACTGTGTTTTCTTTCTGACAACGCCCCAGGGAAACTTACTTTCGGGACGGCTCGAGTGGCCAACATTTGTTTAAGCACTTGTTTTGACACTGTTAACATGGTGGAAGAAAAAACATTAACTTTTTTACCTGTCCTCAAGAGAATGTTTGCTTGTCAGATGTCACATACGAATCTTTGTTGTAAATTCTCCATCTTTTCATACACAGGATTTTAAAACAATAGAAGTAGATACTAATATCGCTTAATAATAAAACACTGTACCTAGTTGAGTTTATGAAAATTAGAATGCACACTTGAGAAAAAGATAGACAGACAGAAAGAGAGATCAAAAGAAAGAATGAAAGATTGGCAAAGAAATACCTCGATTACTAGCCAAAAGCGAAATGCGCTCTAAACATCCAAAGAAGGGCTTGAAAAGCCAAAAGAGAGACCAATCTAATCCTTGATAGATGATAGAATTGAATATGAAGTTTACACTCAAGATCCCTTCAGCAGTATGAGGCCTGAAAAACATTTAAATAGAAACAAAAGGTAGAAATAATTCTTTAAGCCTATCCTATTCAAATTGTAGCTTTTAATTTGTGAGTTTATTTAGCGTAATACTTTTTTGTAATAGCAAGGCCCTTAACTTGCCATCATTCGCTCCAATTCTGCGAGCGTGTCTCATAGATGTCGCTAGTGCCATGAAACGTAGACCACTTAGTTCGTCAGAGACTATCCAGAGTGTATTATAGGCGGTAGAATTTTCACGTTAGATAAGTGAGGTAACTACAAGAAATTTGTTGACTTTGATATATACTAAATCTCTATTTTTTGTTCTTATTCACATGAAGTCTTATTAGTCTTTGTTTTTGTTTTATTTTTTACGGAGAAGGGGCCCGAAGGTAAGCACCGCAGACTCGAAGGCATTCATTGTACCGTATCACTCCTTTACTTAGAAATGGTTATGAAGTTCGAACGACCGCTTTAGATGTCGTGGCTTAGCCGTACGTTGCCATCTGTCGATTCAGTCAGGTAGGCTCATATCCAATGAAGTTCCACTAGAATGACCTTTCATTCCCCCCGAGAATGTACTACGTCTCCTCGGACTGATGCCATCTGTACAGCAGTCACAATACTACGAGTACATCACGCCGCACCGTTTTTGGTAGATACTATTGAAATTATGACGCTGAATATAAAAATGGAGAGTGACGATGGAATTGAGGGGAACGGGAGAACCCCGAGAAAAATCGTCAAGAATTTTGGCTTTGGCAACTACAAATACGACTCTTCCATTACCGGCTTTGTCAACTACAACTACTACTCTTCCATTACCGAGATTCGAACCCGAGTCCGTAGTCATCGTAAAATAACTCTCTGCTTACTGAGCTACTAAGGCGACTTAAGTTTCTTACTAGAAATTAGTATATTTAACGTCCACCATTCCCGCATAAAATGACTCGTGCATTTCGAATACGAACAAATTCCTTCGATTGGTTTTGGAGAAATCGCTGTACACAGACATCCGAATTTTTAATATTAAGGATGCTGAAAACGTGTATCTTCGTGAAAATCTCTTCATCGGTTTTTACAGCATTACAATACTTTCTGTTCGTATTTCACGTACTATTAAAGTAGAAATGTAATTTCATTGGCCTTAAATCTGTCATTTTCTAGAAGTCAGACTGTAAATCCAACAGAGTCGTGCGTCAATTCTAAAAACATATGAGTACGCAGCAAGATGTTATAATTATTAGGGCCCGGACTTTGATGAAAAATCATATTTTTCTGAGTAGTCTGAGATGATGGATGCATAGCAGCTAACAAGTATAGTAGTGGCAAAAAAACCGGACCGACCCTTGTAGCTGATTTCAGAGCCTTGTTCATTCCAGAGCACGATAGACTGGTAACTAAGACTTTCATGGTTCGAATCCTGCCTGAAAAGGAAACTTTTTTTCGTTCCTTATTCAAATTTATTCCCAATACTTTTCGATTGCAGCGATATTTTACTACTTAATTAACTTATTATTCCCAGAACATGAATTTTACCAGCAATCGACAAAGTATTGGGAATAAATTCGAATAAGGAAAAAAAAAGTTTCCTTCCCAGGCAGGATTCGAACCACGTAAGTCTTAGTTACGAGTCTATCCTGCTCTGGAGTGAACAAGGCTCTGAAATCAGCTATAAGGGTCAGTACGGTTTTTTTGCCACTACTGTACATTCTCCAAGAAATATGTTAAATGTTATGTTTTTTATTTAACGATGCCCGCAACTGCAGAGGTTATATCAGCGTCGCCGGATGTGCCGGAATTTTGTCCCGCAGGAAATCTTTTACATGCCAGTAAATCTACTGACATGAGCCTGTCGCATTTAAGCACACTTAAATGCCATCGACCTGGTCCAGGATCGAACCTGCAACATGGGCATAGAAGGCCAGAGCTATATCAACTCGCCAACCAGGTCGAGAAAGAAATATGTTAGATCTATGGGGTTTTCATAGGTCATCAAAATGCATTTTCTACAGTTTAAAGTTTTTTTATGTAGTTTTCGGTTATTTTCTTCACTTTAGAGATTTTTGTAGGTCATTTCACATTGTCTATGGTTAAATTTTCACTGTTACGTATTTTTTATAGTTGAAGTCAGCATTTTCCTCACGGCTCGTTCTTGGGCTAGCCGATACCCATCTGTAGTGCTTATGTGTTTACATTAGGTGCATCATATTTCATGTGTAACATTTTTAACCTTTCTTGGCCCCAACACGTAAAATAGTGAGATAAAAATTGTCACATGAGCGGCTACGGTGCAGGTGATGAATACCCATTTTATTACTACGTAACATTTGCTCTTGCATTACATCATCCTCAGGGATAAATGTCATACGTGGCAGTTTAGATTTACCACTTGTGAGGCCTGTGACATTTTACAGTACATTGCAATTCACATGACTGTCAACTGAGAGCTATTTAAGGCAGTATGTGTCAGAATTCGGTGAAAACATATTTTCAACCGATGGAACTACATTATTCTGTAAAGATTGCCAAAAAAAATCGCTGCAGATAAATTGTTCACAATGCAACAATATATAGGGTGCGAAAAATATTTGCTATCTCTTGAAAATGTGAAAAGTGTCTCTATTGTTAAAAGAAACTGCTTCCACATCAAGTAGCAAGTCATCTTCCTTTTATAAAGATCTGTGTGAAGCCTTTGTTAGTGCGAATATTACGCTAGGAAAATTAAGCAACTCTAAATTACAGTATATGATTTCCTTGAAAACTACACTGGTCATACAATTTCAGACGAATCAACATTGCGTTAAAAACTACTTAATAAAATGTTACGAAGGCACATTAAACCGAATACGTGAATATGTGAACTGGAAAAACATGTGTACCAATTGACGAAACTACTGATTTGGAGGGCCGTTATGTAGCTAATGCATTGATAGGTACCCTAGAAACATGTAGTGCCGGACAAATTTTTCTTCTAAGCTCAGAGGTTTTGGAGGCGGTTAGCCACACTAGATATGCAAACTGCTCGATAAATCCATGTGTTTATTATAGAGGTCTGCACAGGCTCGGGTCAAACCTGTGCGCCTAAGCTTGGCTCGGCTCGGCTCGGCTCGGCGGCTCGGCTCGGCTCGGCTCGGGCTCGGGTTGAAATTCACTTATGCTTGTCGAGTTCGGGCCGGGCTCGGGCCTTAAAGAAACGAAACCTTGTTTCCCTCCCCCCGCGAATTATATATTGATTAACAAGTAATAGATTAGATGTAAACTTGGTACCCATCCAGAACAGTTTACTACCGGTATCGTAAGTTTTTGTTTAGTTTCACTTCATATTTCGTAACGGCATTTGTCTCGTCTCTTCTGTGTCTTAGACACAGAGCACTGTTTGTTTGTTTGTTTGTTTGTTTGTTTTACCTGGGAGACTGGAAGATTTCTCTTCCTCATGCTCCTACTGGAGTGATCTCTCTCGCAGCTGTTCCCGACCGCTGTAGCCTATGGCTTCTGCTTTATCTGCTAGTCTTTGGGTTTCGGGTCGGGCTCGGGTTGATAATTATAAATTAATCTCGGGTTTCGGGTCGGATTCGGGTCTCGTTCATGTCGGGCTGGTCCGTGCAGACCTCTAGTTTATTGTGAAAGCTCTGTCCCGAACTAAATATTTCAAAGATAAGGCTCCAGACGTAGCTCATCACTCATTTTAACACTTCTTAGGTACGTGGTTGTCTATATGCATATATCATTGTGACAATTTTCAGATAGTGAGAGAAATAGTGAATAGCTTTGATAGGGCAGATGCTAAGACAATTGGGAGTGCACAGGATTTGTTTTCTGATACTCAAATGGAAGATAAATTGGCTTGCATTAAGAAAGTGCCGTGACATTGGACAAATCAATACAGTCAGGAACGCTGAAGACTGTACAAAATGTAAACGGTGAGATTGGGGACACAATGAGACAGAAAATAAAATCTGTGTTGGATAAAAATAAAGGGTATAAGACAGTGTATCACACAGCCAATATTTTGTCAGGAGAAGACTTCAGAATTGACATTTTTGAAGAGGATTAACAGTCAGTGACAGTGTTTTTCAAATATGCTTCCATTATATCTGTAGAAGTAGAAAAAAGCTTCTCTAAGTACAAAACAGTGACAGCTGACAACCGCCAATCTTTCTCTTAGACAACTTGAGGATAACTATGATAGTGTATTGCAATACTAGCTGAGGTATGTTTAGTTATTAATTTCTTTCATATTATTTTAATAGAAGTGACCTAGTGATAATTATTATTTCAGTAGTAATACAGTAATTACACTAGGAAAGTTTGTTCTACAATACAGGTACTTACAAAGGAATCATTAGCCAATTATTGGGAAAGTATGTAAGTCACAAAAACGAAATTTTACAGGACAAGCAAAAAACGTTTGTCGGTCTGTTAAAAAGGACGTTACTTAACGCCAACGTCATCTTTGATGACCTGCTAAAACTAAACGGTTTCTGCTAGCGACATACTGGCATTACCATGCCACTGGCGTGGGTTCGTACTATCTTATCCGTGAAAAAACGGATTTTCGATTTTTTGTGACTTACATGCTTTCCCAGGTTAATTCCTCAATTACATAGACCGAAATTGATCATTTTCATTAGGTCTTCTTTTTACTATTTTAGGTAATTTTAGGATAATTTTAGATGGAATTTTATAGGTTTTCTTTTTGGAAATTTTTAGGTCATAAACATCCGGTCTTAGTTATAACAAGTCAATTTATACAGTGTGTAATTGATAAGCTACCAATTTAATGTATATTATAAAGTGTACAGTAATTATTTAGCCTTGCAAATAATAATCTTCGCTGCGGGTAAATTGAATAACCGATCTCCTCGACAGAGAAATTAACTCTCTCTGGGTATTTTCAAACGTCGTTGTCGTCGTCTTTCTCATCATCATAATTAACAAAGATTAGTAATTATTCTCCTCTCTCTCTCTTTCTCGGACTCATTCTTGTGAGAATTGCTAGTCAACAATTAAGTCTCGCTCATAAGTGGCAAGGCTGCTTGCTCATGTGATAATCATGTCACAAGGTCCCCTGTGTATTGTCTCACGTTCCTACCTGGGATCGATTCGGACTCCGCTGGATTTGTAGACTCACATGCCGCTATTTGAGCCACAAAAGAGGACAATAAAACTGGCCAATGAAAATTCAGTACAACACAATAAGCTGCTATACTTCAATGAAGTATATAACTGATAGATCAACACGATTGCGAACGTCGATAATTTAAACTTAAGGGAATACTGACCCAAGGTGGTATCAAGAATTTGAGTGAACGATGCTTTGAAACAAACCCAGTCGCAGTCCAGTTCGCTAACGGTGCCCTGCTTCGCTTCTTTGTATATTCTTATGAGATTTATGTGCGAGTGCGGGTGTATTTCTCGAAGTACACATAAAATGTTGTATCATTTTTTTTTTCTAAACTTGACTGTAACTAGTGAACATTTCGATTTTAATGAGTTTGACGAGTTCCTACCATCATTTAATAAAGAAGTTCGACTTTTCTTTCTTTGCAATTTTATTGTGTCATTAACAAAAGAAAGAAATGAAGTTTGTACACCGGCAACAAATGTATTTCTAATTACATCCCTGCTCAGAAGACAACACTACGTAAATATTTCAAATGATATCCGACCTTGATATAGAACAGTTCAAACCTCAAAACCGCAGGCAGACAATCCGATGATGGCTGGAGGGAATTCACCGGAAAACCGCACACACAAATGGGAACGGAAATTCTCGACGAGCTGTTCATTATGCGTTACATTAAAGTGATCATTAACACTTTTCACCTACAAAAGTTTGGGGTAAATATTTATGTATTAACAGCAAAATTTGAAGAATGTAAGTTTTCAAGATCTCTTCATTTTTCTTATCATTCTGATTGAGTATCCTTGGGCTCTCTAATACTAATCGTACGAATTTGCTTGTCATTTCAGTAATCGAGTAGGGAACTGGGATAGCATGCAGAGGTAGATCACTGACCCGACTGTCCTCATAGGTTATCCTGATTATCTTCAGTCCTTCCTGACAAAATTCCGCGGTTATTTGCTTAAAACAGAGCACAACCACTTCCTTCCTGCCCCTTTTCATTAGTCCAATATATTGGACCATTATTACGTTAGAAAACACGAACTTCATAACTAAACAGCAAATCGTTGCTATTATTATTATTATTATTATTATTATTATTATTATTATTATTATTATTATTAGCTCAAACATGTATGGTACGACGATCAAATTGGAATTAGAAATATCCTATACTGCACAATGTTATTACACTAAGATTTTCTGGTTATGTGCGAAGTGTTCATTACAACAGAATTTTTTCAAGTCAATTATTATTATTATTATTATTATTATTATTATTATTATTATTACTATTATTATCATTATATTACTATGTGATATTATTTTGACACTAGTAACCTGTATTGACTTGACTTTTACGTGGACTGGACCCGGGTCGAGTTGGCCCATTGTGCGCCCTTACATACGATGATTGCCCAAGTCTGACGGGTGGTATTCGTGAATCCGACGCTCACAGGTGGGCTATCCTGCCTCAGCCTCTGATTAAAGCCAGATCCCGCTTCGCGGACGAGTAGCCTGATATGTCCCAGGGGCCCGAAGCCCCAAGTTCTTCCTGATCAGCCGACGCTGATTGGTCGGTCATTCTGCCTCAGGCACTGATAGAGCCAGGTCCCATCCGCATGCGAGTAGCCTGATGAGCCTCAGAGGGTCGGAGCCCCAAGTCCTTTCTACATCAGCATCGTAAACCTTTACTGCCTCCGAGACTTCACCTCAGTCAGTGTTTAATATTGCAGATGATAGATGAAATGAGAGGGATGCGGAGAGAGTTGGTGGAATGATAGAGGAAAACGGGAGTACCCCTAGAAAAAAACGCTTTGCAACATCTGCTTTGTCCACCACAAATTCCATTACGATCTGGCCAGGGATCGAACCCTGCCGCCTGGACAGAAGGCCAGCGCTCTAGTACTGTAGTCACAAACCCAGCAGTAACCTGTCTTTCATTAATAAGTGAATGCATTTATGCAAGTGCCCATCCGCTTCTTCCAATATCTTCTGGAAATATTTCATGATGTCCAGTTCAATACGTAATATATGAATTTTCCTTGTTGGTTATTTAACGACTCAGTATCAACTATCGGTACGGTACTAGATTATTTGGCGTCGATAGAATTGGTGATGGCGAGGTGGAATTTAACGAAATGAGGCCAAAGACTCCAAACTGATTATCTGACATTCGCCTTACAGTTGGGGAAAAACACACAAGATAACCAGCCCAAGCGAGAATCAAATCCACGCCCGAGTGTTGTTCCGGATCAGCAAAAGCGTTGACCTAATTAAAATTAAATCCGTGACGCAACAGTCCATTAGGACCAAGACCGAACTATCGATTCCTGTTCTCACGTCCACATGTCTCAGCAGAGGTGAACGATCATTCAACCAGAATGGAGATTTCGTGTGCTGGGTGGGCATCGGCCTCATACACTAGCCGAAACTTCATAAGAAAAGTTTTTCTCATGAGAACTTGAATCAGTGTGCATTTCATAACACGAGTCCTAGGTGACCATGACGCTACGGCGAGGGACAAATACGTAACGGTGTAAACAAACTTTTACTGGGTATTTCAGCGACTCGGAAGTTAGATTCATCCTTACCGGAGCCTGTATCTTGCAATAACCGATTAATATCTTATAAACTACAATTCAAGGTTCCTGTAAAATATGGACTTTCCGTATATTCCTATATCACGAAGGAAGATATCAGTCTAATCAATAGTAGTAAATTACCACAAGTGACATAATATAATTTACAAGTAACGTCATAACGTAGATATGTAGCCTATGTAGTATAAACAAAATGTACATCGTTTCAAGGGTTGTAGGCTACGACCTAAAAGTTATCTACGAGATTATGCAAGGTGGGAAATTGGATCCTGAGTATGAGATCGCATATTTGTAGTTCAACATCCTATTATCATTTACATTATTATTTTAGCCACGCAATGTGGGTTCTGTTATTGGTTAGGTCATGTAGTATAGCAAAATTAATGCCACGTTCGGTCTGTTCAAAGAACTGACCTACATTCTATTACACCATAACTTACTCATTGATACTGCTCTACTGGTATAAATAGCTATCTTGTTTCAATCTTAAGATATTTCATTACATTTAACTAATTCATTCATCTCCTTGTTTCATGGTACATTATGCAAATAAGATGCTCGCTGAACACTGCGAAGAAATATTTTACGAAAAGATTTATTACCATGATTATTATAATTTCTCACTATCTATAGAATAAACAGGATGATTGATATGTTTGTAAAAGAAACTTTGTGATGTAGTAGGGCAGGACATTTGAAACTGTTTGAGATAGGGAATGCATGTCATCTGAATCCTCTTTTCAGAGCTAGATCAGTGTAAAAGTGCTAACCCCTGCAGGTAGGTAAAGAACTTGGAAAGCTCTTTTGGTGCCTCGTAACTACCTTACATCCGTGTAGGAAACATGCAAGCAATATTGTCAGGCGAGAATAATGAGTCTCAAGGTCGATACGTCTAAAAAGAGGGATCGGATTGACCGGATCGTATTCACAATTTGCAAGAAAACGCGTATCGATCTCAATACGATAAGCGCGTGATTGTTCGTCATTTGTTTGAGGTTCAGCCGTTTTGCCCAAGGAAAATAGAATATTCTATTTTCGTTGGTTTTACCAACAGCGAGCGCAATTACGTATGTTGAAAACGTGTGTTGTAATACACAATATTTTGTATTTTCCTGAAAGCCATTATTACCATTCTTCATTAACACCCAGAATATTAAGTTTTCATGCGCCTTATTAAGAAAACTCAACAATCAGAGTGACCAACATGCTAACATGTCGATGACATGTTAACCAACGTAAGTATTTTTGAAACTTCAGCTTCCGTATTCAGATTGTTTTCAATACGTATGAAAACAGGGATCGGGGAAAACATATTTAGGCCGTGTCTCAAAGCTCAAGTCCATACTACACACTAGTGACTAGCAAATAGGTGACTTGTAAACTACACACTAGGGAGCTTTGGACATGTACGCTTGTTATTCTACATTATATTTACATATTTCACTTCCAAATCATTTTAAAATGTTATAACCCCAATTGCTGATGAGGTATCCATGTTTGCTTTGTGAAAAAAGTCAACAATCAAGCAAGCATTTTCGTTTACTAGAAACTACGGACTTCAATGCTATGCACTATGTAGCTTTGGATCATAGCTTCTGACGTCACATCCGGCTATTTAGTCAACAATCTAGTTCACTTCAGCTGAAAATGCAGCTTTGAGACACGGCCTAGTATGGAAAATGTATTCAAATCGATTTGAATAATCCATGAAAACGTAGTATATTATATTATACCGAAATAACGATGTAATGTCAAAATGAATGCATTGTTTAAAACACGTCTGTATCTCGTTATTGCCTTCTTCTCATTTGGCTATCAAGTACCATGTAAATGGAGCTAAAATTCTACTAATTCTAAAATGACCGTTTTATATAGAAGAACTCTAGAGGTTACAAGTACTCAACAATATTTGTAATATTGGTCCATACTTGTGAAGCTCGCAATTTTAGAGTAATAAAATACAAGTTTAATGCAATATTTTATTAATTACAGTTTTGTTAGTTACAAGAAAATAAACTTGTAAATCATTAATCCATAAGTTTTTAAAATAGACTGTATGAGTATTATTTCCTACAAGGCCAATTAATTGTTGTTGTAGTGGATACCACTACATCCATGTTAGTGTCCGTGAAGCCATTACAATTATGACATTTGAACATCTGATGACTTCACTGGTCATAAGATTCAGCCAAAAAGAATTACATCCACGCATCTCTCCGTGGTGAAGGTCAGCGTCTCCTTTATTGAGCCCCGAGGTAAACGAAATGAACCGTGATGCATTATTGGGAATAGTTCACGGAAAGCGCCGAGTTATAGTCCAGATACCACAGGTCCTTAGTTTGGTTCAGTCAGACATTCCTTTCATTGAGGAAATTAGTGTCTAATATTGTACTTCAGGCAGCTAATGGCTTCTTGTCAAAATCGCATTTTGGTGTTATTTTGCTTATTAAATGGAATCAAATGGAGTTTTACCGTATTGTTAGTATGCAGATATGTAACCGAATGACATTCTTTCGAGAACATGTAATAATACAAAGTTAAAATTATATCAATTACATTACATTACTGTCCGCCGAGTTAGCTCTATGGTAGCGTGTCTGCCTCCAGACTAGCCGGTCCGGGTTCGATTCCCGGCGGGGTCAGAAATTTTCATGTAAAATTTCTACCTCGGGACTAATATGCGTACCAATATACCTGAGTTAAATCCCAAATCTCTCCGCAGTGCATATGAAGAGAAGGCATATGTCACTGTTGATAGTGATTAGTCCTTCGGACGGGGACGTTAAGCCTGGCGGCCCCCTTGGTGCTATTCGACAGTAGGTTACGTGCCGGCACCGGGTTTCCCCTTATCCCTTCCTCATCTTCATCATCACTCATTCCATACATTACACATATACTCACCCTAGTACACGACATAACTCTCCACAGATACACATCATGTACAGAGTGGTCCGCCGAAGTGGTGTACAATTAGAAAATGGGTCGCAATCCTGCCATCTATCCGCAATATGCGGCACTCGAATCACGTAAAGTAAAATGGGTAGGCATTGGATACACATACACACACGCTATTACCTATACATTAACACAAATACATTAATTTAAAATTTAAAATGCAAATTGATGTATTTATGGTTTATTAAGTTTTAAAAAAAAATAAATTAAATTCAAAAAAGGGAAAACTGCGTATATGCAAATCGCTGATACAGATTTATGCTTCCTGAAACGTGGACAATTACGAAAAGAGACGAACAGAAATTGAAAATATTTGAACATACAATTTTGAGGGAAATACTTCGTGCAATATTTGACCCACTCAGTTAAGAATGGAGATGATTAACAAACGAAGAAGTTTACAGTCTCTACACGGAACCCAACACAGTTGCAAAAATTGAAGCTAAAATGTTAAAGTGGATAAGACATGTAGCAAGAGCCTCAAAAAGAAGCAAGGTTAAGATAATCTTGAAAAAAAACTACAATATAGACGTAGACCACTGGGAGACCAAGACTTACTTGTTAGACTTTTAGATAACTTAAAAAAGACAGAAAGACATTAAAAGGTTTTTATAAGTAACCGGAAGAAGACATCCACAGGCAGAATACAATGGCGTTTAATGTCAATTCTGCTTAGAAGAACTTTCATGGCGTGGAAAGATGAAGATGACGATAACGGTGATACTAATAATAATAATAATAATAATAATAATAATAATAATAATCATCATCATCATAATCATCATCTTCCCAAACTTTGCAAATATTCGTTTTAGGACATCGATTTCAAATAACCGTAGTTTCTCCGTGCATGTTTGCATGTTTTGGTCTTTTTTGGGAGTGAATTCATGCACAATGCATATATTTTCAAGATTTTACATTTAATAGGCATATTTAACCTTTCATATTGCATATTATGTCCCTTTTTCTGGCTTTAGTGCATAAATTATGTTAACTGGCATAATAGTGCCTTTATGAATATTTTTTGTAGAATCTGGTATTTCCACGTTGTCTATTGTGAAGAAAAAAATTAAAGCTGCCGGTTTCGTGGCATCCTACTTGACAACTAGTCTTTGGACTTTCCTCTAAGTCTAAGCCCTCCCTCTGTCACACTGGAATTTTCAACCCACAAATTCTCGCTCTTTACAAGCCGGAAGTCAAAATATTGAAAGAAAGGATTTTATAAATATGGACTTTGAAGTAATTAAAACTAAAAGACGACAAAATGTGGACATTTTACAGTGGCAATAAATAGACCTGTAGGAAAATGCGATAACAGAAAAGTTGTATTGTGTGGCGTTGTTTCGTATAAGGCTGAAAACACACCATGAGAAAATGAAACTTTTAAACGTTGATGAAACAGACTATTAAGACCATGAAAACATTTCACCATATCTTACTGAAAAACAAAAAATTCGTAAAGCATTGAAATGAAAGGTGAAGCATGACTTATACAGGGTATAAGGAGTGTAAGTATCGTCCTTTTAACAGTCGTCGGGGACGATCTACACTCTACAGGATCAAAAAGTGTCGATACAACATAGGGTCAAAACTTGATAGTTTTCCCAGAAAAAAAAATTATTTTCTTATTTTATTTGCGTTATACTGCTTATATCATTAGTAAAATTACGAAAATAATTACGTCAGTGGATATATCTAGCAAATAATTAATATTAGTTTAAATAAATATTTGTGTATTCTATTACATTTTCGTGAAATTAAATGAAAAAACATGCTTAAATTTGTTAATATTCTGGCGTGAGAGACGTGGCAACGTGTTCAGCAGGCAGTACTCTGCACAGACGTGAGTACGAGTCAGGTGAGTTCAAGCTCCCTGTCCATAAGTATACTGTCGAGCGGATGACAGTTCAGTACAGGGTATTCGATAAACAACTTGCAATGTCATTCACAGTTTAGGAATATCATATGTATTAATTTAAGGAGAAAGTCGTCATAATTCAAGTGAGGCAAGAAGGATGCACCGTCAATATTTTCCTCAACGAAGGTTACCTAATCGGCAAACTTTTGTAGCAGTTTCTCAATGATTATTAGAAACTAGAAGGCAAACAACTTACAATGTCATTCACAGTTTAGGAATATTATATGTATTAATTTACGGAGAAAGTCGTCGTAATTCAAGTGAGGAAAGAAGCATGTACCATCAACGTTTCCCTCAAAGAGGGTTACCTAATCGGCGAACTTTTGTAGCAGTTTCTCAATGATTATTAGAAACTAGAAGGCAAACAACTTACAATGTCATTCACAGTTTAGGAATATTATATGTATTAATTTACGGAGAAAGTCGTCATAATTCAAGTGAGGAAAGAAGCATGTACCATCAACGTTTCCCTCAAAGAGGGTTACCTAATCGGCGAACTTTGGTAGCAGCTTCTCAACGATTATTACAAAGCAGAAGTCTCTTACCCCGTTTAGAAAATCACACAACCAGAAATTTCTTTAAAAATGATACTGCTTTACGGGAGCGGGAGAGATTAAAATGTTGCATTAGAAAAAAAGTTCGTGTGACTTTGTGCAGAAAACCATTATTGTTTATCTTTTAGACGTACAATTAAAAATGGAGCAATATTGTTACATAAAATGTAAATTTATCATAATATTCTATTAATGAGATTGAAAGTTTGTATTTGCTGCTCGTTTTATGTAAAGAACATTATTGTCATGGTCCGCTCCTGCATTAGAACAGAGCATCTGTTTTGTACCGGTATGTCTGTACCCGCTTGAGCTGTACTGTGTACTACTAAACCCCCTCCTCCCCGATTGAACTGTACTATGTACTTCTAAACCCCCTCCTTCTCTTCCAGCAACGTTGCAAAACGTCTAATATTGAATCTTTAATAATTAGTTAAATACTGCAATTAGAAAAAAAAATTGTAAGAAATTTTTCTTCCTTATAACATGAATATCATCAGTTAAAATAATGGCACTTATACCCCTTACACCCTGCATACAAAGTCTTAAAAAATGTTACGTTTTATTTAACGGCGCTCGCAACTGCCGAGGTTATATCAGCGTCGCCGGTGTGCCGGAATTTTGTCCTGCAGGAGTTCTTTTACATGCCAGTAAATCTACTAACATGAACCTGTCGCATTTAAGCAGATTTAAATGCCATAGACCTGGCGCGGGATCGAATCCGCAACCTCGGGCATAGAAGGCCAGCGCTATACCAACTTCGCCAACTAGGCCGACTAAAGTCTTTAAAGTCGATTAGAGCCGAAATTAAAGAAAATAATAATTTGAGATTGTCTTTTTTTAATCGATCTTTTTTTTTTTAAATCGACCTTTTCAGGCAAGTAATTTACAGGAAACTTAACGTAAAAGTATTTCCTTCTGTTCCTTCTTCCATCGAAGAAGCCTTAAAATATGCTCCTGTCTAAAATGTAGTTACATAGACAGTGAAGAGCAGTTTTCTTAAGTGGACGGCAACAGCAAAATCGTATTAATAACTTGTAGAACAAATCTAACTCTTCTCATGAATAATGCGTCATGAGTTTTGGCTGGCGGTAGACCTACTTTCGAATATGAACCGAACCATTTCAATAAAATATACACCACCATTCATGTATTAATGATTTCAATATTCCTGTGGTATTTTGCCAAATGCCAATATATAAACACGTGAAGCGTGGTGCTGCCTGAAGAAATGATGTCTCAGGATGTGTAGAAAGCAGTTAATCAATTTAAAGGTTTTATTACATTTTTAAACAGCACACAATGCTGCCAAAATTAATTTTCCCAGTGCTCAAATTAAAGGAGGTAAATTTCACTTTTGGCAAAGTTCCTTTCGAAAATTAAAGCAAATTGTAGGATTAAACCAGGAGCAGTTCCCAAACAAAACATCTAAAATTCGAAAGTGGTAAAACATTCTTTTGGTAGTTATTTACCGGCATCAGTGTTATCATTTGTACAGGGACATCATTTTATTTTTACTTCAATTTTTATTGTACCTGAGCTTTTTAATGTACTTCACTCCCACCCCCCTCTACTAGTGAACTTCCAACCGTTCTCCAGAGAACCGAGGCCGCATATGCAGTACTTAGTGAGTATAGTACGTTCCAGAAATACACTGCCGAGCAAAAAAAAAAACGCAACACTTGAATAAATTTGAAATATCAATCCGTAATACAAATTATAACATTTCTGTGTGCTTCTATGGACCTGTTTATGTTAGGCAAGTGTTAATTCGTGTTTTGGGAAGAAAAGTATACCCATTGGGTCGTTTGTGACACCCTCTTTGCCACTTTCCGTCCTGTACTGTATATTTATTGCTGTGCCATTAAAATGTACAACCCTAAACCCAAGCAGCTAAAACAAAGTTACTACACTATAGTTTTCTTTTTTTGGTTATAATGGAATTCTGTGATATTGAACTCAGTTTTAAACAACATTTAAGAGAGTTAAGATACCGTTAACCCCCGAGAACGCCGCTAGAGTAGTCATGTTGGAAAAAGATGACGGCAGCTTACGTTATGTGGCTCAGGTGTTGCATACATGGCCCCGTCGCTCTTGAAGAGTATCTGGAGCATGTTGACGGACATTCCTTCCTAAAATGTCCCACAGATGATCAATTGGGTTAAGATACAGACTGCGTGATGGTCATTGCATGTGTTGGATCCCTACTTCATTGAGGTCCTGGAGGACGTATCGCGCCACGCAAAGACGTGTATTGTCCTGCATGAGCACGAAATTGTCACCAATAAATGATGCAAAAGGAAGAACATGTTGTCCAAGAATTTCTTCAATGTAGCGATGGGCAGTAAGAAACCCATCTTCCACAAAACAAGATTCGTTCATGCAGTCAAACTGACGTCTGTCCACACCATCACTGAACAGCCCTGAAATGCTGTCCTTGATGAAAAGTTGCATGGAGAATACCTTTCTCCAGTCCTCCACACTCTTTCTCTTCCATCTTGGAATCTGAGGCAGAATCGGGACTCATCTAAGGACAAAACTGTTCCCCACTGTTTGTCAGCCCATTCTTGATGTTCCCTTGAAAATTGTAAGCGAGCTTGACATTGTTGTCTTGTAAGTTCTGAGCCAAGGCCAGATCTTCTGGAGATCAGGCCAGCATCATGTAACCTCCTCCTCCTCACAGTCCACTCACTGACATTAACATCTCGCACTCAGTCTAGTCGATTTCTGGCTTCGACCGCAGTAGTGTGGCGGTTACGCAGCACTTGAAGGCGCAAGAACTGGTCATCTATAGCAAGAAGTTGACCTTTTCCTACCATATCTCGGTCTTCGAGAATATGAATCAAGTTCCTTATACCTTTGCACTGTACGTGAAACCGTCGACGGAGTTGTATGCAACACCTGAGGCACATAACGTAAACTGCGGTCATCCTCTACCAACGCGACTGCTCTAGTGGCGTTCATGGGGCTTAACGCCATCTTAACTTTCTTACATGTTGTTGAAAACTGAGTTCAATATCACAGAATTCCATTATAACCAAAAAAAGAAAACTATAGTGTAGTAACTTTGTTTTAGCTGCTTGGGTTTAGCGTTGTAAATTTTAATGGCACAGCAATAAATATACAGTACAGGACGGAAAGTGGCAAAGAGGGTGTCACAAACGACCCAATGGGTATACTTTTCTTCCCAAAACATGAATTAACACTTGCCTAACACAAACAGGTTCATAGAAGCACACAGAAATGTTATAATTTGTATTACAGATTGATATTTCAAATTTATTCAAGTGTTGCGGTTTTTTTTTTTTTTTTTTTTTTTTTTTTTTTTTTTTTTTTTTTTTTTTTTTTGCTCGGCAGTGTATGTTCGCGTTTTCCAGTGACGAAAGAGCTTTCAATATTGAATCATATTTTCGCACAGGTACTGTCGTCCGTTTCCCTACGTCGCATCCCGGTTTCCCCCACCTGCTTCTGTTCGCCCCACTGTAAAGTCTAGTAGCTGGGCTGTCTTAGCTCTTTTCTGAAAACATTAATTTCTGTTAGGAATTGGACATCTACGTTAATAAAGTACTGTATTTTGATTAAACAAAAACCTAATGAAAATTATCAAACTCAAAATTGCGGTATTTCCTAGTTTACATAAATGGATGAACTACTTTTCTTCCCTCCTATACCTAGTAAAGTGATTTGTATTTTACGCCAGTATCATCGAACTCCAGTCTTGGAAGGGGGAACAAGCGCGTTTCCGGTTCTAGACCTTTAATCCAAAGATATAGCCAGGTTGATATTAAAAATGTTAGTAAAAATAAAATGATGTCCCTGTAGAACCCATATCACAAGCACTCCTATCAGTGAATGTTTTTTTTTTTTCTTTTCATTTTCTGATTATGCTCTGGAAAACTACAGTATATTGAAACATAAATCTTATCCCCTGAATTATGGGCTGAGGCACCACAATTTGAAACTGTAAGAACTACAAACGCGCAGAACATTAGACCAATCACAGTTGAATTTTATAGGACGCATCCACGTATCTTCACGGTCAAAGATGTATTAAAACAAAAACATACATGTGTAGTATTAAAAATGTAAGAAACAGATATTGGAGAGGCAGTAAAAAAGCGAAATGGGCAAACATGCAAGGAGCTATTCACCTTGAATCAGTATGAAAGACACACTTGGAACGTAATATTCCGCATACAGTACCTACTTGCAGAGCATCGGACATTGAGAATAGGGAGTACAGATTTAAATTTGCATTACAGTTTTCTATGAAATGAAATGAAAAATATTTGATCTGAAGTGAAAAAAAAAAATATAGCGTGGAAAAATGATCGAAAATGCCACAAAATGACTTAGGTCATAATTACGATCATAATTCTACAAAATGGATTAGTTGGCTTTAATTTTATATCTCACGCAAGTCTACAGCCATGTTATTTTATTAATTGTTCCCCATTACAAATTTCGCAGTCCTATTTCGAGTGAGCCAGGAGTATGACAGCCATCTTAGCAAAATGACTTCTACGAGATTATCAATGGTAGGCCTATGTTATATTTACATAGTGTAACACACACTCAGGTAGCATTACAAACTTCCATTTTGAGGAAACAAAGACAGTATTGGGTTATGAAAAATTTATGATTTACAAGTTATTAGGCAAAATCGACTTTTGTCTGTAGTACCGCCAAGGTACTAGTCAGGGGGCCAGGGTTAAAATCCCGCTCCTTTCTAAATTTATAGCTTATGTTCGGCAAGCTCGTGGTCCCGGAAATTCATCCCAACAATTCATTCATTCATTCATTCATTCATTCATTCATTCATTCATTCATTCATTCATTCATTACGAGCGTAGTGTAGATCCATCTACAGTAAGCCTATGTCTGTAGTGCACTCTGGATAGTGTCTGACTAAGTAAGTGGTCAACGTTTCTAAACACTTGCGACATCTATGAGCCCGCTCGCAGAGTCAGAGCGAATAACGACAAGTTAAGGATCCTGCCATTGGACAAAAACTTTGTAGTCACTTTTAATTGGCAGAAACAATGTCAGTAGTTGGTTTGGATTCCTGCGTGACCCGTACAATTATGAAACAAATGAGAAAAGACGAGTAAGCCCCGCAAAACAAGAGGCTCCTCATAACAAGCACCCTTAAATTTTCAGCATTTATTAATTTTATTCAACTTTCTTTTTGCTCTTTCTTGCATTCTATAAATTACATTAGCTGTATGGTAGAGGCCTATAGTAAAGTCGTTCAATGAATAACTTACCCTTGTATTGCATGTGTTGAATATATATTTTTCGCAGGCATCAATGCTTTTGTAATGTCAAGCGGTATTGTCACATCGTTGTAAAGATTATTCCTAGTTACATTTTATTTTTATTCCGACAAGAATACATTGATTTGTACCACCACCATCCATAGTGAATAAATTTTATGCTGTAAGATGATTTTTAATTAAAATTGAAATTAGAATTACACTAACTTTTTTGTCATCAATCACCTCGAGATATGACGATGTTGTTATGTAATCTACGTGTCCACACCTGTGGAGTAACGGTTAGCGAGTCTGGCCGCGAAACCAGGTGGCCCGAGTTCGAATTCCGGTCGGGGCAAGTTACCTGGGTGAGGTTTTTTCCGGGGTTTTCCCTCAATCCAATTTGAGCAAACCTTGGGTAACTTTCGGTGCTGGACCCCGGACTCATTTCATCGGCATTCACCTTAATCTCATTCAGACGCTAAATAACCTAAGATGTTGATATAGTGTCGTAAAATAACCCACTAAAAATACTCCACGTGAAGATGATATCGGCACGTCAATTACAAAAGCTAACGCAACATTAGTAAGCCATATCTTACCGTTCCTTGTGAATGGAACGGCATCTAAGAAATTCTACTCAATAAACTCTTATCTCACTTTCTTCAAGGAAAGCGTTGTCTTTAACACTAGTTTAGTATTATTGAACGCTCCGACTATACCACATACGGAAAAAGCAATTTGGATGTGTTCGTTTATCCATTGATTCATTCAACTTGTTAATGAGTCAAGCCATGGAGTCATACAAGTTAACGAGAGGGATCTCGGACTTTCCCATACGCCACTGAAGGCAAGCCTGAAATCCTTTTAAGCTCATCATTGCGGAAGCTGCACATTTCGTGTTTATCAATGCAGCACTCATCTCATCCGGACTTCGTATCGTCAGCAACTACAGAACAAGCTTCAAGTTACGTTCCTTTTAAGGCGTTATAGACCAGTTTTCAATGGACATAGTAAGCTTATCCTACAACTGAGGGATTTATAGAGTTAAAATCTACAAATTATGAAAATAAAATCAATGCCAATAACATTTCTCGTATTTTTCATTCATTTTATAGGGCCTGTTACAGTGTTTCGCGATTTTATGAGTGTATTATTATTATTATTATTATTATTATTATTATTATTATTATTATTATTATTATTGTGCAAATGTATAAAATTAGAATACGCATTCTTATTTTGTACAGTATTTGTGCACCAATATGCCTGGATTAAATCCGAAATCTCTCCGCAGTGCATATGAAGAGAAGGCATATATCACTGTTGATAGTGATTCGTCCGTCGGACGGGGACGTTAAGCCTGGCGGCCCCCTTGGTGCTATTCGATAGAAGTTGGCTACGTGCCGGCACCGGGTTTCTCCTTCTCCCTGCCTCATCATCATCACCACTCATTCCATACACTATTCTTTCACGAATACTTACACATACACTCATCCTAGAACAAGACATAACACTCCACAGATACACATTATGTACAATCTGGACCGCCAAAGTGGTGTGCAACTAGAAAAATGAGTCACAGTCCTGCCATCTATCCGCAATATCCGGAACCCGAATCACACATACATACATACATACATACATACATACATACATACATACATACATACATACATACATACATACATACATACATACATACATACATACATACATACATACATACATACATACATACATACATACATACATACATACATACATACATACATACATTTTGTACAATATTTACGTTTCAATTGCTCATCGCTATCACAATCGTCATATTCGTAACATTTCAAATCTTAATCTCTTCTTCGTCTTCAGCCCACAATTGGTAGGATAATAATCATTTTGTCTTCAGGTCTAGTGGGGACATGGGTAATTGCAGAATCCCTGATGTGACGTAGGCCTACTTTCGTGCAATGAATAACCTCGGATATCACGGTGACCCTCCCGGATGCTTGTACACTCACTCGGAGGTCGTGTCATGCGGGTGATTATGAAACCGGACTCCATCACACTTCACGTAGTAAATAATAATTAATATCCCACTATCAGATACAAGTGTCACCGCTGTGTAAATCTATAAACTTCTGAGCATTTAATCTATCCACGATAATCACAACATTGTGGCCATACACATTTTAGAACAGGGGTGGACAGAACTTAGGCGAAAACCGAAACCAAGCCAAGTATTGAGAAGAGGATTTCATTTCATTTAGTGTTCTGCCCAAGAGCAGGCCTTTCATTGCAAACTCAGCTTTCTCCAATCTTTCCTATTTTCTGCCTTCCTATTTGTTTCCTCACATGTTCCATAGGCTATATCTTATTGTCGTCTATCATCTGATATCTTCTTTTACCTCGAACTCTTCTCCCGTTCACCATTCCTTCTAGTGCATCCTTCAGTAGGCAAGAAGATGGTTAATTAAACTTAAACGCCCTATTGGATTTGATTATTTTTTTCTTGCAGAGCAGCATTTATCTAATCACCCTGCCATTCACGCATCCATTCATCTATAAAGAATTTCATGTACTAAATGAGCTGTTCAGAGCAGAAGTGGTGTAAGTCAAAAATGGGTAATGAGGGTTAAAGTAAACATTCTGTAAAATACAGCGCAAAGTAGCAATAAAATTAATATTCAATTTATTTAAACTGTTAGTAGTCAGTGGATAGCACGAAGGACATATTAATTGCTACTTTGCGCTGTATTTCACAGAATTTTTACTTTAAACCTTATTACCCAATTTTGACTTACACCACTTCTGCTCTGAACGGCTCAATTAAGACTATTGTAAGTAATTATTTATATCTGTATTCTTTCAAATCAAGCAATCTCGCTTTTTAAGAAAAGAGATGAAACAAACATTTGTTCAAGTTGCAGAAGCATTCTTAATAGTGGGTACAAACTGTTCGCTAAATTATTATTAATGAGATACTAAAGAAAATAAACTCCACGTTACATGACGAACATCACGGCTTCAGAAGACCTGTAATATTGTCGCGCTGTTAGGTTTGTCACTGGTTCCAACTGTCACAACAGTTTCAAAATCACAGCTCCGAGAAATCGCCATCTCTGCCCGATATATGCCTCACAGCTTTGGCAATTGATGTACGTATATATTGTGACAGGTCCAGAGTCCAGACTACTGCAAGTCAGAAGATTAACTTGAAGGACAACATAGCTAGGATCTAATTAATTTTCGCCCCACTCAAAAAGACATTTGACGAGTATGCACGCCTACACATCGGGATAACAACTCAGAGAATTTGAAAGACATGTTGGTTCAGAAAAGTGTGAATACAATTAATAATTATATATAATAAATTTTCAGTCAAATACGCTTTTCAATTTGTGAGGTCAGATAATCTGTTACATCACAATATTTAATACGAAGTCACTAATATTTTCGACTTTAAAAAGTCATCTTCAGGTGCATGAGATGTAAACAATTTTTAAAAAATAGGTGATAAGTTGATCTAGCAATTAATAACATAGTAAGTAATGCACGTACTGGCTTTTACAATTATATAAATTTCGTGCCTCTTGAGGTAAACTATACATGGTAAAGCTGAACACTGATGCTAAATTTTCGTATGTATATAAGACAAGGAGAAGGCACAGCATGATATTAACCTTATACAATTAAGGCTAAGTATTCTTATTAGGTCGTATCATTAAAATTAAATTTGTACAGTTTGATATTAACTATGTTAAAATGTTAAATATAATGTGTAAATTTAAAAGATGGAGAAGCTGTGATGCAAATGTTGTTGGTGGGAGAGCACGCAGTCTAATTCGTCGTGGTGAATGCCATAGTTGTCTGAAAATATTTTAGTTAATAGGTTATTATTAATTTTGAAAAAGTCAGACAACTATGGCATTCACCACGACGAATTAGACTGCGTGCTCTCCCACCAACAGCATTTGCATCACAGCTTCTCCATCTTTTAAATTTACACATTATATTTAACATTTTAACACAGTTAATATCAAACTGTACAAATTTAATTTTAATGATACGACCTAATAAGAATACTTAGCCTTAATTGTATAAGGTTAATATCATGCTGTGCCTTCTCCTTGTCTTATATACATACGAAAATTTAGCATCAGTGTTCAGCTTTACCATGTACAGTTTACCTCAAGAGGCACGAAATTTATATAATTGTAAAAGCCAGTACGTGCATTACTTACTATGTTATTAATTGCTAGATCAACTTATCACCTATTTTTTAAAAATTGTTTACATCTCATGCACCTGAAGATGACTTTTTAAAGTCGAAAATATTAGTGAAATATTAAATATTGTGATGTAACAGATTATCTGACCTCACAAATTGAAAAGTGTATTTGACTGAAAATTTGTTATATATAATTATTAATTAACTCAGAGAATGTTTTGTTTTCACTTTTTAGTATACACGCCGCGTTAATCACTATTGTTCACATGAAACAAGGCACTGGCATATCTGAAACGATGTGAAATCCATTTCATGAGCGAAACAGTAGAAAACGCCCAATCTGAAACCCCACAATTTGAGTTTACTCAGAAATGCGAGCTCTTAACATGCATGAGATGCGTGCTGATGGACAAACAGTGACGCCCTTGACCTGTGCCGTCTGGAGTTGGCAACAGCTACACCCACATCATGCCCACACGCATTGGAACCGATCCATTGTTGCAACTTGTGACCTTGTAATCGTTGCAAGGTCGAAGCAAATTCCTCGCTAAGGTTGCAATCTGAGAGAAAGGCGTGTTGCATGCTAAATGTTTTCTCTTTCATACCTATTATTTTAACGACAAATATTATGAAATCTACTTAAAGGTCACGCCAGTAAGGTCTTGGCACAAGTACATGAATTATGGTTATGCAATAGATGTCTTGTTGTTATACGAATGGAAATAAATTTTACGTCATTCTCATGAACAAAATTATAGCGAGATAAGATGGTAATTAATTTATAACATTCCGTACGTACAGTTTACATGTGATACCGTAATGGATATTAGTATGATATTATCAGTACTTCATATTTTATACAAGAAGAATGGTATTGCAATTTGATCTGAAACAAAAGCTTCAGAATGGAGATCTATTGTGGAGACCGACGTCTCATTATCAGACATTTTTCAACTTAGTAACTCCCTCGATAGATAGGCTATTATATGGAGACAATCAGTCCGCAATGGGATGCGTTTACAAACACATTCAGACTCGTAAATTCTTTTATTACTTCAGATACAACCCATCTTAGAGGACCGTAGCTGGGTGATCTGCGATTTCATATCTTAGAGTTGCTAGATCGAATCCTCATGGGGGAAATTTCAGCCAGTACCCATCCAGCAATGTACAGATCTTATATATTCTTATCGCTGCCTCTGTGCAACGTCACATTTGCGGTTGGGAGGCAAGAAGATTGCAGAAAGGTTGCAATGCTTTTTAATACGCTGACGCCCATGTTAAGTACTCGTAAATTTAATTATTGAATTTATTAATTTTTGTAACTTTATGAACGAAAGACAAAATATAACTTACCTGGAAGAAATATTACTACAGCGCCAGGCTGGAGGGATCATCCTGCTGACCATACTTTCCCTCCGTACTAGTTAGAGAGGGAACCTAAGTATGGTCAGCAGGATGCATGTTGGAGTCAGCCAAAAAAAAAAAAAAAAAAAAAAAATATTTTCAGACAACGTTCTCAGATCAAACAAAGTTCAAACACATATAGTAGGCCTACAGTACACTCATCGAAAGAACCAATCAGTAATAATTTATAGCGTCAATGAAATGTGTTCTATAGTGTCAGGCTTAGTAATCTTAATGTCTTCATAGCAGCCATGCAGTACAGATGTGCCGAAATTTTTGCATCATACTATCTTCATAATATTATGACTCCATTATTTTGTTTTCTCTTCCATGCCTCAACGAACCTAACTCTGATCTGCCGTTATGACTCTAATTTAGATGATATAACTCACGTAACTTCCAAATACTTCAATTTAACAACAAATAATTTTCAAGGTGCCCGCGATGTTCACCGCGCATACATGTAGAAAGGACCTAGGCAAAGGCTTGTTGTCGTAGCTCAATAGTATAATATTAGACTACCTTACGGAACACAAGTTACTTTTTAAACGGAACAAAGTAATCATGTTCGATCACCGCTCACTTCTTAATTTTTTTAAGTTTGTATTTTCACGTGATATCAATTTTATTCCACAATCGCCCATGTTATAAGATATGTCATTTGAAATTTAACGACCACTGACCGGCAGAAATAAAATGTAAGATCTGTAATGAATTTCAGGACCTACAGTGAATAGCAAAATTCTATTTCGCTCTTTTATACACATTTTAATTTAATTTATTTTATTTGATATTCCACCATTAACATTTTATAATATTACGAGGGAGTTTTGAAAAGTAATATCTCCTAATTGTTTGTGTTATTGTTAAATTTCGGAGAACTAGCTGCCATATATTCTACTGTTAACTTTTCTCCTTCAATGACGCAAGTTTCGTACATCAGCTACTAGAAAACATGGCGGTATGTAACAGTACTACAGTATGTAGGTACGTCTGAAGCAGCGAGCTGTGATAACGTTTCTGAAGGCAGAAAATGTGTTTTGTAGCTCTGATTGTCATTCATCGGAAGAATGATGGCTGTTTATGGAGATGAATGTGTAGGCATCAGTACTGTGCGACGTTGATCTTTTCGTGCTTGTAATGAACCTGGTGCGACTCTCAACTTGTGTGACAAAGGACGGAGCGTGTGCAAGCGATAATCGCACAACTAGGATTCTGGAAACTTTGTGCACCGTGGGACTTGCTTTCACCGTCTTTGATCATCCTCCATACAGTTCCGATCTGGTGTCATGAGATTTTCTTCTGTTACCAAAACTTAAAGAACATCTGAGAGAACTGTCCCTTGATTCTGATGATGCAGTGCACATAAGTTAGGCTATGATTCTGCCGTCAAAGTAAAATATGCTACAGTGACGGGTTATTTTACGACGCTGTATTAACATCTAGGTTATTTAGCGTCTGAATGATATGAAAGTGATAATGCCGGTGAAATGAGTCCGGGGTCCAGCACCGAAAGTTACCCAGCATTTGCTCTATTGGGTTGAGGGAAAACCCCGGAAAAAACCTCAACCAGGTAACTTGCCCCGACCGGGATTCGATCCCGGGCCACCTGGTTTCGCAGCCAGACGCGCTGACCGTTACTCCACAGGTGTGGACTACAGTGACGGTATCAAGAAACTGGTCTCCCATTGGGAGAGATATGTTGATCGCCAGGGCGACTATGTGAAGAAATAATTGCATGGATATCAACAATAAAATTGTAGGAAGTAACCACTTTTTGTTTTACTCAAATAATTATAGCCATTTTGAAATAAAAATTAGAAGCAAAACTTTTCAAAAAGACCTTGTAACATTACAGAATAATTCAAGTTGTGAAAAATACGAAATAGACTATGAGTTTCATTTAAGGGAACTGTGTAGTGATTTGGGGTAAAAACCCCGATTTCTTGTTTTGTTTAAAAATAATTGTATTTATTTAGCCTGACGAGTTACTCCCTTGGTTTGAATTGTAAATTATTTTAAAATAGCGTGTAAGAGGGCCTTAGACTAGAAATGTTTAGCTTAAATGTAGTTCTGTTTATAAGTATGCATAAGGGTGTAATTATCTGTCTTATTTGAACTGTTGTATCAGTGAAGCGAAGTGAGTCAGTGAAGTTATGGTTTTACAGTGCAGTGAATAGTTCCGATCAGTGATAATTTATAGCGTCAATGAAATGTGTTCTATAGTGTCAGTGAAATGTGTTCTATAGTGTCAGTGAAATGTGTGCTAAAGTGTCAGTGAAATGCGTCATAGTGCCACAACAGTGAGTGAGATGATAGTAAAGTGAAAGACTATTGAAACTTATGTAGGGCCTATACATATGTAATTATTGTGTTAAATTGTATTGAGTATTCTTATTGTAATGTGTATATAATTGTATTGTGTATTGTATAATTGTATTGTGTATTGTAATTTTATTGTGTATTGTTTATATTGTGTATACCATTGCCACCGGGAGACGTAGATGGGAAGATAATATTAAATTGGATTTGAGGGAGGTGGGATATGATGATAGAGAATGGATTAATCTTGCTCAGGATAGGGACCAATGGCGGGCTTATGTGAGGGTGGCAATGAACCTCCGGATTCCTTAAAAGCAAGTAAGTAAGTATTACTGAATCTATTTACATGAAATTTATGTAGTGTTTTCTGCAGCCTGTGTTCTACAAAACAGATCTACATGTTTATGAATATCGCACATATAACATAAGAAAAAAATATACATGTATTGAAAAATGGCGAAAATTATTAAAGTACAGTTTCTCTTTCACTAAGGGTGAAATATTTAACTAAATATTGCATCAGAATTTACAATATACATTGCTTGATAATTTAAAGAATACGAGAAATCAAGGTATCTATTAGGTCCATTTTTTGCACTAGGATAAAAAAAACTAATTTATTGTATAACCATGGAAATTTCATTCCATTCTCAGCAGTAAAAGCCTAAAAATATTAAACTAAACTTTTGTAAGGAAATGCTTTAATCATAAATGAATAAGTACCCAGTTCCCTTAAAGAAAAAACTAACGTTTAGACTCTGTAAATTAAAGTATTATTGAATTTATGACGGTTTTATTTAACTCGAACGTTTTAAATATTTTGCCCATATTCCGGTCCTTCATTCGTTATAGAGTAGAACACAGAATGATGACGCCAGTCATATAATATTATAGTTGGCAATTATAAATTATTGTTCTGGTCTATGTAATTGTTTCAACCTTATAATATTCTTTCGCGAGTATTAAAAATTAGTGTATCTTTTCGCACTCGACTAGTCGGGGAAAACAGAGGTCATTGGTTTGCATATTGAATGGACACACAGAAACAACCTTTATCTGGAAAAAATTATATTTTTCAGAGTCACTGAAGTTGGCATTACTACACTGTAAACAGTAATCATATGACTGCACTTCACAAGTCCGCAACGCAGAAAGGGACTCTGAAAGATTAACAACAGTAAGTACATAGCGGAAGTTGATGATTGATAAACACCTGGGCAGTCCGCACCCAGTTAGGAGTTGAAGCAATGCAAGGAAAGCTCGTTCTGTGTTGTGCTTAAACAAAATACATATTTTTTTAATTCCACGTACAAAGTCTACCAAAGGTATCTAATTTTGGTTTATATAAAGTTTAATTAATTTATTCCATTTTAATACTATAATAATGATGTTCAAAGTTAATAAATTTAAAATTAAATTTTCGGTCATGAAGTTTATTTTTATACTGAGACTTAAAAAAATCAGCACTTACTCGCACAGAATTTTTGTACACTGTTCCGTAACTTCAGTGTGACGTATGAAGAAATGTCTATACCAGTGGTCGTCAGCACTCGCTGAAATGTGGAAAGGGTAAGCGGAGCCGTCCCGTGTGCCCTGTCGTGCAGCAGAAAGAGGTAGAGAGCATACCCGCTAGCAGCTACGAGTGCACCATGGTGCACTGTGTTCTCCGCGGGCAAAAGACGCTAGCCCCAGGGTGCTCTGTGTTGACGACCGCTGGTCTAGGCCGTGGTGGGAATATAATGGTGTAGCAGACGGTTGACTCAAACTCGTTTCCTATTGCGCATGTCGTCACTTGGGAAGCAGCAGCGGCACGCTAATTCGCACCGCAGTCCTCGAGGAACAAAACAAACAGCTGTTGTGTGTACGTGCACGGGGTTAATTCTTTGTTTATATATATATATATATATATATATATATATATATATATATATATATATATAATATTGAATGTTATTCTTGTATCAATAATGCTATTAATGTGACACATTTTTAAATCGATGAGGTACTTGGAATAACGCACAACACACAGTGACATTTGAGCATTACCACAGTATATTTAGCAAAAACTACGTCTATGGGCCGGTTTCACCAACCTTCAGTAAATCAGTTCAAATGAAACAGTAACTACTGAACATTAAAATATTTAACGATTCACTAAAATGCGAGCTGCTCAGCAACCAAATTTTCTTAACTTTTAATGAACAGTAAATAATGGCTCATTAAGGATAAATAAATGCGATTTATGAATTTTTCATAACTATATCAGAACTCTTTATACGAAACCACAGTCTACTATATTGCAAATCGTGTACAGTATTAGAAAACAGTTTTGTTATGTCTCTTGGTAGTGGAAATGTTGAAATTTTGGCCGCGATTTACATGAGTACGTTTATATGCGCTGTCTCCCTAGAAATCAAGCCAAGCACCTATTATATGCCTCGTAACGCTTATTGCGTCTCGGCTCTTTGGTGGAGCAGTCATTAGTATGCTGGCTTGCCAACCGTGGGACCCGAGTTCGACTCTCGGTGAGAATCTTTTTTTTTTTATTAACGTAACTAATTTTTATACATGCTATCTTTCTTCAGTTTCTATTTTTTTTGTAGTGAAACGAATTATTTCGCAACTCTGGCTCCACTAGGAGAATTAAGAAAACTCTTGGGAGATCAATTTTCTTCCCGAAATACAACAAAAATAAAGAAACAAATTAAAGAAAAATAAAAAATCACATGTGAATCTTATACTTTGTCCACATGCCACTGGCGTCTATCACTGCCTGGCATCTTCGGGACATTGAGTCCATCAGATCGCGGAAATAGTTCTGGTCCTCAGCGAAAACTTCCCAGGTAGCCAGAACTTGATCCCACAACTGATCTGGATTTTGAGGTGGGTTGTCTCGATATTTGTCAATCCTCCTCTTTTTCATGCCTTTACGTGAACCGTCTTTGAACATTTATGGCGGTGTGCGCGGGGTGGTTATCCTGCTGGAAATGAAATATCCTTTGGAAAGAAAATGATATATAAATTCCATGAATCCAGTTCTTTTGCTTCTGTTTTAAAGCCAGTGCAAACATATCTTATCGCTAGCTATAATACAATTCTAATAAATGAAAGTTAATATACCAATTGAGTTTTGTTATGTTTGAATGAATATTATGTATTAATTTACTAATATTTCTTAAGTATAGTTATAATAACCACTTTCATGTGTCAAAATAAAACTCATTTGTATGTTACTGAGTTGGCTAGTTTCAGCTTTGTTTCAGCTGTTTTATGACATTCTAACCCAGGCCTGCAGAACTCGTAAGGAGGGGAAATATGACGACAGCCTTACTCCACTTCTATTGGGGATGATCGATTTCCCCATAGGGTTATTTACCTTCTCTTGTCGTCAAAGGTCCATTAGTGGCGGCATGTAATTTTCAAAAAGGATTGTAATAAATTCATTGTTTTTATAATGCGTTATCTCGTTTCAAGGTTTACAATTATGCTAGATTTCCTGTTGGTAGTTTCTTTGAGATTTCTTTGCACCTAACCTGTTTTAGATTTTCGAAAACTCTCCTCCTATCATCACCGACGGAAACATAAATTTATAGCTTTTAAGTAATGAACCTTGAAAGTCACTATTAATTTCAATTCAAAATGAACACAACGAGTGACGTCCTTAATTTTACAGTATATAAATAAATAATCAATATACAGTTTTTAATAATGAACTTACCCGAAAGTTTGTGCATTCTATAATTCTTAATATGGACTTTGTTGAAATGTAGTTTAATATTGAAATGACGAGTGGAAATAAATTTGATGGGACACAGTAAACAAGCAATTCTTTCGTCTTCAACAACAAACTAATCATATTCCCATTTCCTCTGGAAGTAGTATTCCTTCACGGGTTTAGATTTTGCCATGTTCCAGTTCTCTTTAAACTGCAGTACGCGTATTATTTGTTTACTTATTTTCTTATTAACTTACTTATTTAGGCCTACTTATTTACTTATGTATGTACTGTTTTATCTATCTGTCTGTCTGTCTGTTTATTTATTTATTTGGCTGGAGTGCGTTACAATGTTCAATGACAGCATTGAAATCCCGTCATATAGCTATCTATCACTTACCAACGTACAATTATTTATCGTCATATTACTAGTAAAACCAGTTAAGACCAGTAATACAAGTTTTGTAAAAACAGGAATTAAAACTTTATTAATGCACGAAAAATCATAATAAATTCTTCAAATAAAGTAAATGGTTTGTTACCTGCAACCAGCATTTCGGACTTATTTCATTTTAGTAAAATACAGAGCACGGAAAGACATGTCGGGGACTGTACTTAACCTATTTTACACAAAAAGTGGATTTAATCGGCTTTACTAGTAATAGGACGATATAAGCTATACACAGGGAGACCTTTTTATATTATATGCACACATACATTTTAACATTTATTTTACATGTCTTTTAATTTATTTATTTCCCTCATTCATTTCTCTCTTATTTTCTAAAGGTATGTTTCTAAAAATTTTATTATCTGTTCATTTGTAATTCTTGATAGCGTATTGTATACCTGCCGCCGCGAATGAATGTTAATGCAGCCGAGCGTAACTAGAACGTCATGACCGCGCTGGTAGAAAAGGTGGGTACGGTAAGAAAGGGGAGTATACCAGTCGCTCTCAAGAGCTACAGTTCTGCAGGCCTGTTCTAACCTATGATCAATTTCTTCTAAAATTTTGAGTACCACGATGTTCGTGTTGCGGTATCTTTCGTGAATTTTTGTGTCATTCAAATTTTCAAAATGATCGTTACTTAAATGGTTAACATTATTTTCATCTGACTTAATTTTCGAGCAGTTCTCGATATAGGCCTAACAATTCTGCGTCAAAACGTTCCGCCATTTTATATTGCAACTAATGAACCATTAAAAATTTAAAATTCGGAAATTTCTATCACTAAATTTCATGATAGTTTTATTGGTTCGTTAGGCTAAAGATGGTTGGTGAGATATAAAAATGATTTAATGAACCAGTAAATAAATTAAAAAATCATTAAAACACCTTAGTGAGGAAGTTGGTGAAACCGGCCCATATGTCATAAACTGAATGTGTAATGTAAATTTAATTTTAGTAAGTAGCTTTATAGTTATTTTTAGCTCACAAATTATACTGCTGTTTCAATAATTCAATTATTTACTGTTAAATAATTATAATATGTAGGTCTATTGTACACGAACTGAAGAATTGTTACATCTGAATTTTGGTGAACTTGTTTATTATTTTTTAAATTTAGATTCAGATTTTTTTTTCGACCCGTGTTGTTATTTTAAATTCCGAATGGGGTGACTGTATCCACCTCTTGTGCTTAAAATTGTTTTATGTTTTAAAACATACAGAATTAATAAAAGTTAGTATATTTAATTAATAACAAGTAATATAAAATGCCATATTTGGTTCTGATTTCTTGGTATTCATAATCAATTAACCTACTCCACTTCCAAAACCTTACGGAGTTGAGCTAACCTAGCAAGCTGCGAGAGAGTTCGCAATGCTTCCCGCGTGACGTCATCACGTAGTACGAGATCGGGCGAGACTGCGCACTGCTTCACCGTTACATTCCCATCACGGTCTAGGCCTATTAACTGTTCCTCTCAGCAGTAGTGAGAGTTGATGGTGAACCTCCACTAACAGATTAGCACAGATATGCTCCTCTGTTACTGGAGAAAAGTATTGTTGTTTAATCAACTGTCCGGAGACAGGTTTGAAACTCTTAAGTGACACCAATGAGACATCACTCATTAAGCAACTAAGCCAGGAGATAATAAGGTAGGGTAGGGAGTTCCTTTCCCCCTCTATTGCATACATCACTGACTAGTAACATATTCTGATGAGACATAAGATGTATCAAACAATTGTTCTTCCTCCGACACACATCGTCAAGTGAGATGTACTGCCTGATAATAGATATACATGTCATCAACCAGAACTTCAATCAGAGGTAAGAAAAATGTTATAAAATGAATATCTACACGTATTGAAAATTTGCATGTTGTGTTTCGCTATACATTGTAAGTTTTAGTTTTTCCTTATAGCCGCGACGCCCAAGACGCATAGTTTGAGAACCTCTGCCCTAAAACGTCAACACCTAAATTTAGCATGAATTTTATGAAGAGCCCTAAGGGAGTTCCACAGTGTGCCTTACTTTTGACAGTTCGAAATGATTGTAATTCCGAGAGCATACAACCTTTAACAAAGTATCGTGAATCACTAATAAAGAACTCCATGAACGAAGTGGAACGAATCAATTTTTCTTTTTCGGCTAATGAAGACTTGCACGTAAAAGAACAGAAAAATGTTTATACATATACAGTGTTTAAGCTTCAAATGCATAAAAAAATTCAACTGTAACTTCATGCAATTTTTATAACTTTATAATGAATATTTTAATGTGCGAGACAAAGTTTAAAGTGCAAGTTCTTTATTTAGTCATTATTACATAGAAAGAGGAAAAAATGGCTGGATCACTGGTCAAGTAGAAACTGATTACTGAAGGATACACTGGAAGGAATGGTGAAGGGGAGGAAAGTTCGAAGCAGAAGAAGATAGATGATAAACGACATTACGATATATGAATCTATGTGGAGACTAAGATGGAGGCGGAAAATGGAGAAGATTGGACAATAATGGGTTTGCAGTGAAAGACCTGCTCTTGTGAGGCAACTAGGCCAGGAGATAATGGGGTAGAGCGGCCAGTTTCTTTCCCTCCTTCATTGCATACATCACCGACTAGCTATATATTACACTAATCAGACTTCAGATGTATACAAACAATTGTTCTTCCTCTGACACATTTCGTCACGTGAGATATACTGGCTGATAATAGATGTACAGTTACCCTGAAAAAGAATGAGACGATTCTTGGTCGTCGGAAGTTAAAGTTCTACAGCGCGGTTCACTCGATATCGACGTAGGGATACATAACATGACAGATAGTACAAGAATTGTTACAAGGACCACAACAAGGACAAGGACCAGAATAAGGATCACGAAGAAGACTGCCATTTAAGGCCAGGATTTCACAACATAGCTCGAGTCACAAAATATCATTGCTTCACTGTACCGAATGGCAAATGCCTGCTAAGGGATCTACATTCTGGACTGCTGCTATCACTGTCTTGTCTCGGTAGCTCATATAGTAGCGTGCCGGTTCCATTGTATAACCGAAACGTCTCGTGTTCCATCCCAGGTAAAACTTTTTTTTTATTGAGGTGTAATTAATTTGTTCAGAGCTCCTCGACTGTCTAATTTGTCGAAAAATATGGAATAATTTATGCCCAATTTCTGGGTCTTACAAGTGGGCTGAACCTCGTAAAAAAATTAAATCTTACTTGGAAGTTAAAAGTATTCTTCCTCAAACAAAAATCATAAGAAACAAAAAGAGACCTGTTAACTTAAAATCTTGTCCACATGCCATCAGCTTCTATTACAGCTCTAAGTCGATCCGGCATGGATGTCACGAGATTGTGGAATAAGTTCTGATCCCCGGCGAGATCTTCCCAGGTGTCAACAACTTGATCCCACAATTCGTCTCGATTTCGAGGGCGTCGGTGGGCATAGGTGGCTATCCTTCTCTTTTTCAATTCCGCCCATAAATTTTCGATGACATTCAAATCAGGTGACTTTCGGAGGCCAATTAATGATTTCGATCTCGGGTCTCCTTTGAAACCATCTTTGAATGCTTGCAGCATAGTGCACGGGATGGTTATCCTGCTGGAACAGCAATGTTCCTTCGGGAAAACGTTCTCGGGCGGAGGGAAGGAATATATTTTCCAGAATGTGCTCGTAAGTTTCCGCATTAAACCGGCCATCGATGCGTTCTATAACGCCAGGTCCATCGTAAGACATCCACCCCCAACACGATATGCTAAAGCGCCCCGATCTTTCACGTCGGTGCACATAGCGCTGATCATGTCGGAGACCATCCTCACGATAGACACGGACAGGACCTTCGTAATCACTCGAGATGGTTGTTTCGTCGGAGAAAATTACATTTCTCCAATCGAAATCCACTCGATTGGTAGCGAAGGCAAGACGGTCGACAGCTTGTGCTTCCCCCAATATTTCCATTTGCGCAGCCCTCCGACTCCTAATACCGTGGTTCCTCAACCTGCTGATCACAGTCTGTGAAGAGCCGGGAAAGTTAGATGCTGCTCTTATTTCGTTAGCAGTCAGAAAGGGGTCCTGTCGAACTGTCTCGAATAAAAGAGCATCCTCTTCCAATGAAGAAATCCGCGGACGCCCAGGAATAGGGCGATTTTCGACCAAAATTTTGGTAACGATGAACCCATCTCGCGGCTGTACTTCCAGGAACACCGACCAAACGGCCAGCAGATCTAGCCCCATATCCAGCCTCAACTAGAGCCATAACTCGCTGTCTCATGTCACGTCGGTTCGCCATTACGATGAGAAATGAGAGATGACGATAATACTTTAGTGTAGAAAATGACTATTTAACATGATATAGAATTATTGAAATAAGAGGCATCTTGCATAGTAAGAGTTAATAAATCAACCCTAAATTAAATATCTAAATAACAGGAATATAACAGGAAGTCCAATTGTTGCGAAACTAATCAAATTAAATCTAATTACATTAAATAAACAAACCCCAAGTTATGACACCACATTGCTACAGCTAAATTGTATGTTATTAACATAAGCATTGAATAGGTCCGTGGTTGTGCGTTGGACGACAAAACCAAACATCGAAAGTTCGAATCTTGCCGAGGAATGTAACTTCTTGCTTTTTATAATGTAAATCAGACTTATAACTACAATCATTCATATTTCTTACATTATTTATTAATATTTATAGCCAACATTGAATTTGTAAAGAAAAGACTTTAGAAATCTCATATGGAATTTGTGATCTGTAGTGACATAAACATAGATTATCTCTCGGAACTTTTCCGTAAAAGTAAATTAAATTCACTCCTTGAAACTGGAAACCTTATTCGTAGGGTCATTTTCCCATAGCATACAAGCTGAAGTAACACAGCCATTGATAAACGTTTTGTACACAGAATTAGACTGAATTCCTATTCGACAGAACCTATAATCAATGGCTTGTCTGATCATGATAAACAAATCCTATGTGTTTCCAATGTCACTGAACAATTTCAAAATATTAATTTAAAAACTAAGAAAGGATCGTAATTGCTGTATCTAGTGATTATTTACATTTATGTGTACAAAATGAATCTTGGAAAAACATATATGATACTGGTACTACTGATATTAAGAGTAAATATATTGAATTTTTCACTTAATTTCATAATCACTTCAGTGGATGTTCTCCACTCAATGTTGTGAAAAAATTCAAAAGTTAAAACATGTAGATAACGCAGGGACTTCAAAATCTCATGTATTAAAAAGAAGAATCTATATGTAATGAGTTGCAATGTAATGATCTTCATGTTCTTAAATACTGCAAGAAGTACAGTGTAATTTATCAAAAATTATGAAAGAGGGAAATAGAATATATTTGAGTAGAAAAGTACAAAATTCAGATAATGCAATTAAACCTATTCGTAATATTATTAAATTTAAACTTGTAGATATCCTAAGAAAGAAAATATTTTTTCATTAAAACCAATGATTATAAAGTAGAGGATCCCAAATCTATTGCAAATTCTTTTAACGTATCATAGTATATAGTACAGAAATATTATTGACAACTTAAACATTCAAGATTTTGCAAAAGATACTGCAATTGGTTACTTAACAGATGTATTTAATAATTATTATTAATATATGTAATTAGTCAATAACTGCAACAGTGCTTATACATTCAATCATAACATGAATAAAATTGAATGCAAACACGTAGATAAAATAGTTAAAATTAACTGCAGGGTTGAGAATGAAATAATCCAAAGCTATACTTTTAACAAAAATTGTTTTTTGCGAGTGCATTTCTTACACATATGGGAAAGCTATTAATAAATTATTGTAATAATTACTCAACAAATGACATAGCCTAAGGACTCTAAACCTTTGTAAAAGTTTGTCTATTATTATATATTTTTTTAATTTCATTTTAATTGTTAGTTTTTAATATATATGCATTTACATTGTATATATGTGTGTGTATAAATGCATTCATTAGATTAACGTTTATAATATTATAACTTGTAATTTTGTATTGTTTGCGATCATTAATACTTAATCTCAGGACTTTGTAAAACTATATTTCAACGTGACTTAGCTATTTCAACGTTATTTAGACAAAAAAAAATTGTTGTGTAGACTAAGAATCGAACTCGCACTCTTCTACACAACACGCAGAAGTCTTACCGTCTGAGCTATGGAAACGACATGAAAGCTTTCCTTTCTGTGCGGAGTGTCGATCTAGTCATGAAGGTCCATTGTCGATTTAACTACACGATTTATGTATATATTTATCTTTTATTTACGTAATATTATCATATTTTTTGCAGTTTTTCAATTGAATTTCGGAACGATGCTAGTAACAAACCAAACAGCCTGAATTTAAGTAACTCAATATTCGTTATCTTGTGTATCGGTGCTCTGGTCTCCGATCATGCGCAGTGTCTTACATCTGAGACTTAGGAATATTCAATCGTCTCATCCTTTTCCAGGGAAACTGTACATATCAGCCAGAATTTGAATCAGAGGCAATACACTGTACGTCTTATCCTTTAAGTTAAATCCTTGAAATATTTCTATACGATCTAGTACGGCGACGCTGTAAAAATTACATCAAATTATGGTTGTAATATCCATCCATCCATCCATTTATTTGTATCTGCAAGTAAGAGAGTACTTGTGAGTAGCAGTACCAGAGGATTCCATCTATTCACGTAGAGCACAGAACTGAATTTCTTGGAGAGACCAAGGAAGACCATATGATTATCACGTTCTCTAATATCTTGCAGAAGGCGCTATTGTTTTCTATCCTGCTAATATTGACTCCAAATATTGCGAAGCCCACATTCCCCCACCCACCCCTCTCTCTCTCTCTCTCTCTCTCTCAATACTGACCTTGTGGCTAAATTACTGTAGTCTATGACTGAAAGAGTTGGCGCTGCGATTTGGCGACTGACTGTGAGGTGCGGTTTGAACTTGAAACGTCCAAGGTGTGCCTTGTAGAATGGTGATGTGTTTCCTTAACGACGAGTCTCCCCTCTCCTGTGTTCTCTTACGTTAGTCATCTTTTAATATATTTCCCCTTCCTAGGGTTACCAGATTCACATCGATTAAAAAGAAGACACAAAGCTTAAAAAAGGAGGACATTGTTCGAAAAAAGAAGACGAAAATATGTACTTAGATTTAGGCTAGGGCCTATATTATACTTTAAATCACGTCAATATCTATTTTATTATAAAATATTTACAGCACAGGTTTAGGCTTATATCATACTTAAAAGTATGCCAATATCTATTTTATTACAAAATAATTACGAAAAAAATTTAATAATATTGATTTTACAGTCAAGGGAACTATAATTATTAAAGAGAACAGAAAATATCTATTTAGATTTATATTCGCACCTCGATCGCTCGATTTACTAGCTACCTGTTAGCAACGACCATAACAAGGAGGAGCAAAGAGAGTTACGAAAAATTACGCAAATTACTTGAAAAAGGCGTCAAATCAGATAATTTCAAAATATCAAGCATACACGTTACGGAAAGGAGAACATTTCTTGATTTTTTTTTAAATTCGCCCGGACCCCGAACAGAGGCCTAAAAAGGAGGACATGTCAGGGCAAAAGAGGACGTCTGGTCACTCTACCCCTTCCGAATTAATTGCTCCTTCAGTGAAACTCTTTATATCGGAATAATAAAAATATTCCCTGGGCTTGAAGTTTACGCAGTTATTTCAATAAGCTCCAAAACTGCTTGCTAGAACGTGACACTCAGGAAATATTTTTCCCCTTAACTTTTTTCATACCGGTTTGTTAAGTCATTCAAATTTTACACTGTTATTCGAAAATTGAGCAAGACACTTAAGCACTTGTATCGAAGGAAGAAAAATTATTGAATTCCATTCGTAATGGATATAACAATCCACAATCAAATTCACGTTATTTAAATAATATCCTCTACTGTGGTTCCCGTGGACTAGGGTTCAATTCCCGGAAGGAAAATAGAAGCTTATCTCCCTCCCATAGGAACTAGGTATGTGCCCCATATACAGTATTTGTCCTGTGCTATCTCAAGCGACCTTGTATCTTACAGGTAACGTGATCATTAAGTCACACTACCTGTGAACTGGCTAGTGTTCACAACCCTCAATGAAGACGAAAGGGAATTACAACCCAAACCAAATGAAATAAATGTCTTGCTTTTGGGTTCATGAAGAATTTATTTTATGTGTAATCCAGTAAACAAAAGTTCAGCCTATTATTTATGGGTACAAATGAAATTATTACATTCTTTATATATTATGAATAATAATTCGAGAAAAATTATACGCCTAAATAGTAATATCATTCCCAACATGATTATAGAACTGTATTGTTCGAAATACGTGAGTGGTAGGCCAAAGTGAGAAAGTACAAATCTTAGTTAAACTCATTTCTAAGCTCTCCCGTCGTCCGCTTGTTTACACCGAAGTACTATTGTGAACGCCTTTCTACAGTATCCTTTGTTTCCTGCTTCATAATTATTCTTCGTTCCAGAATGTCTTAGAGGCAATAATCGCTATTGAACCAATGGCAGAGGTCTCATTCCACGCTTATCTTGAAGTTGGCGATCTGAAGCGTTCTACCTCCGCCCAACTTCAAGATAAGAGTGGAATAAGAACTCTGCCATTGGTTCTCTCCTCCTTTGCCGGCAAGTTTACGTCCCTTGTCAGACATTACGAAACGAAATATAGGACATTTCCGTGGTCTTTACTGCCATAAAAACATTTTCAATTAAACAACAAATTCCATACATATGAACATACAGAGATAAATATCAATTCCTTCTTTTTTCTGGTGTAGTAACTTCCATAAAAATTTATAAAACGTGATTTTAAAAAAGTATCCCTTACTTTACTTTTGAACTGGCCACCCTACCCCATTATCTCTTGGCGTAGTTGCCTCATAAGTGGTACCATGTTTGTATCACTTGTGAGGTAAAGACCTGTCTTCGGACAGTTGACTAAACAACTTTACTTTTAGGATCTCAGTACTACAGCACAGAAACCAAGTGCTCCTGCTGGTTATACTAGAGAGGGGATTAAGTCATTTGTCATGAAACTCTTGAAGAGTAAGATTCTACTCAGAGTCCACTGCTGAGGAGTACCGTTAGCTTTCTTAGCCGTGAAACGAGCGGGCGCGAGTTCAAATACTGGTTGAGGGTTTTCTGAGATTTTTCCTCAACCACTCGAAGCAGAATTGCTGGGTAACTTTCGGCGTTGGACCTCGGACTCATTTCGCCTTCATTAGTATCATTTCCATTAATCGTCTTAATAGTTACAGGTCGACCTGGAGGACGTGCTTATAGGCGGCATCTGTCTGCGGAAGCTGCACATAAACCCAGCGAAGCCTCAGGGACTTTTAAACGGACTGTTGGTGACCGGGGGAGTGTAGCTCCTACGGACAGATGGCGCCTTGATGAGTCATGGAATCGACTGCGACATGTTCTTCTGGTTAAGGATGCAGCAGATTCAGGCACACGAATTGCGAACAGATGCCATCGATCTGAGGAGGTTGCAGAATAACATCACAGGCAGACGGAGAATCAGATCTCCAGTCAGAACTGGATGCTGTGGCTGAATCGAGGCGATGACACCATGCAGTGAATCATGCGCTCGAAGAGCGATCCTAATGGACTTTAACGATTATTCCAGTATAAGAAGTTGCACAATAAGCCTAAGGCTGCGGTACTTGCCTGCGAGTCCTTTTCAGAGAAAAAAAAGTTCTGCTCCTGTGAAGTACGGTTTACTCTAGATAGTGTAACATAGCATTGTTGTATTCGTACTAAGTGTATTTCAGGTCAGTCTTAAAGTATAAAATAGCCTACCTCTCTGTCATTCCTCTCGTTATCAGTCAGTGGGCGTGAAGTATGACATCATGCGAAAAGCAGGGACGGAAGCACTATGTTTAGTCTGTTATCACTCTACAGAATGAAGTGGTGTGGTCCGCATCACGCTCCGACCCCTTTTACTCCCGAGAAAGAACGGTATAGTGACAACAGACTACACATAGCGCTTCCGTTTCTGCTTATTGCATGATGTCATACTTTCACGCACACTGAATGATAATGAGAGGCGTGACAGATTAACTTGAAATACGTTAATGTAGTACGAATACAAACAATACTATATTACACTATATAGAGTAAACCGTACTTCACAGGAGCAGAAACTTACCCTTCAAGAATTTAATGACAAATGACTTAATCCCCACTCCAGTAGAACCGGTTGTTTGCTGTCGGGCTATACTCAATTTGACAAAAGGCTGAGTGCACCTCGGGGCCATTATGGAAGTTTTGACAAGAAAATTCCGCCACCACCCAGGACTGATACCGCGATCTTACAGTGTATGTTTTACTGTTATAATGTCAGTTTTTTTTTTCGAACAAAAGTGAACATATTCCTCATATTTCCAAACAATATCGGACATTTCCAAAATATGTTTAACTATCAAATGCACAGAAAATGACTAAAATCACGTAACACGCACGACACATGAAACTGTCGTTTACTTTGTAGTAAAGTGAAGGCTCGAAACAGTTTTTTCCACTTCCTGAAAAAAAAAAAAATACTGTTTTGGAAATGATCGATTTTGTTCGCAACCTCCACATTTGGAAATCAGCCCCGGAATTTGGACGCAGAGAAACCAGCAATCTAAAAATGATTAACTTGGTTTCCCGACAGAAACATAAAAAAATCACATTCTGTCTCTTGAAATGAACACCCATTACGGGAACATGCGAGCCAACTGTAACTAGGTAACATCCGTCCGCAGATACAGATGACGTAAGAGCGACCTTCGCGTACACGGTCTCATCGTCACGAATTGCATGGACCTCGGGAAATTCCATGGACTAACTCTCTGAGAAATCATATGTCAGAAATGTAATCGGGTAAGACCGTGATAAGTGATAACACAATACACGACTGGGGATTCCAAGAGCGATCAGGGTGTTAATCTTACGTTAGTTCAGACGCCTTCTTCACATGTGATTCATTTCCAGGTAGATCCTGTAACATTTGTACTGGATACGGTATAAAAGATTTTCTCCGAGCACTTATTTTTCTGTTACACTATCTCATTGCCTACAAGTAACTGATGTAATTTCAAAGTGTTATTAAATAATTTTAATTGTTTATTTTACGACGCTTTATCAACTGCGATGGTTATCTAGCGTCTGAGTGAGATGAAGGTGATAATGCCAGCGAAATGAGCCCAGGGTCCACCGCCGAAAGTTACCCAGCATTATTGCTCTTAATGGGTTGAGAGAAAACCGCGGAAGAAAACCTCAAAAAGGTAACTTCTCTCAACCAGAATTTGAACCCGGGTCGACTCATTTCACGGTCAGGCATGCTATTACTCCACAGCAGTGGACGTTGTTAAATAAATGCCTTAACTTTATTATTATTATTATTATTATTACGTTACTAGTCAGTGATGTATATAACAGGGGTGGAAATAAACTACCATATTATCTCCTGGCTTAGTTTCTTCATGAGTTGACTAAACAACAACCTCGAATGTCAAAGAATATTCGCTGTTGAAAAGTGCAACAACCAAATTAAAAATCGATGTGTTAAATTGAAAAAGTCATATTAAATAAATTATCCCCAAACTAAATTCAGCTTGTTTTGCTATTAGATCTATGCAAAAGATAGTCTAGTAAATATCAATACCTTAAAAACAATATACTTTGCATACTTCCACTCGGTAATGAGTTTTGGAATAAAATTCTGGGGAAATTCCACACATAGTAACAGTATATTCCTACTACAAAAAAGAGTAATTAGAATAATAGTAGGTGCCAAATCTAGGAAATCATGCAGGACTATTTAAAAAAACTACAAATAATGACCATGCCTTGTCATATTTTTTTTATTAATAATCTTCCTCGTACGTAATCGTGAAAACTTTGTAACTAATTCAACAGTTCATAGCATAAATACGCGTCAAAAAATGACTTTCATACTCCATCGACAAGTCTATCGTGCTATCAAAAAGGAGTCGTTATATGGAGTAAAAATGTTTAATAGCCTCCCTATCGATGTAAAAAATGAAACTCAAAACATAAGATTACTGAAGGCCAAATTAAAGAAGTACCTAATTTCTCACGCCTTCTATTCTGTAGATGAATTCATGACATTCAACAACGCTTCATGAAATTGATACTAAAACTTTGTGCTGTACTAGTAGACTATATTGTAAACCTCTTCTGTATATATTTCAACTAGAATGTGACTATAAATTAAGAGTTTATAGTAGTATTAAGTTTTTTGACTTGTTCCATATTCTAGTTGTGAAGCAATGTACGAATACCATGGAATGTTAATAAATACAATACAATACAGTGTCAAATTGTTTAGTTTTTTTTTTATAAAAGTTTCGTTTATAGTTCATATTCCTCTTAATTTGGTGTCAGTATTTTATGGATGTATTTTTTTATGGGTAAGATTTTTCTTTCACGGCCAACTTATTCCCTTTCTTGTGGAGATCTGATTGTGTATCTTACCTAAGCTCTAAGTCTCCGTGATTATAAACTTTACGAATACCTGCACACTAATGTAGCAATTTTAAAACGTTGCATTTCACATTCCCATCTTCTTCCCTTCAGAACTAACCGGGACAGGTTAAAAAAAACTGTAAATCCAATTTGCGTAAAAACAGTTTCAGTTGATTTTATAAGGCATCAGTTAAATTAACATATTGATTAACTTTACAAATGCTTTACTGCGTTAACTTTTTTAGGAAATTACCTGGCAGACTAGTTTCGAAGTGTTATCCTTCATTATCCAAAATCTAGGCTAGGACAATGAAAGATAGCACTTCATTACAGACCGAACAGGTCAGAACAAGACCATCGTACTGGCGACACAACAGCAATGACCTGAGAAGGACTAGAGCTTACGCCCGTTACTTCAACAAACCTTTAAATCAGTGCGCCTCAGACTGTAATACTATACAGGGTGTAAACGTTATAAACTGTCAAAATTATATAGACTGTACATCTCGGTCTACTAAACATGATGAGTAGTGAAATTTTGTTTTTTTATTCTATTTTTGTTTTTAATTTATAAAATATAATGTTTTTAGGATTGATTAGTAGTCTAATATTTACTGTTCGAGTAAATGACCTTCCGTCCACACACGCTAACATCACCACAATGGAGACAACAGAGTACCCTGATTTGTAAACAAGAATATCACCACAATTGCAATGTACGTGGCGGATCGAAGTAAATAATGACTGTCTACTATAATTTCCAAAAACATTAGACTCACAAATAACTTTTTCTTTCTAGGGAAACCGTAAAAGTTACGGAAAAATTTCATAAGACTTTTTTGTTAAGTAAATTATGCTCTATCACAAGTTCTTTCTGAGAGCTTATATCGTTTACATCCTCTATACATACGCGCCAAACTGTAGAAAATATAATTTTATCCAACACATTCTAATAAAATAAACGGTTGCTACGTTTATATTTAATATACAAAGTTATTCGTTATATTCATGTTACTTTTGCTAGAAACGAGTGAATATGCCAATTTTTTTTTATTCCTAGCAATAGTAACATGGATAACTTTATATAGAGTGGTGAAGTGGTGTAAGCATTATAGAGATTTCAATGCTGAAATGTGTATATATATTAGTTCCCCTAATAATTATTATACAAGAGAAAGAAGGTTTTTCACACCGGGAAGGACCCGGTACTCAAGTTGATAGGAGGCTGAGTGAACCCTGGGGCCGTCCTGGAAGTTTGGCAACGAGAAAATCCCATCACCACCCGGGATCGAACCCCAACCTTCCTGTTAATAGCCAAGTGAGCTACCGGCCGCCCAACTATGATTAATATGTATTAACAATCAATTCAGTTTCAGTGGAAAATTCTATGTACGAGTATTAATATTTTTTATATTTATAACATTATCCAGAGGCAAAATATTAATTTTAATGGTATGAAAGGACGGAGAATTTTTTTCTCTACAAAAAACTGTAAAAACGTTTCGTCGCATAATAATTTAGGAGAGCTAATATTTCAGTATGTTCCAGTTTTATTCACCATCCGTTATGTTCTATTACGAGCATAATATTTATTAGAACGATCTTTTAAACCATATTGGATAAAATGTTGTATTGCCCTAGTACATAAATGGATTTAATCCATTCATGGAAGTTAGTAAACTCGACACACGCTTCATATTATGTTAAATACTTCCACTCGAGATAATATATGCTTTTTTGGCTCGTACAAAATTCACATTTCAGCTATATCTTTCAAACTACCATTTGTGTCATTGACACTGAATGATCTCTGCAAATGAAAATACATAAATTAGATAAGCAAAGAGTCCGCAACATAATATTGTGGCTAATTCATGTTTGTTTGTATTGTTTTGTCTTATCGGTCAATGGGTCCCATTCTGTCCCGTTGCTACAAGCAATTATGGCCTGCTACAATAGAAGGAAGTCATTATTTAAATAATAGGCAATGTTTGCGGTCAAGTGGCTATAACAGTAGTAACACGTATTGCATAGAAGAAGCGAGGGAATCTGACTGCATAGTACTGCCAACTTCGTTACTTTGTGACTACATCTAGTAAGTTTTGGGTTTTAAGGTCCAAGTTACTTAGAAGTCGTTTGGAGAGGGAAAAAAGTGAGCTATTTTATTATGACTATGGGGAATAAAATCATTTTTAAATATGTGTTTTCATAAGAGTCTGCCTTGAACAATATCCACACACGACATGCAAGCATGAGACCCCACGAATGTATTGCATGTCGAAAATAAAAACCTTAACGCAATTATAACAAAAATATGCGTGGCCGATATAGTTCAGGAGTATGGAACTGATTTTCAGGTCTAAAGCTGCGCGTAGGCATGGGTTCGATTCCCGTTTGGGCTAATTACAGGGTAGGGTATTTACAGAGGTTTTTGTCAACTGTAAGGCGAATGCAAGGTAGTCTGTGACAAATTCTCAGTATTATCTCTCCAGGATACCAACTTACTATGATAGGCGCAAACTTATATTTTAAGCATTGGGGCAGGAAGAGATGCACGAGTTATTGGGTGATATTATGTGATAATTCCAAGCGAGCGCCATACAATCAATCAACCAGCTCACTGACTCTCGATTGACCTATGAGAATCTGATTATACTGAGAGTACGTAGCATAGTGCTCTAAAATTAATAACCGTTAATTTCTTTTCTATTACGTTCATTTGTTCACCCTACGTTCAGCAATTAAAAGCTAACATCTAGCTCTCAACATGGAACAGTTATTAAATATAACATAACAATTGTACCATTAATTATTACAAATAAGAGTTGATGGAAAAAGAGTTAATAAAATGATTAGGCCTATAACCTTAAGCTTAATGTTAAAAACTCATGCATATGTATATAACCTCAAATGTTTAGTTTTCTTCTATAATTCATTTCTTTTATTCCTATCATCTCCGGCTCATTCAATTACTGTAAAGAAAACATGCATTCTGCTATTGATTAATGGCGGTTCATTATGTTGGTATAACTTGAAATGTTCAGTTATTTTTAAATAAATTAAATTTCAGATATCCACGTTGTTCTCCTTGCGATTAAGATAATAAAATTTGTGTGTTTTTACGTAGATGAAAGAGGTAAGTCACTGCTATGAACATGAACATCATGATTATATTATAAAAATTCCAATCAAAGTGGCATCTTTCTCGCATCGGAATTATCTCACTGAATACAATTTGTGCTTGATATTTTCTCCGCGATAATTTCATTGAGCTTCTAAACTCATGTATGTTATCATAAGATAATTTTTCCTCGACCTTCGTTCTCGAAAAAATATCATGACAACATACAATCGTTAAGCTCAGTTAAATTTTCGAGAAACTATCAGCACTCGTTGTGTTATAGAAGATAATCCGCTTCTACACTTAACCTTAAGTTTTTATTAATTTTTACTTGTTTCCGCTCACGTTCTTTATGTTCGAAGTCGACTGTTGCAGAGTTCAAGTGACATAACTACAATAAGAAATCACATTTCTGTAATAACTGATTAACTGTTGTAAGTTAATTGCGTATTTCACAAAACATTTTCGGACATGTTAAGAAAAAAATTCACGGAAGCAGGACTTGTTCGCCACCGCAACCAAATGAGCGCAGGAACAACAGAACTCACCAATTCCAGTGCCGCTAGATAAACTCGTACTTGATACAGCGTCGTTAAATAATCAGAAGATGAGTTTTTTAATCGCAGTTTTATACGATTTTAATGTTAGGTAAAAACGTAATACGGCGAACGCTAAGCTCCGCCCACGACCCCTTTCCACTTTTCCCCTACAAGCTCACCACACACTCTACGTGATAGGCTAGTGTTGTGTCGAATGCACATTTCATGTGGGTGGGGATAAGTTCCCCCTACTGGCGTTCGCCGTATTACGTTTTCGCCTAATGTTATCTTTCGAACAAACATACATACATACATACATACATACATACATACATACATACATACATACATACATACATACATACATACATACATACATACATACTTTTTTCAGAATAGTTTTAGTTTAGCTGGTTTTCTTTAGCTAGTTCAGTGATTTTTGTTCAAGTTAGGTTCGGTTTCGTTTGTTTTTGTGACTTAAGGTTGCTTTGCTTAAATTAGTAGTAGTAATGTTATGTTACAGATCCTCAACATTGCCTTTACCCACCTATGCCGACTGTGGCGTCATTTAAGAAACTCGTGGGAAGATTTCATTCTCATTTTTCAACTCCTTTTGTGGCTCTGCAATTTAATGTTGCACCACTGTTTCGGAGTATAGACAGTGTCACTGGTTACAATCCTACCGCCTTAAATAATATGTTTAAAATTTCGTTAACAGGCCTGTGTGTGTAATATTCAGCAGAGTTGACAGGAAAAAAGAGTGAGCAGTAGCGGCCGGTGATCCAAATCCTCGGTGAGGCCAGATGCAACTAGTTTAAGTGCCTCCGATAGAAAATGTTTATTTATGATATTAATTATTATTGTTGTTATATTATTAATATCATTATTACTGTATTATTATTATTATTATTATTATTATTATTATTATTATTATTATTATTACTAGTAATGAAAAATAATAATTTCACTCACCAAATAAGCTGTTATGCTGCGAGTTTCAGTGATTGTTTCAGTGCGATGAAGCAACTCATATTATGTGTTGAAATTTCCCTTTCTTTCTTTTCTTTTTAGTTTTTTTTTTTTTCCTTTGACAGCAACAAACAAGGCCAACAGAGAAGTTTATTTTGCACCACATTACCCCTTAACCATTTATGTTGCCCATACCAGGATGCAATAGACACTCGCGTTTTAAGATTATCTGTCAGAAAAATTGTCAGCGATGTCGTAGGTATCTCGGTCGGCTCTCTCTTTATTTAAAACTTCCTTTCTTTCAATATTATTTCTTCTCGAAAAAGGACACTCTAACAATGAATTAACTACACCAGCATTATTTCTGGCATTTGTTTCTGTTTATATTTTCCCGAAATACATAACAACATTGGCCCAGATTCACTACACGAAGTACAATAGTACAACACTCTCGCTTAAGTCATAAACTAAGACATAAGATGAGAGAATAGTGTGGGTCTCTGCCTGCCAAAGAGCTGGAATGTTTGTTATTTATGGCCTATTTAGGAAGACAAGTCACCCTATTCCCATCCCACTCTACCCTTGAGACCGGCCCATGGTTGAGAGGAGTGAAACCTGACCAGGCCAGACGAATTGTGCCTCAGTTACAACGTTTTAAGCGCAACATCAAAAGCCCGCGAAGACAAACGAAAATCCAGAAGCAGACCCGGCACGAGCGATCCTGGCCTCATGAACAAATTTTACTGCAAAACAGGTCTATATACATCACAAGCCAGACCCGGCACCAGCGATCCTGGCCTCAGGAACAAATTTTACTGCAAAACAGGTCTATATACATGACAAGCTAGACCCGGCACGAGCGATCCTGGCCTCAGAAACAAATTTTACTGCAAAACAGGTCTATCTACATCACAAAGTTTTCAAATGCTTCTACAGCGATATATGCTTCATTCAAATAACTAATAGGCCTACATTACATAAAAACAAAATTTGATTTCAGTTAAGCCAAGTGACTGAGGCCCGGCCTCACTTGCCTCAGTCAATCAGCCACCACTGAGAGTGAGAGGGGAAAAATATAGATTTGGGGGGGGATGTTTTGCATACAGAGTTATCTGTTAACCAAGCTTTTAAATTTAACGCTGTAACAGTCGGGCAACGATGAGTCGAGTCATCCAGAATGTAGGTTCTTGCCCTAATTTGAATTCATTTGAAGCCTATATAACGAAGTTTAACAAAGTCCAAAAAACTGCAGTCAAGAATCGCTTTTCCGACATAAAAGATACTGGAACTTGCACTTGCGTAAAAATGTTTAATCTTTCTTTTTTATTTTTTTTATATTTTGGTAAAATCATAAAACTTCATCTATAATTATTTAATGAGAAAATAAAAAAATGATCAGAGAGGAAAAAGATTGTCGCTCATGCTGTTAAAACAAGGCTAACTTAATTAGTCACAATTTAATAAATAAAGCATACCGTGATACATTACCACAGTCTAGTATATACAGCCACGAAGCTCAATACGTAGGCTAGTAAACATGCATCCTATAGATAGTTGCTAACCACTAGGATCGCTAATATCGCCTCATTACAGACAATGCGAAATAGTACCGGCACAGTTTGTTGTTCCTAACACCCTCACAACTCAAGCTTCGTGACTGTATATACTAGACTGTGATATTACAATCAAATCACGTGACGCAGTTACTTCATTTACCTCAACTTATTATCGATACCAACACATCGGTCTTATATTTACCCGCCCGTGTGTTGAATGATTTTATCTCTTGTGACTGTTTGGAATACTGTCTAATTTCGACCTTTGGCCGTGTCCTGGCTCTGCATAGCGGTAAAGTGAGAAGTACATTTCCAATAGTTTCGAAACTATACGAGATACAATTTGTTAGACGCAGAAATCTGAAACAAAATATATCGATAGATCGTGGTAATATAAATAACTTTGAAAATACCTCTGGGAGAATAAAAACAAACTGAAGTAGATGTTACGACAAAAAATTGTGCAAAAATAAAATTATATTTTGCCGCATAAAATAAGTTTACTATGTTAGGAAAGCAATAACATGTTCCTTAAACTTTGTAGGATGAGCGACAAGTAATAGTCGTGTTATAGATAATAAATAGATATAGCTTCCTAAATAATTTGGAGAGTAGCAATATTTAACGTATCCCCCAACTTTATTACAGATAAGTAAGTATTTATAGGAACCGTCCCCGAACACGAGCTTGCTAAAACGTATGTGCGCTGCGTCTGTAATATGTATTTATTTTATATTATAATATGTAGCTTCTGATATGTACATCTATTATCAGGCAGCACATATCACTTGACGACATGTGTCAGAGGAAGAACTATTGTTTGTATGCATCTGAAGTCTGATTAGTGTAATATATAGCTAATCGGCGATGTATGCAAAGGAGCGGGAAAGGAACTGGCCACCCTACAACATCATCTCCTGGCCTAGCTGCCTCATAAGTGGTTCCTTGTTGGTATCACATGTAAGGTTCAGACCTGTCTTCGACAGTTGACTAAACAACAAGAAACAAATACTAAATAGGCCTACTACCAGTGGTTTAGCGTTACTTTCAAGACTGAGAAAATTTCTGTAACTATGATGTCGCTACTCTACATCGACGAATGTAGAGGTTCTTTAGTCTTGATTTATCTTGCAATTTTATTCTCTTTCCTGGTTTGTGTCATCTCATATTGTGTCTTTCCTAGCATGTCTACTTTGCTTCGCCTAGGTAATATAATTTGTTCACTAATATTGTATTATATTAATAAAATTAAAAATATGTGTACGTTCACAAATACATCAATATTCATTGCAAAATTAATTCACTACAAAAATCTAAAATACTATTTTCCATTGTAAGACTGCTTTTATTCGTTTTCCCTTCTAATCTAAGCTATTATAACATAACCTTACCCAAACAAAACAAACCCAACAGAAAGTAACATAAACAAACTTACAGCATCATATATGTCAACGTGCAACCAAATACAATAAAACTGTCTTTAGTTACGAATTATGTGGCTGGCAGAAAATAACTACAGACTAATACTAAAGACTGACAAAATATGAAATTTGAGCCAAAGCTTATTGCCAATCTTCACGAATTTTAGATTAAGCAATACTTTGTACTGTACAACAACAGAAGATAGGACATATTTAAATTTGAGATGAAAAGTTGGAGTTTTCTTTCTTATTTATAATTAAGCTGGATCTTTAATAATCATATAAACTGATTCCTAACTCAAGATAAGATTCTGAAGACAAGTAGATTTGGAAGCCGCATTAAACAGAAGTAACTGATTATTATTAAAACCCATTTCATCGAAAAGTTTAACTCGCTCTTTCCGAGAATCTCGAGGTCATATCATGTAAACAACTCACCGTCACTCAACAGATCCAGCTTCACGTGTTCACTCTGCGATTGCCACAAGAAGACTAAGCACTGGCGCGGGCGAGCCTGCCGCCTCCGCCACTTGACGTCAAATTGAACGAGGAACCGGGTCAGTTCCGCTGGACTGTTCTGGTACTACGCCCACACATCTCACCACCGCGAATTGTATGCAATCAGATGACATCGACAGTTTCCTTTCGTGATGTAAGGTGTTCGCTTCACGAGAAGATAAGAGGAATTCCAACTTCCAGTTTCTTGGGCGCGTTGCGGAAGGAAGTTCACTTAACATATTTCCAAATCAGAGCGAAAAAAAATATTGTAGCACTTTTTATGTTGCCATATAGCCGCTAGGAAGTTTTGTTAAAAACCCCGGGCTTCAATTCTATCTTGGAGCCTTCTGCTTCACATGTGCGTTTAGTAAATCAATCAAACTCCTGTTATCTCCTCATGAGGAGCATAGGGCATTCACAAAGTGCCTCATCGGACCCTATTTGTAGCCAACTTCTCCACTTCGCCCCATGTTTTCCCCTCCATAGCAATTTCCTCCAAAACTGTTCTCTTCCCTGTATTTTTTGGCCTTCCTCTTGTTCTACTACCCTGGGGTTTCAATCCAAAGCCATTATTTCTACTGCTCCAGCTTCTTTCCTGATTGTGTGCCTTATTCAATTCCACTTTCGTCTTTTAATTTCTATTGTGATTTCTTTCTCATTTGTTATCTTCCACAGTTCTGAGTTTGTGATTATATCTGGCCATCTAATTTTTAAGATTCTTCGTAAACATCTATTAACAAATGTTTGCAGTTTATTTTGTATAATTTTACTTATTTTCCATGTCTCACAGCCATATAATAAGACTGATTTCACATTACTATTAAAGATTTTAATTTTTGTAGATCTAGATATAATATAATATTTCCATATTGGGTACAACTGGACAAATGCACTATTTGCATTTTTTTATTCTGTTTTTTACATCCTCAAAGGCTCCACCATCCTTGTCAATTATACTACCCAAATATTTAAATTCTTTAACAGTATCAATGGTATTATTATTTATTATAACTTTATCTGTCTTTTTACTATTTAATCTCATGTCTTTAGTTTTCTTTACGTTTATTTTCATATGAGCCCCTTTTATTACTTCTACCTTATTTTAGTTGAAATGTGATTAGTAGGGAACGAAGTTGAGGGAAAGGAATTCAATCCTGTATCGGAACTTAAATTCGGTGTGACAAGCACCAGCACGTAAAGCTGGAAACCCGGGCTCGATTCCCGGTGCCGGAGAGAATTTCTCCGTTCTACCGATTCTTCACCATAGGAAAACGCAGAATTACTGCACTGAAACTCCACATGTACTTCGGTGCATCATAGTAATATACCAAATATGCCTAAACCGTATTCATAACGATGACGATTAATATTAGTCACCGTGACCCAGTGGTTACCATGTTGGCACTGGATCTGAAGTTCTCGGGTTGAGTTCTTGCCAAGGAAAGTGGATTTTTAAGAGACTGTACACTGTTTAGTAAAATTACGTGTCCGTACCTGACTTTTTAAAAAATAATCCTAGGCGTCACAGCCAAAAGAGGACTAAGACTAATTAGTAGACAGTTGGCATCACGTACACGTGCTTCAGCAGAGGTGAATGATCATCCAACCAGTACAGAGATATCATGATGATTTCTTCAGTCTTATAGCTGGTCGTACGTAGGTTTACAATGTATAAACTAACTCTATTCCTCATTGTGAGGGCATCAGACAAAAACACCGGCCTTGTGTTATTTTTTTATTTTTTGCTCTACCAATTGCAGACATGTCTGCAGATTATTCTGGGAGAACATCTTTTGAGACCACAGAGACATGCTGTCAATAAAATACAAGCAAGACTACAGCAACTCTGATGTTGAATTAGTGCGAGTCCTGTCTCCCTTATCACCACTATTGGATCACCATGTGTCATGCCTGATTCCAAGAGATGATAATATCAATTCCAAGTATTTTCATTGGTTATTCGTCTTGAGCTTGCGAACTTTAACTGTTTTAAAGTATTTCCTGTATCGGTATTTCGGGTAGCAATAAATTATGAAGATGTGATAATGAATGATAGACCCAAAATTAGAGAATTTTTAAAAAATCCTGTCATCAAGATTATCTTTGTTCATCACAAATTCTGTCTTAGATTTAGAATAATTTATACTTGCGCTACAACATGAAAAATCGATGCTTTAATCATATTAATCGTACAGTTATCAGCGCGCTCGAAATTATCATAGTTTATCAAAATTATTCATCTTCAAGCTTTGTCTGTATTCTCCTTATATCGTGTGAAAACTATACTTAAACAATAGGCCTACAATTTTACAAATTTAATTGATAACGAGTTTTCAAACAAGTCAACTTATCTTTAGAATTTAAAACGATCTCTAATTTATATTTTATTAAGTAATTTAGAGTATGGTGTAGCACTTTATTAGTTAGTGCTCAAAATGGCTAGCCTATATCCTTATTCATGTATAAGTACGTATAAGTTGTTCCTTGCAAAAGCTTTTGTCGTGAAACGTCAATTTTCGATCTACAAGAAGAGAAAAATTGTATCGTTTTGACATGAAAGGTTTTTCTGCCAACTCTAGCGTAGGTTAATTCTGGAAACAGAATTATAAGAACTTCGCGTCTCGTGGTTCTTCACGCGGTACGTGAATGAATGAATGAATGAATGAATGAATGAATGAATGAATGAATGAATGAATGAATGAATGAAGGAATGAACGAATGAACGAATGAACGAATGAACGAATGAACGAACGAACGAACGAAAGAACGAACGAATGAATGAATAGGAGAAACATTAAAAGGTACGCATCCTTGCAAGGGAGTTTGGTACTAAGGAAAACTCAATATGTGAGCTCCAGCCTGTTGGCCACTTGTCTCACTCCACGTTTCGCAGTTCCACTGAAGGACCTCTAGAGAATTTTGAAGAGGAAAGCCAAAAATAGATTTAACCTAATAGCTACCATATAAAGAGGCAAGGATGCAAAGTCCATAACTCGAGAATGTTTCGAGGGCACTATACGAAATGCAAGGCTCCTGTTTCGAAGGTTTTAATTTTGAAAAATGCCGAAATTTTTGTGGGGAGGGGGATGTAGGTTCGCCGCCCATTTTTTAGGGCTCGTCCCGACATTTGTTTTAGCGCCTTAGGAAAATTACGAAAAAAAACTGGCAGGATGAGTCGTCTCAATTTAGAAGATTAACCAATTGGCTCTTTGATAAGTCTATTGAAATACGGCTCGCTCGACTCGGAGGACATTATTTGGGAAAGTTGGGTGTTATTGTTGTTGTAATAACTCGAATTGAACTACCAAGTTCAGCACTATCAACTCAAATTGAATGGGAAAGGATTTAGTAGTGAAAAAGGCTATTTCAGCATCGGTTTCAGTATTTCAACGGTTTTACCAGGAGACAAATGAGCAACACTCATGTTTCTTTTCCTGAAAAAATCTTCGATACTTATCAATTACTATTTTGAACAAAACAGTTCTAATAACATAGTTCTATACAGTTTTTTTGTCATTATTTAAGTTTCATTTCTTTTCACCACATTGTGTAGCTATAGCAATAAGTCGACGAGTAGAATTATACTGAAATTCGTTTGAAGCAATAATTCCTTAATAGGGGAGTAAAGTGCACTCAGTTCAGGGGCGGCTTTAGAGGCAGTGCCATCGTGGCATGGCACTACCAGAACGCAAGAGAAAAAAGGAGAATTCATATTTTCCGCGCAAAACCGGAGAGAAACAAGTTACGCTTGTGCTTGCAAATTCTACCGCCAATATTATCATTGCCGCCAACCACGTTGTAACCAGTGTTTTTGCAGCATGGATCTAAGCCAGGCACTATATCCCATAAGAACTACATACGCGCGCAATTTTCATCTCCTCCCGTCCATTTCAGCTTCTAAAAGGTGCCAGACACAGTTTACCGCTTTCGTTTTTTAATGCTTGGGTAGCTGTATACAACCCCATTCATTGGGCCTATCTCATTCCCTTACCTCGCAACTCTTGTCTGTCCTCCCCCTTTGTCGGAATAAGTTTCTTAGAGGAAAGAATGCAAAAATCTACACTAATAATAAATCTGTAGCCGAAATTTTTCTGGTAATTTTCGATTTTCCAAAAATAATTGGTCCTAACATATATAATTAACCACCCTGAAACCGAAAATCGCATTTTTGACATTTTTGTTTGTATGTCTGTATGTTTGTTACCTTTTCACGCGATAATGGCTGAACCGATTTATATGAAAATTGGAATATAAATTAAGTTCGTTGTAACTTAGATTTTAGGCTATATGGCATTCAAAATACTTTATTTAAAAGGGGGGTTATAAGGGGGCCTGAATTAAATAAATCGAAATATCTCGCTTATTATTGATTTTTGTGAAAAATGTTACATAACAAACGTTTCTTTAAAAATGATTTCCGATAAGTTTTATTCTTTACAAAATTTTGATAGGACTGATATTTAATGAGATAAATGAGTTTTAAACTCAAAATAACGCCATCTAAGACGGTGCAATGAAATAACAAATGACTTCGTCTATAAGGGGCCTTGGACAACAACAATCGAAAAAGGGGCCTTGGACAGCAACAATCGAAAGCTATTAAACTTAGCCTACAGACAATGTTTCTGTGTTTGTATGAAATAATATCGGAAGCTAAATTAACCGATTTGTATAATTAATTATTATTTCACCATTGGAAAGTGTAGTTTCTCTAGATGGACATATTGCTATAATGTTATTACAGTAACTTCTTAGTAAATCGAGGACAGGTAAGATTAAAATAGCTTCCTATGCACAGAAAATTTGATAGGCTTTTTTGTAAATTCGTTTTCTGTATTTCTTAAAATAATATTTATGTACACACTCATTTTAATCTCAGAGAATTAACGAACAACGAGAGTGTATTGATTTAGTATGCAGTAATAATACGTTAGCTTAGCAATCCATTATTTTATAATTCAAATTTTAACTATGATCAATCGAATCGTGTTAAAATACATAAAAAAGACTATATATGCAATAAATGCAATGCAAAAAAAATTGGGTAATGAGCCAAGCAGATTATGTTGCGCTGTTGTAAAAGTTGTTGCTTCTGATATTCAAGAGCCCCCACAACAAATTAAAAACTTTCTTATCGGAGTACATCCGTTATCAACGCACTTTTTATATAATATGATATAATATAATATAATATAATATAATATAATATAATATAATATAATATAATATAATATAATAATCGCTTTTTTGACATTTTTGTTTGTATGTCTGTCTGTCTGGATGTTTGTTACCTTTTCACGCGATAATGGCTGAACGGATTTCGATGAAAATTGAAATATAAATTAAGTTCGTTGTAATTTAGATTTTAGGCTATATGGCATTCAAAATACTTCATTTAACGGGGCCTGAATTAAATCGAAATATCTCGCTTATTATTGCCTTTTTGTGAAAAATGTTACATAACAAAAGTTTCTTTAAAAATGATTTCCGATAAGTTTTATTCTACGCAAAATTTGGTAGGTCTGATAGACATTTAAAATAACAATACAATATGTTTTCACCGCCGCCTCAGATTGTAGCGTTGTTGTTCCTGCAGTAATTCCCATGTGCAAAATATAAAATTTTTAAGTAAGAAGAAAAAACACATTTATTCATTCCATGGCAATGGTACATAGGAGATCGTGAATTCTTATATTTTCGAAAGAAATAAATATAATTACGTATCACTCTTTATGCTGTATCAGTATTTAAGTTATTTGAAGGTTTCAGAACCATGGTGGGCCAAGCGCCATTTACTGAAGACGTAGAAAACAAGGGTTAAAATTAAGTTATTACCATAATTCAATGGAACCATATAGCAAGTAAAGTATACACATTAAATCTAAATGATATGTCAATCTTCATTAAACTATAGTTGCGTGTAATAACAAATAAGAAACATGTTAAAGGAATTGTCATTGCACCAAATGAGTGCTCTCTGGACCAAAATGATAGCAATTTAATTATTTAAATACAATTTCAATTAAGTAACATATTAAACGATTTATCCTTCTAACAAACACGAATGTTCCCTGGATCAAACGTCCTATTTTAATTATGTAATTACTTTATATTTATTTCTAACAGGTGCAGCGGAGCGCACGGGTACTGCTAGTAAGGTAATAAAATCGGCTAGTAAGGTAATAAAATCCTTGCCGGTTTCTTAAAATACTTTGTTTAAGAATGCTTTTATTTCAGTATATTTCTAAATGTAGTGCGAAACTATAAACCTGTGAAGTGTTATCGTGTTATGTAAGTTGTGAAGAAATTAATTCAGTTAACATTTTATTAAAATCTCCGCTTTCAATATTAACATATTATGAAAACTAAATTCCTGTTAAGTAATTAACTTAAACGGCGTTTAAATACTCACCAAAAACAGCAAAGTGCTAAAGTTAACAGATCTGGTAAATTCAACTTGAATGTTTATTATAAAAAAAAAAAAAAACAACGGTTGTGTGGATAAGATATGGAGGAGTGTTCTTCTGTTTCCCGTGTGTTCTGTTCCGAGGTGAACGTAACTAGTCAAAAGGGGTCTTACAGATTACTACACTTAGAGGTAAGGGATAAACTAAAACATAAAAAAATCAAAGGTTTGTATGAATAATGTCTTCAGTTTGTCTGTGCTGGTTAAAGAGAATACTGAAATTCAGTTAAACTTACATTACAGAGTCGCGATTGCAAAACACAACGAGCAAGTTGAAGAAAACTGATATGTTCTAAATTTAATAATAAATTGTATAACATTTTCAGCAGCAGTACATTTATTATTAACAAGGTACGATAAATCCGACGACTTAGAATACAGGGGGGTGTTTCGTGAATTAGTTCTCTTCAGTTCTGAGTTAGATAAAGACTTAAAAAGTTAAAAGAGCATTTAACCAAGTCAACAGCATTTAAGGGTACTTCTAAAATCATTCAAAACGAGTTGCTTGACTGGATGTTGAAAGTGTACCATGTAGAAATAAAACATAACTAGTGATTATAGATTATGTCTCTATCATTGTTTACCATACGACTGATGTTTCAACTCCTCCTGTTACGTTACGAGCCACCGGCGTAGCTCTGTCGGCTAAGGCGTTTGCCTGTCGATCCGGAGTTGCTCTCGGGCGTAGGTTCGATTCCCGCTTGGGCTGATTATCTGGTTGATTTTTTCCGAGGTTTTCCCCAATAGTAAGGCAAATGTCAGGTAATCTATGGCGAATCCTCGGCCTCATCTCGCCAAATATCATTATCACCAATTCCATCGACGCTAAATAACATCGTAGTTGATAGAGCGTCGTTAAATAACCAAATAAATAAATTACGTTACATTATTGATGGAATGCCTGTCTATTAACCGACGAGTGAGCATTTGTCCTCTAATTTGTCTGGACTTTGTGTATTGTTGTATACATTTTGGCGAGTTTAATAATAATAATAATAATACTGTCATTATTGTTACTGTTTATTATTATCCTTATCTCTGGCACTAGGCATTAAATGTATACGAGCCGCCACTGGCACTCACTGAAATTGATTGTTTGAATATATGTCATGAGGAACAGACGTTCAATATTAACACTATGACACAACATTAAAGTGATTTAGAGATATGCTAAAATCAGGTCATCCATGCTCGTTAGTGCCCAATAGTATAAATCCGTTTGGACGTAAGATAAATGCTGCTCTCTAATTTGATATATTGAAAAAGCAGAAACTCGGAGTGCAGCAATTCGAAAAAAAAAATACTAATAATAAAATAAAAAAATAAATAAATAAACAAATAAATATTCATCCAAATCTGTTCTTAGGACAACGACGTTAATGGTACTTGTTGTTAATAACAAAATGAAAAGTGTGTTCCATATCTCTTCTTAAGGCCTTACTGTTAATGACAAAAAGGTGTTCCTATCTCGCTTTTAAGGATGGCACTGTTAATAATATCTGTTATTACCAAAATAATGTGTTATACAAGGTGTCTCTAAATTAGACAGCAAACTTGGGATCGGATAATGACCTCTTTTAAAACACTTAAGCAATAAATGGGCTGCCACATTTCTTTTCAATGCAACAAGGTTTTATGTCATTAATTGGGCTACCTTACAGAACGAGAATCAGGTCATGTTACAGGTATTCGTTTGACCCAAAAATTACAAAAAAAAGCTCAAAAAGAAAAGGAAAAATGCTTACTGCAGTGCTAAATTATTTATGTCATTAACTAGGCTACCTTACAGGACGAGATTGAGGTAATGTTACAAGCATTCGTTTGATCCATAAATTACTGAAAAACTAAAAAAGAAAAGGAAAAATACTTACTGTAGTGTTAAATTATTTATGTCATTAATTGGACCATCTTACAGGACGAGATTGAAGTAATAATACAGGTATTCATTTGACTCAAAAATTACAAAAAAAAAAGCTAAAAAAGAAAAGGAAAAATACTTACTGCAATGTTAAATTATTTATGTCATTAATTGGACCATCTTACAGGACGAGATGAGATAATCTTACAGGTATTCGTTTGACCCTAAAAATTACAAAAAAGCTCAAAAAGAAAAGGAAGAATAGGCTACTTACTGCATTGTTAAATTTATTATTTATATCATTAATTGGACCACCTTACAGGACGAGATTGAGGTAATCTTACAGGTATTCGTTTGACCCAAAAATTGCATTTTTTTTTTTTTTTTTTTTTTTTTTGAGATTAATATTCCACACATTGAACGCAAAAATTAATACAAAGAATGAAAAATGTGGTGATAAATTCAAATTATCCAACATAAGATTCATGTAGATACTGTACATTAATTTAATTTATGGACTGTAACAGCACTATCAGAAATTTATCTTCCCTTGAAAGAATTGCGCCATGATGTATATACAGAACAGCAGTGCAAACAGACGCTGATGACACTTACCTCTTTCTTTAAATCACATCTGAAAATTCCAAAGCTAGTACTTCCTGTGCAGTAATTGATTGACTTGGACTAAAGAATTTCAAACTCATTATTTTTTTTTTTAAGTTAATGTTTTGCGCTCCATATGTTTGTACAATAGAATGATTAAACACTAAGTTAATAATTAAACAACTATACAGTATCAATATTTTTTCCATTGTCGAAATAACCCTATTCCAGTAAATTCTCTGTAATTCGCACTTTCACTAATTCAGACTGGACTTTCCCCCAAAGTAGTATGGTTCGGTTCTACTGTATTATAATAATTAGGTTTGTTCCAGCAAGCAATTCAGAATGCGTTCCAAACTAATACCGAACTTCTTTTGACGCATGCGCCAGTTGTGTACAATGTCAGAACTAGTTCGAAATTTTACGTTGTTGGAACGTTTCTTGAACTGTTCTTTCAAGGACTTTGGAGTTTCTTCTCATATTAAAATTATATTCATCTTCCGAACTTAATTCGTCATATAATATATCACTGTCATCTTCCAAATCACTCATGATTGACAATTTTTATTTTAACCTCCCTAGTCTCAAAGCATTTTAACCATAACTTCAGATTAAACCATCTGTGCATGCGTCAACGGTTCAGAATTCCCAGTTCTACTCTTAATCGAGAACCAATATCACTTATTCTGAACGAGTTCCGAAGCACTTTGGAACAAGTAACAGTATCGGTTTGGAATCAGTTCTAGGGTTGTTGGAACACACATTGGGCTACTGCACATGAGCAGACAGTTCAGAATCAATTCTGAACCGTGCTGAAACAAACCTATTATGTTCCATATCTTATTCCTAACAGTGGCATTATTGATAGTGCCTTGCAGTTTAGGGACCACTGGAGATGGATGAAATTAGGGTAGGATATAAACTATGTAATGACTTGCATCTTCGAAAGCTTGTCATAAAATCTTTCTTTCTAGTTGGTGCAGATACGTAACAACACAAAAATATTATGCAATACTTTATTACAGACACTAGAGTTAAAAAATGAAATGAATTTACATACAGCATCAATTATTATATTGTAGAATTAAAATAATTTGGCACCTGAGTTGAAAGCATATCAAGCTCGTAAGTACTTCCATTATAAAAAAATCTTCCACAAATTGGATAAGATTTTCAATGTTTTTTCTTCTTTTGAATGGAACTATCAAATGTACAAGCTAATTTTAAAAAAAAATTCCACCAAAATGTAAATTTGTTAAGTACAGTATACTTTATTATGGAGTACTTTTCATTGATCAATATTCAGAAGATTACATTATTACTAGATTTAATTACATTTTAATAACAATAGTAATTATATACACAGAAAGTAAGATTAAAAAAAGTGATGATATAAATGAATGATTCCGCCCCCCACAGGACATAAAGATGATCAACTTAAAGATAATCACTGGGATCCTGCTTTAATAATATTACACAATACTGACCTCACATATATTGTAATCAGTATGCATTCATGGTGGACAGAGTACTCACAATTCACGTGATATGAAGGCTGGTCTCAGAAATAATTCATAACAACTCGCATTATGTTAATAAATAAATCCCACACTTGTGTGCAAAATGTATGTTTCACACAATGTTTTCATAATGATGTCTATTAATTATTGTGTAAAACATTATTTGCCAATATAGGCCTACATACGAGTTTTAGTGAGCAAATTCTTAGTATGTCTTTTATTATAAAACTACTACAACAAAAACTAAGAGAGAGATTTATTTGCATATTTCTGTATTTATTCTTTGTTATAGCCTACAGAGCAATTACAAATGATTCATCAAGTTTTAAGTCAAATACTTGCGAAAACTACAGATGCAATATGTTTGTGCTAATCATGAATCGAAAGAAAAACTCTGAAACTTTACTTTTCCAGTGTTGTAACTCTGGCGCATGTAGACAGATGACAGCATAAGCATAGTTTCCAAAATTGTATCTCTGCAGCAGAAATCGTTCGCAATTTTGTTACAGTACAGTGTGAGTTACAGTATATCCTGGACAATATCCTGGAACTTCACCACCAGGTCACCAAAGCATTTTGTGATGGCATCATCAATTTAAGGCAAAGGTAAACGTAGTGGACGCCCAAACATTTCTAATGAAACAGTGGAGCGAGTGAGGGCGAGTTTCATTTGCAGCCCTCAGAAATCAACATACCGCGCCAGTCGGGAACTTGATATCCTGCAACCGACTGTATGGAAAATTTTACAAACCCGATTGCAAATGAAACCATACTGCATACAGTTACTGCAAAAGCTATAACTGGAAGACCTCGTCAAACGATATGAATTTTGTAATTTCATGCAGGCCGCTAGGGAGGAGAATGATAGTTTTGAGTACCTTCTAATGTTTACTGATGAGGCCACATTAAATTTCACTTGAGTGGCAAAGTTAATCGCCATAATGTACGCATCTGGGGAACTGAAAAACCACGTTTGGCAACGCAACATGAACGAAATTCTCGAAAAGTGATTAAGATGACTTAGCATTGTGATGGTCTGTGATTTTTTCCTCTGGGGGTGTGTAAAAGACATAGAGTACGTGCCACCACTACCAGCCACTTTGGTTGAGCTCAAGGATCGCAATACAGATGCATTTACGACCATTACCAGGGATATGTATGGGATGAACTTCAATAGCGCATCAATGTGTGTCGTGTAATGAGAACAAGTCACATTGAACACTTGTGAAGGTGTGTCCGAAACTTTGACAGTTTGTTTATTTTGATGTATCATATATTATTCTAAATGTTATATTTTTCTTTATGCAGCCGCTTAAAACCTGATGACTCATTTGTGATTGCCCTGTATTAATAATGAACAGCTTCGTAACTATCAGCTTAAAAAAAAGTTTAGTACATTTTGATAACAACAGAATCTCAATTTTCCACTAGGCCCAGACATTGCATAATACTGTGAATGGGACAATATGTCCTTGATTTTCTTTTGTAATAGAACCGAAATACTGTAAGTTTTTGTTTTACAGTGTTTATAAATTTATGAGCAATGTGAAAATGTTTGCAATTCTTGTTTGAAAATTGTAAACAGAGCTGTAGAAAGAAATGTTACTGTTCCATTCAAGTGAAGACTAATATTTTATGTTGCCTTAAAATTCCAAATCCGTTTGCTGGTTTTTACTATTGACGTGACACTAGATGAACACACAGAAACACACTCGTAAAATTCGATCAGCATGATATCAGACCTCCACACATGAAGACATAAAAAGCACACAGACAATCGACAAACTTTCATACTCAAACCTTAGACTCATCTTACTTGTTAGATGTTGATTACACCAAATAATGTAAGTTTAAACTTCATGTGAAGTATAAAGCCAACATCTTGTATGAAGGATGTTAGATCTTACATTAAAAGGGTGGTATTTTTCGATAGTTTCTATGAATAACCCTGTCAAAATAATACAGTATATGCAACCACGTTGCATTATTTCTTTTCCCTCTCTTGTGAAAGAAAACTTGTTCTGAACGATCAAGTTAAGAATGTTTATTTATAAGAATAATATAAAACTAGTCTTGCAACAATTTAGAATACCGGTACTATATCTCTGAATTTATGTAAATTATTCTGTTGTCTGTTATTTTAGAAAAATCTTTTCTGATTACATTTATATTATTATTATTATTATTATTATTATTATTATTATTATTATTATTATTATTATTTATAATATTATTCCACATTACAACTGATCCAGAAATCTAGAGTGTACCCGATATTTAATATGGTGGATTTTTTTTTAATTCTAAGTAAAATATTTTTATACAATTTTATATGAATTAATTTTGTGCAAATTCTATATAATCACATTATGCCGTAAGTAACATTACAGCTAATATTATGGAATAACTTTCGGGTTTAATAGTAATGCATGAGATTAATTTCCTGCTCATAAATCATTGTAACAGACTTCACCTAACTTCATAAAAATGATTTATTATTATTCGTGTTTATTTTTGGTTCTTGTTTTACTGCATTGTAGAGAGACACACGCCCACGCACACACAAACACACACTCCATGCATGCACACATACAAATACACTACTTTTTATGTACTGAAATTCCTCGAATACCAGTAATGACGAAAAAATAACTCTTCATATTTGAATATGGTGATGATTATTACAATATTCTGGAAAGTTACTCTTAATAGAGAAATTTCCCGAACAGTTTTTCAATGTACTAAACCAGCGACCATATCACTGACAATTCTGCCTTTTTCATATCTTCATCTACGGTATTGTCTCTGTATCCATGTCCTTTGATCTCAATCCACCATGCATGCAGATCAAATCTAAACAGTAATTTCGTATTACAGAATTAAACAAAATTTTATAGTACAATTACAATTGCAAATTAATTATGAAACATCTCAAAAGAAAAACAATATAAGACTACTTGTCTGGCAGACTAGACTGTCAACTGTCATCTCATTTGTAATGACCTACCACAGCAGGTCAATTAATTACATTGGATTCTCATCGTGTCACTGACTGATTGTAATCAATTTCTTGAGAGGAATAAATAACAAGATAACAAAGTAATGAAGAATGGATAAACTAAGATATGTATAACTTTTTCTACTTCTTGTACTGTCCCTTTTATGTCAATTTATGTTACTTGACGAAACTTAAAAACTGTACAGCTTTTCTTTCAATGTACGGTATTAATTATAATCTAAACCAAATCTCTTTACAGCTAAGATGTGCGTTCTATATTGCAAATAAATTGTATTTTAAGAAAAAAAGGGCATACAAAAAGATTTTCAATTACAATTAAATGAAAAAATTCAAACAAAAATAACAGTAAATCTCAGTATCTTCAAGCAATAAAAGATTCAATTACTTCAACAAAAGAAAATAGTTGCAACCTTGTACAGATACTTCTTGCAATATCAAATCTCAAAGAATAGGGGTATGTGCGTTCAATTACAATATATAGCGAAATTCCACCTGTATGAAAGTAATCCTTACAATGAAATTCTATTACATCGAACCAAACAAAATTAAATGTAATACGTAACTCACCGATTTAAATTCTTCTCAATAGTTTTGAATTAATTAACACAGAATGATCAGCAATTTGTCTCTTTCCAGTCTTTTAATGTTGCGTATTTTCTATATAAAACCTTCATGTTATGAACTAGAACCTTCTTTATAAATATACTTGGCTTGGGTATTGTATTTCATAACTGCCATTTAATACACTGCTATGTCTCCATCTTTAGGCTGTTTGAGCCAAAATTTCATTGGTCATGCAACTTTATTATTGCTATAATCATATAGGATAAACATTGGTTTCTTTCTGTTTTATTTCGATAAAGGTTCTTCCTATATACTGCATCATAAAACTTAGGAATTATTCTCTCGCAGTATTTTTTTTATATTAACCTTTAAAGAATTAACTAAAAAATATTTGGTTTTATAAGTAAAAATGAAAGTTGTTCCCATAACACGCCATGTAAGCGTAAAAAGCACAGAAAGTTAGAATTTCCAGTCTTCTTGGATGAAAAAACTGTTGAGTGGCTCAACGCCCTCACCACTTTCATCCACAGATATTACTTCTTAGGAGCTTGCTTGAATAAAATAGTTTTTATTTAATTAATGAGATTCATATGATGTTCTCCCAGGAACTAAATCAGTACCGGTACATAATTGGTGAATACCTGTACAGTAATAAACTAGTAATGCATATTCAAAATAAATCTTATTCAGTTCTGTTGTGTCATGTGTAGATATTTTCTATCAACTTGTATGCTGGCTTCACATCCAACTGTTGTATATACAAAGCATACAGACATCACTTGTAATGACTGCAGTGAACATAGTTTCAGGTTTTCGAAAAGAGATTAATAATCAAATAAATGAAATAAACGCTGTATGATAATTTTAATAGAAAAAAAAAACTGTTAAAATCACACCGTCTGTCAGTAAGAAAGTCTGTAACTGACAGATATTTAGAGCTTTTACTGTTGACTGTAAAATACTTTGTGCTTTCTGATACAAATTGAGCAGTGGCTTGTATAAGCTGGACATGAAGCAAAAACGGCATTTATCACGGAAAGGTGAACAGATGCGCGAGGTTTCTAACACCATGAAATAAATTTCAAAAATTATATTCACACATTTTTTAGTAACTTGCAAGTACTTTTCCAGTATGCAGTATAAGACCCTAACTACGTAGTCCAACATATTTTGTTAACATAATGTACGAGTATGTTAATTTTGTCATATACATTTGGCGAGAATTAGTTACTTTTAATTTAAATCTGATTTCAACATTATGACATTAAAAAAAATAAAATTTATTTGCTTGTTGCTAACAACCGTATGGGACTTTTCTAAAAGAATGAAAGGAAATAGCTGTAGCCCCTTATCCATCATATATTAGCCACAACTTATCAACATCATGTCTGTAAGAAAATGTATATAAATTTATAAACGACAATATTTACTTAATTTAATTGTCCAAACACTACAAAAACGTCAGAGAAGCACAGAATATTCTTCATAAAATAATATCTCTATCACATTCAACGCACTAAAGCTTTGTGAATTAAGTATTGCACAACTACACGTTGGCGTGGTCCCTGGAGTTTGAAATTTATCAGACTTTTAGTTACATTCAACATTTGAGGCAGCATAATGCACTGTAAGTAATAAATGAATAGGCCTCGCTCAAACAGGTGTACTTTAAAGTGCATGCCATAGTGTTGGAAAAATATAAGAACTATATTATCTCTTACTCAATATAGAGGAAAGTGCAAGTACAGTTCAGAACGGAGAATTAATACGATTTTTACAGCTGTGAATAAAATAAGACAAGATGTGCAAAATAATTATTACTAGAGGTGTTCCATTACATATCCGTCAACCTGTCCGGCTACTTCTAACAGTGTCCAGTTAACATCCTAGACATAACTAGGGTGCTCTGAACTATTATGTAGTCTACTTGTGCCTCGTGACAAAATGGAACAATTTCATGAACCTCTGTAACTCAATGTTCATTCCTAATTTTTTGTTATAACGAATTTATTTTAAGTAAGAGTCCAACACAAATGAGAATTTACCCCTTCAATGATTCACTATTACACAGCTATGTTTCTTATAAATACTGAAGGAGATGCATAATTTCCACAAAATAATGACAAGTAGAAGAAAACATAAGGAAGGGGAAAAATGTGTTTCTTCTTTAGGCACCTGAAAACACTTTCAGCTTTGTGAAGGCAGAACCAACTAGAACCAAAGCGAGGGTTCATGAAGAATTCAGGAAGGTGTAATTCAATAAGCTACCAAGAGCAGATTCATTTATGGTAGGATAGCTTCATTTGTAAAGGAAAACAACTACTTTGTGACAGCTGAACTTCGCAGAATCAAGGCCACTAGTGAAGCACCAGCATGAGTTCTTCTTCAACCATTCATTCTGTAAATTTTTATACGTAATTTGAAACTATTATAAAACATGCTTTCCACCAGTTTGTTTGTATACAGTGCTGACCAAGGAATTTATGCAAACAACATTGTAGGAAACGGCCAAATCAATTACGAAAACAACAAACATATGGTGAAGTGCAAAATGTGTCCTGAGTAAAGATGACGAGAGTGACATGTTTTTACTCATGCAATGGTATAATACACCAGACATAAAATTTGCCTGTTAGGAGGGTGTGTTTTGTTGTTGGAAGGTGTTGAATTGTGTAGTCGAATAGTGTGTGTGTACTGAAATTGATCTGTGTGTTGAGGATTTGATCAGGGTGTTTATTTACATCTTCCTTAACATAAAAATCGTCCATCAAATGACAGTTGGAGGGATATAGAGAGGAGAGTAAAATATATTTCAAGAGAGTAAAATGAAGGGGGGTAAAGGAGCATAAGATGAAGAAAAAAATTACCATAACAGCACTGGGTACTTCTGAAATGTCTGTTCATCAGTCATCATAAGCAAAGAACGAGTATATTTTAAGCTAGCAATGCAGTAACTTATTGCAGCATTTTTATTTATAGGTTTTTCTTTTTCATTGTTCTTTTAGGCCTAGCACTATTAAGCACTTAATAAATTATATTGTAAATATGTTTCCAGGCTTTTAAACTAATGAAAAAAGTCTGTGGTTCACTATAGGATGATCTTTGCTTTAAGGGTGTAGTCTGGGACCTAACCTGCAAGCTTACTTATATCTGTAAGCACACTGTTAATCAGACCATCGAATTTTTACACTACACTACTTCAAATTTCGTTGAATTCAAGTGAAATTTGTGGTGAAGAAGAATACATTAGGAACAGTGTTCTCAGCTGTCCTCTTTCTATTGCCATAATTACTTCACATTAAGAGGAGGTGTTCTCAGTTGTCTTTTCTCCTTTGCCATAACTCCATCACAAGAGATGTTCTAAGCTGTCCTTTTTCTTTTGTTATAATTACATCACATCTCCATAATTAGAAATTAACGTCATATGCAGTGTAGGAAGTAAAGGAAAGTTACTGCAATAGTACAAAAAAAAAAAAAAAAGTTCAGACAAGTTTGGGGGGCAATGCCCCCATAACTCCGCCTATGATCAGCAGTCATTGTTGTGCTTAGTAGTGGTGTGTAGAAGTGCTTACTATCAGTACTTCGTTCTTTTTTTTAACGTGGATATCACAGATTTATTTGGGATTTTTTTTTTAGTGAAGGTAAATAGAAAAAAGTGGACATGTGTTCTGCCTTTCCCTCCCATAAGATACTTTACCTTTAAAAATAAAATACTGTATATAAGAAGTATAATGAATGCAATGAATAGTGACATTTAATATTAAACATGTTTACTTCTACCAGTACCGTAATAACAGTAAATGAGGCAGAACTCTGCATAAAGAAAGTAGTAAGATCCTTTGAACCAACAAAAATGGCGTCTGATTTGAGTTAGTTTCTAGAAATAAAGAGCTATACCTGACCCTAGCAGTGTGATGATGAACTATAGTGCTGTCTCTACTTGAAAGTGTAAGTATATTTAATTTAATTTAATTTAATTTAATTTATTGCATTCCATAGATCTTACATTAGCATTGAAGCTTTTCAGATATGGACCAAGTCAAGAGTTATACAATTATTTTGGTGAGATGAAATCATAGAATAAAATAGACAAAGTTTTGCCTGTATTTGAAAACCAAACCAACACGCTGAAATGTTACTGCATATCAAATTACAACTCACATCCCATAATTACTTTGAGATAACTTCAAGAATCAGTTCCAGAAGAAATTTTAAATGAAGATTATTATTTAGATAATGAGACAACTTCATTCCTCTCTGTGATGATACACATATTACTGAAAATCGTTGATCTTGCACTCTTAGAGAAAAAATTCAAATAAAAAATTTTTTCATGGCAGTGTCGCAGTTAGCAAGCCTATCTTGTATTTCGGAGATTAGGGATTCGGTTCCAAGTTAGGATTATTTGTGATTTCCCAAGTCTTTCTAGGCAAATACATAGGCAGTAGTGATTAGTACTAATTACAAAGGGCTATGACTAGCTTCCTATTCAGTCCTATAACCCTTATCCACTGTATGCTTCATATGCCAACAATCATCTGTCCAGTAAAATGTCCTCTGTCGAAAAACAAGGGAGATATTTGTGCCAGCCATATGGCACATACGTCAATGTTGTTTACATGTTTACATATAATTCAATTATTACATGTTTACTAAGCTCGGTGCTTTGAGTTTCCATGATTGATTGAACAGATCTATGAGAAGTTGTGAAGAATAAGATAAAGGAGATTTTCTCCAAGTAAATTGGCCTCCTCTGCTATTGTCACTCCACCCACCATTGCACTGCTGCAATATTGTCGTATTATCATATCATTGCCTCTGAGCAGCCATTGCAGTTGGAAGGTATGTTAAGTGAAGAATTATTAATAAAATCGAGTTTTCATACAACAGACTCAGATCTAGATCCTGGGAAGTACAATACGGAATTTATGGGAAAAAGGATGTTGATGTATAAGTTCTGTGTGAAGCACTGTTGTTTGCTCTGTCATACCGGTATTTCAGTCCTTTTACTCATAATTGAATGCTAACAGGAAATTACTACACTAGGTGCTTATGATTTCAGTTCACTTAAAATCATGGCATTTTAATTTTGAATGACACGTTCTAAGAAATAGGTAATTTGTGGGAAAGTCTGAAATTGTGTAGTCTTCTGTATAAAATTCACTATTAATATTTATATTTTACTTTCTTACAAAAAAGTAGAAGTTTCTTTAAAATTCTATACATATTTTAAATTAAAAAAGTGTGGTTAAATACCCAATTAACTAATATTTTTACTTTTTCTTTAATTTCCATATCAAGTCAATTTTTACACATTTTTACATTTTTGAAGATGGTTTATATCTAGCTTTGCATCGGTTTTTTTGCACATATGTACTTATTTCTGCATAGACAATTTATCATGTATATAAACGTTTAACTAGACAATCATGGTTTGTTTCATCCTACTGTGTTTCTTGACTCGCTTACGTTAGTATGTGAAGTTTGTCCTGTACTCAAGAAATTCTTTAGCTAATAATAAATTCTTCATGAATAACTTTCATTCATTTGTGGATTAGGCTTACTCCATTATTCTATTACAGTACTCGTTTGTATAATTCATTTTTTGTCAGTTTCAGTTTTACTATTTCAACCTATTTTTTTCTACCTGATTTCTCTCCCCATTCCCCATTATTAGATATCACGCAGTTTGGATGTCATTTAGGTAATACAGTCATTCCGCTGATAATTAGACATACAAATGCTGTAAACCAGGGGCAATGTCAGCAAAGAGGATTTGGAAGATTAGTGCCCACCATTTTTGCCTTTCTATCCCTCACTTCATACGAATATTCAAAGTGAAGTTAGGACTTGTTTCAGAACATTTCCAACTTAATTCATTCCTTACTTTAATTATTGTATTTACCACCCTACTTTCTCTTAGAAGTAAATCACAGCTTCTCTTACTGGTAGTGCTCATGTTTTGAATCTAGGTGATGTTCCCATTAAAAATTAATCGAGACATGAGATATAATGTTTTCCCACCTTGATTAAGTTCTATTCACTCAAATTTGCTTGCCACTATTGGTTTCAGAATATTTTTGAGGCTTTATGCAAATTAATTACAGTATATCTCCAATTAAGCACAAAAACATTTGCCACAACATACATGAATATAAATCTTCACATGATTTCAGTTTCAAGTACTGCTTATTAATTTTACAAGTGCCAACAAACTATGACATCACTTGATGAGATGAAATTCCTGTCCACTGACTGTAAACATGCCACAAAATCTTATCTTATTCCTCAGTCACTTGCTGCTACCTATAATAAGAATGAAAACAAATACTGACTCCCTCACTGGAAAATGGTATTCACAGAGTGTATATTAGAATACCGGTATGCAATATCAAGTGAGGAAAGAAACAATCGTGTCTATAGTCGAGAAAGGAACTGAATCGACCTCCAGCTCTACTGAAATTTTTAATAATTTAAATCAACTTTTAGAATATCGATAGTATCGATATTTTCTTTCTATATGATATGCAATAACTTACACACAAATCGTAACACAGTATCTCATACATTCTGATCTTAAAATAAAATAATTACATGCATAGAATCTTATGCATATCTGAGATATAAACATAGCTTTTATTTTTTTCTGGGGCCTATTCTTTAAGCATTGACTTGGACCATTTAGTTACAGCAGTATTAGTGCTTCATTATTTTAGACCTTGACAAGATGTCAAGCAGATCATAAGAACCTTTAAAGGTTATGAAACTTATTTAAATAAGTTATAGTATTTAAGAGGACTTGCACTTCAATGCAAGGAAAAAATTATTACAAATTTGCTAATATTTTAACTTCAAATGCACAAAAAGTTTCAGTGAGTATTTTATGTAATCTTCACAGCATTATAATGGATCATTTAAGAATATTTGAAGATGTAAGATAACATTTAGATGTATATTTTTTTGCTCTACTCACTATTACATACTATATATATAATTTGCAAGTAGTACACATATTGTAGATAAAAGTGCAAAAACCAATTATTAGAAAGCTGAAATTTTCTGTAGACTTTCAGAACTCAAGCACGTTAAAAGTAGACTTATTATTTTGATACTAATATAACCATTTCAAGTATTTTTTTACAGAATTCATTAATTTTAATTGAAGTGATTTTTGATAAATACATTTTTTTCAATGTAACAAACAATTAATTTATTTCCATGATCATGCTCTTATAGCAATTATTATAATTTTATAAAATTTTAGACCCCATAAGATCTTCTCGTCCCATAACAATTATTTATGCAACAAGTGGATTATCTTGATGATTATGGCATGAGTGAATGTTTGTCGCACGAAAGATAGTACCAGTATCATAATAAGATTATCCACGAATTGGATACAATACTTTATAACATCTTAGCATTATAAATTGCAGGAAATAAATTATGAAAGAAATTCAATTCGGGATCCATAGCTGACAAATTTTCTTCATATGTTCGTATCAATTAGTTACACCTGGCCTTGGCATTGAGCAAAGAGTAATGGATGACCTTGCAAGTTATGTTACAAATGTTCCTTTATTTTTGTTAATATAGTTTCTCTGAATCACAGAACTGTTTTACCGGTATGTGATATTACAAAAGTGATACAAAATTGTTAAAGATTGGAAATAAATGATACCGTACATTACCTTCTGTCCTGCATTTCATTTCTTGTTACATCACGCATAGAAGCGATAACCAAGACATCAAGTGTTCCGGTATTAGGTCATAGCAAATACGTCATTGCTTTTATCGGCACGTGTGCTATAATAAGCTAATTACGCACGATTTTCGATATAGTAACAACCTGTTTATAATGCTAGGATGGCATAAATAAATTTCAGCTATAATTACAGAAATATTATTATAAGAGTTTAGTTTAAAATGTATCTTATTAAGAACTACTGGTACCAATAAAAATCCAAGCTTCATATATAATTTGTTTTTTGTGATATGTGCATTAATACTCATTAAATTACAAATTTATTTTTACATAGTATGCAACAGTAAATAAAAACTATTTACCTAAAAGTATTATCATATCAGAAGTTATTTATACTCTAAAATATTCCTACATTATCCATTGTAATGCTGTGAAAATTGCATCAAATTATAGCTTCAACTTATTGTACGTCTGAAGTTTAAATATTAGCAAATTTATAATGATTTTTCCACGTACAAGTCCCCTTGAAGCTGTGTTTTAAATTAATGATTGCCAATGTTTAACTCCTCCTATGAAAAGTAAGATTAACTTTCACTCTTTAAGAGCAATTATTGTGGTGGAGTTAAGAACTATGCAAAATGTGATAGTAGATATATTTATAATGTTCCTAGGGCATGTAATACGAATCTTATACTTAAAGTTGAGCAAAGTGTAGAACCTGCACACATATACACACTTCCTCTCGATACTTGCAGATGATTGCAATGAGGTACATCTTCCAGTCAGGACAGAGGATCCATTGTTGTGGACATCTGTAACACACAGAAAAACCATGAAAACTAATATATCAGAGAAGTAGAAACAACTTCATTACACAGATTTAATCGTCATCAGATGAAAAATATATAGTGCAATATAAATTTCACGCACCTTCTTGGTATTTATTTAGCACTATTTTATATCAAATAATGTACGGGATTGGTAGATGGAACAGGACTGTGCGCAGGATTTAAAAAAAAGGGGGTTTTTTTGAAGGAGGAGAAACACTTCTACAATAAAATAGTTTATAATAAGCTTTTTAATAAACTGCTTATTAACTACAATATCACTATTTCAGAAGATGTGTATACCTCCAATATTGGATATCACATTAAAATATTGCACTATTTCACTTTCTAACTAGCTGCTTTCTTCCCAAATGGGAGGGGGGGGGGGTTAAACCTCCATCACCCTCTACACAGCCCAAGAGGAGCCCCTTTGGCACATAATATGGAACATAATATGATTAACTAGTTTCACTAGAAACACTTCTAATAGAAATAGCTGATTTAAATAAAAAACAAGTTTCTATAAATTTATGACAAGCAGGACTTACTTTGTGAGCATATCTTTTACACAATTTTTGTGTGTACTGGTAGTTTTCGTCATTAGGTACATATTACTGTGGAAATATTATGACAATACTTTGAAGTACATAATTTTGAAAATAAACCGAAGTACCGGTATTTCAAATACAACACCATTATTTATCGAGTAAAAATTCTGGAGACTTACATATGCATTTCCAGAAAAAAATGAATACCCAGTACAAAATAATTAACAGGATCAAAATACGTCCAATATTAAAAAAGAATGACTGTATTTGGACAGACTGATGATTGATGGACAAAAGCAGAACTAAAAACCACTTATTGTATATTCAGTATCAAGGTTGGTGAAAACGTCAATTTCCGACTACATATATATTTTCTTTTTTTGCAAAATTACGATACTTTGTCTGAATTTAGTGTAAGAAAAAGGATCCTGCAATAATATATCTACGGCAAAAATCGTGAAAATATCATTCTCTTTAAAAATGTTCGGATTACAGAGAACGTTGTCATCTTCCAGAGTCTTCTTTCTGTCTTGTCCATACTGAATTTTCACATTCCTAGTTTCCAAATTCTTTAGTAGTTATAGCTTTCTTTTCCTCTTTTCCCAGGTGGTTTCTAGTCATATAAATTTTTTGGAGACCTTTGTTCTGGCATTCTCAAAACAAATTTAACTATTTTCTTTCAATTCTACTTATTATGTTTTCTCTGGCATTCATTTTCCCCTAATATCGTCATTTCTGACATGTTCCAATCTAGAAATTCTTGCACTTTCTTACGCAAGTAATTGAGGGTGCTCTGCAATAACAAGGTACTATGTACACATACCTTGGTATAGTTGCTACCAGAAATACAAAGTAAATGCACTTATCTTACTGTTCCATCACATTGGTAACGATTATGAAACGTATTACTGTTTGTACACAACTTATAATATGACTAAGTCCCAGTTTTGTTACGTAGACAGTAGAGGTCTCTAGTGTCGGTGCAGACGTTCAGACGTCACTGAAGAAAGCACTAGACTCTGAATGTGATGAATCCGAGCTGGAATACTGACTGATGATATAAAATATTTCTTCGTGAAGTGATAAAATCAATGTGAAGAAAACTTTTGGAAACAATATTGTAATAATACTCATAAGGTGACTCCATTGTTTTGGATATATTTTGATTTTAAGAAGCCTCATTTTTTCCCCTCACTACCTAAAAGTAGTAGTTCTATTTTCTTATATCGTGTACTGTATTGTATACTTATATTGTGAAAATAAAATTCAACTCTTAAAATATTTTATGTTCATGTATTACATTATACTCGTGTATTACATTTTAACCCATATTACATTTAAACAACCTTAGAAATAGTCTGCAATGTTTGCATGGATATGAATAACAAGGCAAATTGGAATACTTTATTGTTAATGTATGGTATCAAAATAACAAATTGAATAACGAGATTTTGAAGAATAATTCATGAAACTTATAGGCCTACATGTAAACTCTCAATAATACTAATTCAAAAACCAGATTTGCAAAGACCTTTCTGTGTTAATGAAAACGACTCCCTGAAGGATGCACGCTGCACGCTTACGCCGACGATGCTCTAATACTTGCAAAATCAAGCACATTTAGGCACTTAGAGGACATAGCCAATGAAGCACTAGCAGCCGTCCACATGTGGGGCAAGACAAACAAACTCAACTTCAATGCGTCCAAAACATCAGCAATGCTAACTACAAGAAAAAGAAAAATAGAACCGATAAGCATCTCTATGGATAACACAAGCATTGTACTAGTTGATGAACTTAAGTACTTAGGCATAGTCCTAGATAAGCGCCTGACTTTCCGTCCACATCTTCAACACATTGGTGGTAAAGCTAACAAGCTACTTTCTGCTCTCTCCGCTGCAACTAGACCCACATGGGGTCTTAACTCCTCTGTACTAAAGATAATATATCGGGAAGCAGTAGAACCTATGGTTCTTTACTGTGTGGCAGCATTTCAACATATATTACAGAAAAAATGGGCGCAAGAAAGACTGTCTCAGATTCAACGAGGATATCTCTTACGAATCATCCGAGGATATCGTACAATATCTACTGCAGCTCTCAGGTTATAGCAGATATTGAACCATTATATTTGGTTGGTGAATTTAAAGCAAACATCAGCAATATAAAACAAGGCCGAAAAATCCCTCAGTTTTTGACACATCTCCGTGTAGAAGAACCAGCAAATCCTCTCCAAGCAGGGCATCCATCTTTATACATACCCTGTCTCAAAGAAATTTGTGATGTAGATTCCCATGACTGTTTGATCTATACAGATGGATCGCGTTTGGATAAACTGTCGAATCAAAATGCCAAAGTAGGCTGTGCCTTTGTCGCCTACAGGAATGACAGTGAACACACCTCAGCCATCTTTAGACTCTCCTCAGAGTGCTCAGTGTTTCAGGCGGAACTATTAGCTTTGCGAGAAGCAATCAAATGGTGCAGTCAGTCTGGTTACAGTGCTTGCGTTCACAGTGACTCGCAGTCAGCAGTAATATCAATTAATGATAAATATAACACTAACATTATAGCCTCAGAGATAAGAACTTTAATAATGAAAAGTGCCATCCATATTTGTATAACTTGGGTCAGAGGGCATACTGGGATAGTTGGAAATGAGAGAGCCGATGAATTGGCAAAGATGGCAGCCAACTCTATGTGCCACTGTCATACAATTTATGTTTGCTATCCTATATCAAAAAAGTAGCCAAAGAACATTATATGCAAGAATGGAACGAAAGATGGGTCAATAGTGATAAGGGAATTCTTACAAAAGACCTATATTTTCCAACGGTCTATGATCGTAATAAATGTAAAGTAATAATGCCAAATTTCGTACTGACACAGTTTTTGACTGGGCATGGAAAATTCGGGGAATACTTAAATAGATTCCATATTAAAGACGATGCAACTTGCATTTGTGGGGAGGAATCTCAAGATGTCAAACATGTATTATATGATTGTCCAGTCTTTTGCCGTGAAAGATACGAGCTTGAGTTGTTACTGGACACTTTAAATTGTACATTTACCAAACCGTTAACCAATATACTTACCAACTCTAAATCATATAAGTATTTCATGTCCTTCTTGAATAGAATATTCGTGAAACTGTAAAATGTTAAATTATCCCGAGAAAAAAAAATCGTATTATTTCTAATCAACTATAATGAAACTGTAAGTCTTCAATTTCGCATACTATAATATTGTACTATTGGTTTTAATTTTTATTTTAATTAGGCATTTGATTTCTAATTTTGAGCTATTTCTTGTAATACCTGATTATTGCCAATTGTTGTTACTAAATAATGTATTTAATTCGTAAATTTTAAGCCATCTCTTAGTATAGCTATTTATTGCTTCTAAAATAACATGTTTAATAGCTATTTTTTATATATATATTTCTTCCTATAACCATTAGATATAATTATATAGACATGCCTTCAGGCTTTATGAAACGATCCATTCTTTCATTAAGGTGCATTCTTGTACTACATAATTCATGTGAATTGTAACCTTGACCACAATTTTGTATTATAATTTTATTATTATCTATTGCTTATAAAATATATTTTGATGCCAACTATAACCCTAATATACCTCAGGGTGAAATAGGGTTTATTAAATTGGATAATAATAATAATAATAATAATAATAATAATAATAATAATAATAATAATAATAATAATAATAATAATAATAATAATAATAATAATAATAATAATAAAAAAAACAATGTTACTTTTACTTAATGCCAAAAACCCACTTCTTATACATACCTTGTATTGCAGAGCACCCCTCAATTAATTTATACTGCCTTGGTTTTCTTTTTAAAATCTACTTTCAATACCGTACCCAAATTTCACTTCCATATCCCAAAACAAATTTCACTAGTACCTTTCCAATATATTTGTTTGTGTCTTTTTATATGTTTCTCCCATCATATTGAATTTAAATAAAGTATATTATATATTTTATTCCATACTCTTTTATTCTTGTTTTCCTAAACTTTCAGTTTATATATCATTGCTCCTAGATATTTAGAATACTGAACTTGGTTTATTTCTGCGCCTGCATCCAATAATAAATTTGATTTTTAATATTATTAACTGCCAAATATTCTGATTTTTGGAAATTAACTGTGAGGCATGTAGTGTGATAATATAGATTATAGAGTAGTGAATTGCAACACACATCACAAGAATTTCAAGACTACAATGTATATATTGAAATATTATATTCCGTATTGTTATATAAGCAAAAGTTACTACTGCTTTTTGTAGAGAAAAAATTCTGTATGTCCATTTGTTCTATTAATATTTTGATTATAAGTGTGTTGGAATTCATAAAAATTAACAAGTAATTACACGAAACCATCTTTAATGAAAATTTTAATTAGAGTAGGTTTTGAATGATTGAAATTGTGAGGTCTTTAAAACAAAGTAGTTTTGGATCTAGTCAACTCAAGGTCTTGTAATAAATAAAATAAAATAAAATAAAAATAAAAATAAAATAAATTATAAAATTCTCGTCTGGCATTTGCTAGCTGCATGTTTGATATCTTGTTGCAATTCGCTTGTAGACTATTGCGTTTTTCACAAAGGTACTCTACATGCACTATTTCCAGCATATTTTAATACCATTTAATAATATGAACTAAGAAAGAGACTAGTGAAGTGCTTCGTATGGAATGTGGCACTGTACAGGGCAGAAATGTGGACATTATGACGAAGTGAAGAGAAACGAAACATGAGTGCTATGGATGGATCCCCTGCATAGCTGAGTGATAGAGCATTTAGTGTGTACAGCTGAAGGTCCTGGGTTCAATCTCCAGTGCCGGAGAAAATTTGTCTCCTTGATAATAAATAATAAAGATAACAGAGAATTCTGTTGGCTTAAAAAGAAAAATTAATATCATCACCTTATAGTCAACAGATGTTTACTTTTATTAACTTCTGTTAATTGATAACTGATTAATTTAATGGATGTTACTAATGTATTGGTTACAATCATTTTATCCAAACATCCACTTCTTAGTGCATCTATCACAATATTTTGAAATAATTAGTACTTAGTAGCAGTTAAATACTTAATTGGGTGGGCAATTAATCTATTTGAAACTAGAGTGCTTCAAACTTGTTTTTGACCATTTCAAAGTTCTTTGAAACAACATGCAAAATATTTATAAGAATTATGAGCTCAAATTCAAATTTTAATTGATATTTTTCATACATTATTATGAGATAACTATGAAACATCCAAACTTATTCTTCACCTAGTCATCAGTTTCATGTTTCTACAGATCTAGGTGAAGACTAAGTTTGGATGTCTTATAGTTATCTCTTATTAATGATTGAAAAATATCAGTTAAAATTCGAATTTGAGCTCACAATTCTCACAAATATTTTGTATTGTTGTTTCAAAGAGCTTTGAAATAGTCAGAAAACAAGTTTGAAGCTCTCTAGTTTCAAATTGATGAACTGTTCGCCCAATTAAGTATTTAACTGTTACTAATTAGTTAATTAATGGCTTAATAGACAGACTAGACTAATGCTAAAACGTATCAAAGCTCATGCTGGTACAGGTGCTGCATAAACGTGCGTATAAACGTACACTCACCTAGTATGACAAGTCTCACACCATACCGAAGTCAGTGTGAATGGTGACGTCACAGTTGTTCTGTTTCTCTGCAGCTGCCATATTAACCTCGACAAGTGTGTCGATGCTGTTGATGCTGACACCTTTCAAAATCTTCTGAGCAGCTATTGATTTGAAATGAACTGTGAGGTCACTAAGACTGGAATATGGGCATAGATCCATGCTGCCACCAGCTTGACTTTTAGAGAAACTTTTCTCTTCCACGTCTTTCCCCTTGAATGGTTCTTGCGTACTTGAAGGCAGAAGTTTGTCAGTTTCTCCCATGCCCTTAATATAGAGATTACCATATGAACCTCCGAAACTATCGAAGGATTTTGTAGGACTCGATGGATTACTGCAGAAATTGTTCTTGATTCCCTCTCGATTAAGATTTATTCCATCCAGTGGAATGCTGGGAGAATTTCGAAGGAGGTTCTTGTAGCTGAGGTTTTCTTTGCTCTTGGCAGGCAGAGCTGGAGATGCTGACAGACTGCGCAGAATCCGCGTGTTGTTCATCGTCGGGTCACTACAAGTCGGTTGTGTGGAGGGCGGATGTGAGTTTGGGTGATGGGTGGATTTTAAGTTACCTCCATTTGAAGTAGGAGTGAAGGAAGGAATTTTGGAAATGTTATCATTAATATTATTGCTAATTAAATTGTTAGTGAGCTTATTTTTTGTAGCATCTTCTATGCTTGATGTATCTACAGCAGTACTGAGGGCCTCTAATGATGGACATTTCCTCTTCTCTGGCCCCTTTCCAGTTGAATCATCCTCTCCGGGCTTCACTTTTTCTCTCGAACTATATAATGACTTGGGCCTCTCCAACCTCCTAGCGTGTTCGTTCTTTCCCTGCAACTTCCCATTATTGGCACTTGCATTCTCATTCGTGTTGCTCTTCCCATCTGCATGTGATGAGAATCCATTCACTATAACAATGTCTTTATTTGGCAACACATTGCTGTTTGCATTGTTCTTTACACCATTCTCGAATGTGATGACAGATCTGACAGGAGAGTTCTGCTGTTGAACATATATTTTCGTACTTGAACCTCCATTTATAGTGGCAGTTGTAGTGGTTGTGTTTGCTGAACTGCTGCCATAACAATCATTTGGAGACTCCGAGGTAACAGTGACAGTCCGACGAGTCAGATCCTGGAATGGTGCTGCAGTTGACGACGAAGCAGAAGAAAGGACACTTGCACGCCCATTACTGGACTGACATTGGCTAGAATAACCTGAACTTGACGGTGGCGATGTTCTGTTTGTTGTTGACACCTGTAGCGTAATCGAGTTTTTATTTCCAATTGGTGACACTGATGACAACGGACCATTTTTCTGAATATTGTCATTCTTCGTGTCTACATTACTTCCAGGTGTACCACTCTTGTTGAGGGGGTAGTTCCCTAAATTTCGACTCGAATTGTTGGTTTTGACAGCAGGACTGGCCACACTGCTGCTTGGTGGTGTCTTATTGGTCTTGGTAGGAATTAAAGAATTGCTTGCCAAGCTTCTGCTAGAGGGAGCTCCTACAAGACTCCTGCTAGGAGAAGCAGAGGGTGTTGCTTTGTTCACATTTGACGATTGTGATGGTGATACAGTGGTGGTTTGGTGCACAGATGAAGAGGATCTGTTTGGTGTACTACCAGGTGTAGCTACTGACATCTGTGACGGTACCTTGGAAGGCCCAGACTGTTGGTTTGCTTTTTCAGAGGACGAGATTGTCGTTGCAGAGTTCTTGCAGGGCGACGGATTTTGTCCAATAGACTGAGGAAGGACAGAAGTGCGGGAAGTGGAGCGAGAAAGGGGGTCACTCTTCGAATTTGAGGAGTTTGATCTGCGTGGAAGGGTTGAACTCTGTGATGATGGTGATCGCTGACGCCGTGATGATCGGGGTGTGATATTGGTAGTGTGGTTGGTTAGGATGCTTGGTGTACCATTTGTCACAATGCTACAAGTGGCAGAATCCCCAGAAGCATGCCGTCTGTGGCGACGTGGTAGAGTGGCAGCTCTGGATGAGGTCGCATCTTCATCCGTCCACAATGGGATGCTGCCTTGCGAAGGTCCCAGGTTGTCACGAACCTGAAAATATTGTATACATGTTTATTTCGGTTTCCAGTACCGGTACATAACTTTTGAAAAGATTACGTGAACACTACTGTTGCAGGGTAATTAATCACTAGGGGGTGGATGTTGATGACCTAAAAATCTATTTAAAATGATCAATAAAATGCCCTTAAAATAATGAAAAAATGACGTAAAATGAAAAGAAAATGACATTTAAATATTATTCACCGGACTCGCACCATAACTTCTTAAAAATGAGTCACCTTGTTTCAATGACTGCTCTGCAAATATCGAAGAGAGGAGGCAACTTCCTGGTATTAGACTAAGATAAAGGAAAATAGCATGCAACAAAATTAAAGTTTTAAGGGAAAACTATAGATTTTAATGAGGGTTTACAATGTGTTTCAATCAGGGGTGGTCAATGTCAGTGCCTTCATTCTCCATCTCCTCCTCTTTCCTCTTTCCACTCTTCACTTTTGTTACCAGACCTTCCAGATGGGGAGTGTAAATGATAAAAAAAATTGTGGGCGCAGCATGCATTCTTGCAATCTTTGTGTTCAAAATACTGTCTACTGTAGTACATCACTTCCGAACCATATTGGAGAAACGTCGAATTGTTCAGAAAACGGTGAAAGTTTCCCCCCTTCCAAATACAGTGGGTGATCAAATTATTAGGGACACTTGGTAAAAGTACGAATTTCATCTTCAAATTCACATAAAACAGAAGTAATTTGGATTTTCTCAATTGGAAAAGCTTTATTACTCTAAATAGTGTTTTATATACAATATTATTACATATTTAATTGTGTAATAATGAATATGGAATGAAATAAACAAGAAAACTAATATTTTGTCACACATCCCTTTGCAGCAATCACAGTTTTAACTCTCTTTGGCATACTAGAAATGCATTGGATACAATTGTTTTTAATTTCTTGGCCGTGTTGCCACACATTGATCAGTTTTTCTGTTAAAGATTGTTTATTTGTAGTAATTTCTGAATGAATTTGCCTCTTCATTAGCTCCCAAATATTTTTAATCGGATTAAGGTCTGGAGAGTTACCAGGCCAATCCAGAACCCTAATTTTGTTGTCAGACAGGAATTTGATCACCTTATTTGCCTTGTGACAGGGCGCAGAGTCATGCATGAGTACAAAATAACCATCTGGATACCATTCACGGACTTGTGAAAGAAGCCGTTCCTTCAGAACCTTTATGTAATGATATTGTCTCATCATTCCTTGAACAAAATACAGGCGACCATGACCACTAATCACAGACCACACCATGAGGCTTATAGGATGTTTGACAGTCTTCTACATAGAAAGGCGCCAATGAGAGATGCTGGAATCAACATATCTTCTATGACAACCCGTCGGAGGATCAAAGAGTTAGGATTTTCATATTGCACTCCAACCAAGAAAACATTCCTGAAACCATACATGGTGAAGAAGCGTCTCTCTTGGGTAAAGCAGCATCAATCTTGGACTGTGGATGATTGGAAAAAGTGAGTTGTTTGTCATTCACATGATTTCTTTGTTAGTCACAATTTTACTTTGTGCAAATGTCTTTTATGTACTGTTTATTTCTTTTTTCAGGTGTGTTTTTCAGATGAATCTACCATACAGGTACTTGCTGACCAATCTGTGTTCGTTAAAAGGCATAAAGGTGAAAAGTACAATAAAATGAATGTATTATGAAGACTGTTAAACATCCTATAAGCCTCATGGTGTGGTCTGTGATTAGTGGTCATGGAACTGGTCGCCTGTATTTTGTTCAAGGAATGATGAGACAATATCATTACATCAAGGTTCTGAAGGAACGGCTTCTTTCACAAGTCCGTGAATGGTTTCCAGATGGTTATTTTGTGATCATGCACGACTCTGCGCCCTCTCACAAGGCAAATAAGGTGACCAAATTCCTGTCTGGCAACAAAATTAGGGTTCTGGATTGGCCTGGTAACTCTCCAGACCTTAATCCGATTGAAAAAATTTGGGAGCTAATGCAGAGGCAAGTCATTCAGAAATTACTACAAATAAACAATCTTTAACAGAAAAACTGATCAATGTGTGGCAACACGACCAAGAAATTAAAAATAATTGTATCCAATGCATTTCTAGTATGCCAAATAGAGTTAATGCTGTAATTGCTGCAAAGGGATGTCTGACAAAATATTTGTTTTCTTGTTTATTTCATTCCATATTCATTACTAAACAATTAAATATGTAGTAATATTGTTTATAAAACACTATTTAGAGTAATAAAGCTTTTCCAGTTGAGAAAATCCAAATTACTTCTGTTTTATGTGAATTTCAAGAATTTTACCAAGTGTCCCTAATAATTTGATCACCCACTGTATAAATTCTAAAGACACTCTCGTACCAATAAAAGAACAGTAGTAGTTAAAGCCCTCACTTAAACTAAGCTGTTGTCAAGCATTTTATATTACTTCTGTTGTGTGAGGTGAAGCCTTCAGTGAAATGAGGGATGGACTTTATAGAGTTTGAAACAAACTATAAAACTCAAACTTCACTGTTATTCACTTATTCAGTAGGTAATTACTAGTTTGCTTAGAAAAATATTTAACAGGCCTATATGTAAAGAAGGAAGTTAAATGCATTCAAAATTATCTAAAAGTTCTTCAAAATATTAAAAATGACCAAAAAATGCCGAAAAAAATGTAAAAATGACCTATTAGTTCAAAATCGTCAAAAATGCAAACAATGCAATATAAGAAATTAATTTTTTACGTTGGTATTAACACAGAAAAGATTTCTATATTACTAGGCATCGTCCTAATGTGAAAAATAAGAAGATGACTTTTCATCAACATCTGCCCCCTATTAATCACAGATTAGTATTATTGTAAGTCCGAATAAATTAGATGGTCCTTTCTTGTGGCAAATTATTGATTAAACAATATCATATAAACTGCCAAATTTTAAGTAAAAAGAGAAGTGTTAATGAGTGAACCAATGGACAGATGGATGTGCGAATAGGAGTGAATTGGTGTATTGAAGTAGGAATGTAGCAATGGTTGCACGGATGAATTGATGGATAGATGTGAGAGTGTAAGCATGTTGAGAATGGAATTTTCAACACAGTCTGTAAATTTGGTTGGTTGATCTATTTGAAATTAGATTTCAGATACACATACAGTACCAAATAAACAACATCACTTAAATGAGGTCTAATACATGACATGTGATGGATACATTCTAATTGTATGGCATTTGGGATCATACACAGTCAAAAACAGAGCTGGTACATCATATCAACAAACTATTTATTAATAGTATCTCATCCACAGCAAGAGGAACAGTCTTAAGTATTAACATAAATTCTCTAAAAATATCTGGTACTTTATAGAATTTCACATAAATAGTCAAAATTCCGTTTTGATAATGGAAATAACTTCTTGTCGTACTGTACTTTAGATTTTGAAGCTAATGTATCTATATTATTTCATGAGCATGAGCATTCAAAATACTTTCTCTGTAACTTTTTTGTCACAATTGATGAGCTGTAAAGGAACTTCATATCTGCCTACGAAGGATGCAGGACATTACATACTCAGTTTCCTTATTATAATGTTCCGAGTTACTCTAAAGATAACCGAAATGTGGCAAAGCTTCGTAAAATAGGACATTCGAAATGTATTAGGAAAACAACGAAGGAGGATATCTCTAACATGTGATCACAGGATAACTATATAACATTTTTTTTAACTAATGGCGGGTAGTTGACTGTTCGTTATTCACTTATATGAAGCCAGAGTCGTTGTCCAGGGTGCGCCATAGGAGACTGATCTACGCTACAGCCGAGATGAGATGAGATGAGATGAGATGAGATGAGATGAGATGAGATGAGATGAGATGAGATGAGATGAGATGAGATGAGATGAGATGAGATGAGATGAGATGAGATGAGGTGAGGTGAGGTGAGGTGAGGTGAGGTGAGGTGAGGTGAGGTGAGGTGAGGTGTGAGATGATAGAGAATTGTTGGGATGCCACAGGGGAACCAGAGTTCCCAGAGAAAACCCCTGTGTTACCTGGACCATGGGCTTGCCCTACACAAGTTATAAATCGTGGGTACCCTGGGGATCTAACCCGAGTCCACAGGATTATATGTCCAGTGCTCTAGCCACTAGATAACCATGGCGGCAGGTATAACAAATTTAAAGTGCATACTTCCACTTTCAGAGCATGAGGTTATAACTAATGGAACAACTCCAATAAACCAGGCATGAGTAGCCAATTAACCAAGTCAATCTTACATATCTTCCATAATATGTGAAACACTGATTTTACTGCATTGAGTGGTTCATACTTACACAGCGTGCGGAGCTATGGGTCTGGGTACCAACAGAGTGTAGATGCACCACACGTTGGTTGAACCATTCGGCAGGAGGAAACTGAGCTGAGAATGTGGCCAAAGCAGCAGGTGGCGCCGAAGAGCCTCGCTGTTTGCGTCCACTTCTTCTGAATAAGCGAGACAGTAACGATGCTTTCTCTGAAAAGCAAAGAGTAAGTAGCATCGTCAGAAATTTGCAAACTGTTCAAGTAGAGTGTTTCCAGAGAATGAATCTAGCATATGCCGGTTCTGAATCTTTCTTAATGCCATGAAAAGACATCTTGATAACCACTCGAGATTCCTGTTTTCTCACTGTTCAGGACTTCAGAGGGGTTAAAAACAAGTCAACTTATACAAGTTGATATTTGTTCTGAGTGTTGTTTAATCTGTGGATGAGGCTCGCACAGGCAAAAGTGCTTCAAATGAATTTAGGTTGTCCTAAAGAAGAAAAAGAAAACATCTCTTAGGATTAAAAACTACTGTTTCATGTCATCCTAATATATATAGTAGTATGCTGTTATCACGGCAAGCGAGAGCCATCATTAGAAAGTTGTCAGGGAAAATAATGCCAGTATTTTTCGTATATTATGGCGCTGATGAACAAACACTGATCACATAGTGGTGGCAACATAAGCACCACTACCTTGAAAATATTCTCCCTTAGCAATTATACATTTCTGTCAATGTTTTTATACCGGTATTGATTTGAAACTGTTTTCACATATTATGCGTCGAACTTTGTAAATTCTTTTTATTATTCTCACTGTTCTTGGAAACCAGCATGCATATCACCATCCAGACTATCCCTATCTTCAGTGAAATGTCTGTGTCACTTGAAACACTGCACTAAGGACTATGCTTTTTCTGCTGATTATTTTCAGGGTTTCATTTACAGTACCGAGTACCAGTACTGTCTTACTATGTATTTCTTTTTAATTTGTATTTTCTTACATGGTTCACTTGGCCACTATCACTATAGTATGCTTTACGTAGCCTAACAATGTTTACACAATTAGTGCTGGATTTCTGGTCATCAAACAATATGTATGACACTACTTGTATTTATACTTCATTGTGGAATACAATCCTGTCCAAATTCAACCTCGCAAATTTCTAGCGCAATAATTAATAATAGATTCCTATTAGAAACAACAACAACCAAATTTCTTGGCTTAAAAATCGATGTGTTAAATTGGAAAAATCATATTAAAGAAATTACCCCCAAACTAAATTCAGCTTGTTTTGCTATTAGATCTATGCAAAAGATAGTAAATATCAATACCTTAAAAACAATATACTTTGCATACTTCCACTCGGTAATGAGTTTTGGAATAATATTCTGCGGAAATTCCACAGATAGTAACAGTACCTATATTTCTTATTACAAAAAAGAGTAATTAGAATAATAGTAGGTGCCAAATCTAGGGAATCGTGTAGGACTATTTAAAAAAAACTACAAATAATGTCCATGGCTTATCAGTATATCTTTTCATTAATAATCTTCCTCGTATGTAATCGTGAAAACTTTGTAACTAATTCAACAGTTCATAGCATAAATACACGTCAAAAAAATTATTTTCATACTCCATCAGCAAGTCTATAGTGCTATCAAAAACAAGTGCGTTATATGGCAGTAAAAATTTTTAATAGCCTCCCTATCGATATAAAAAATGAAACTCAAAACATAAGATTATTTGGGGCCAAATTAAAGTAGTATCCAATTTCTCACGCCTTCTATTATGTAGGTGAATTCATGACATTCAATAATACTTCATGAAATTGATACTAAAACTATGTCTTGTACTATTAGACTATATTGTAAATCTCGTCTGTATATATTTCATCTAGACTATGACTATAAATTAAGACTTTATAATAGTATTAAGTTTTTTTACTTGTTCCATATTCTAGCTGTAAAACAATGTATGAATACCATGGAATGTTAATAAATACAATACAGTGCAGAATGACACTATATAGATAATGGTCCACAAAATTACTTGTTCCACATTGTATAACTTTTCATCAGACTATAAAGGTTAATGGAGAAGACTACCATATTATCGACAGAAATAATTCATTATTGAAATTTAAGTTCTTATACATGCCTACCTTATATCTTCATTTGTAATTACATTACTTTCACAAATTTTCTAAAAGTGAACATCACAGTTTAAATATGCTTTGTCTGTAGTAAGCTCAAACAAAAGAACGCAAGTTAGGAAGAGAAGATTATATGCGAGAAAATGTTTCCACTCTTTTCCACTTCTGAAATGATGAGTCTTGTTTTCATTTACACAATTTATCAGCTTTAAAATAAAGCTGAGTTTAAATGATGGTACCGTATATTAAGAGCTCGTCTCTCTAAACCCTAACATATATTTTATATTAACAATCATCTAATTTTCATGTACCAGGGCAAGAACAGCCACAATTCTGATCCCTTTCTCCTTAGTCTGTTATTGCAATTTGTCTATATATCTAGGTAATAAGTTATAAAGCTGTGTACATAATTTCTATACATGTATGATTTAATTTCTAGATGAAATTTCTTTATTAGTTACTTTTATTCAGTTTAACACTGCAGATCTCAGTATCACAAATATATGGGGGAGATGTTCGAGTAATGTTGTTATTGTTGGGAGAGAATGTGGCTTAACAAAACTGATTTGAGAAAACAGACATCCAAATCTGTTCGAATTGCTCATTACATCTTATATTTGACCAAATTTGATATTGCGTACTATAGTTTATCATGTTTGATTTAATAATTAATTGACCTTTAAAATTCCACCATGTGAAAGGAATTTAATTCCATGGCTGAAAATACACACGTGTTATTTAATGGTAAATTTCACATTTATATAAAGGAGATTACAAATAGTAGGTGCCAGTACATAATATTTATCTTAATCAATAAATACATAAATAGCTAGTAAATAAATAGAACAAGCAAATAATAACTCATAATGCTTCTGAAAATAGTTTAAATTAATAACTTCATTGTCTTTTGCTACAAAACATCTGAAAGAGAAGAGCGTTTCGTGTTCTCTTCTCCTGTGATTTTACCAACCTTTAACATCTGAAAACATTATATTAACACCACGCTAGATAATAATATACTAATGAAATTAAGCAGATTTCCATAACGTTATGGATTGGAGAGTTAGAGATAACAAAATCTGTCAACACTTAATCCACATACTGAATGTTCAATAGGCTATTTGCTATTTTGATCACTGTGAAGTGAAGTAGGCCCATTTTATGTAGGTAGTTAACTGACATAATTAACAATACCGGTACTGGTATCTTAAGATATTTTATATGGTTTTGTAATTCACAAGCAATCTTTCCTCCATACTGGTACCATTTTTCCAGACTCCCTCACAAAAGGCAGCTTAAGTTTTTCTTTTAGATGCTGATATTGAATACAAATTTAACATTGTTCCATAAATACTACAAATAGATTCAATAAGGTCATAGGTGTAGAAATAAGATTTTAAGAGAAAGAAATTAAAATCGACTAATGCATTGCCTTTCCTCATTAGGCAGCTGGGTTAAAATACTGGCAGGTTCAAACAGAATTTGTGGTAAACAAAGATCTTTTTGGGACAGATTTTCTCGGGGCATTCTCGTTTCTCCATAAAACCGTTGACAAACACTCCATCATCATAATGTCGTCATAATCTTGCTATTAAGATTATTACTACCTCTGATAAGTGTCCGAAACTGCCAGCCAGCATTGCAGAAGTATCCTCAGACAAAGAATATGGACCTCCACCATTGAGTTGAAAAGTTATATACAGAAAGAAGAAAGAAGAATGTTATCGAAAAATTATCGGAAGTTCAATGTTAACAAGGCTGTATATGGTTATGGTATCAAAGGTTTATTTAGTAGTGGCTGAGAAGTACATAGATTGTTTAAACAGATTAGAAACAGACTGAATGAAGATGTAGTGCATAAGACATGTGCAGGAACTCTCAGTGTATGAATGGGTGCTACATAAGATGGTGCCTGTGTTAGTGATGTATTGACTTACTTCCAGGCAGCTGACCGTTGCTGCAGTCAGTACTGGGGTACTCAGTCGAGCTCGAACTGTCAGATCCGAGAAGATGCTTGTTGCTGATGTGTCTCATTGAGCCACAGCGTGTCAGTGAGCTGGATAATCGCTTCGAGCTACCGAACAGACGTAAGGAGTGACGCCGTTCTAGCCGTCCAGACATGGGGAAGCTAGAGCTCCTCTTGGTCACCCGAGGGTACAATATCTTGTCATTTGGATTCCCTACAAGACAAATGTCATAGAATTTTTTATTGAAGTATAATTCTCGAACAGCCACAGTGTGTGTTCAAGTGAAGAGCATGCTTATCATTATTGATAGTAAAAATTATCAACATGGCTTTTTTTGGAAATACCGTCAAGGCAGCTGGGAATTCGATTTATTTCCTTCAGGGATTAAATCTCTCTTTCTCTCAGGGTTTAACCTAAGCTCAATGTAAGGCTTCCTCGAACTAAACTAGACACAAGATAGGGCTCTCATGGATAGTGGGTAGTTTATTACGTCCCTCTTATTTAGACTGGAAAATATTATAACTATGATTTATTTAATCAGTTTCTTCCATTTTTAGTATCTGTTGTTTCTTTTAACAAAATATTCCAGAATACCCTTGTTCTTCTATACAGCGTAAATAATTTATTTGCTAACTATCCTTTACTACTTAATTTTTTCTCAGTACACAAGTGTTAGGCCTATTACAGCAATATAGTGAAAGATTTCATTTTTGTACAAATAGCCTATAACTTGAAAATGAAAACCTGAAACAAAATGCATATGTATTTAAATAAGTGACTAAGAAAACAAAGAAATAAACGTTCGCAACTTCATGGGCAGGAAATAAAAATTATAATTTTATTAACACTGTTGAAAACTGAAAATTAAAACTGATATCAGCATTTAGACACAGAAAACGAAAAGAGAATTCTGCACTCCTGTGTCACTGACATATCAACATAATGTAAAAGCAAACAAGGCATAACATTTTCAAGAAATAACAGACTGCATACACTTTCCTCCTACAGCAAATTTGTACGTAATGAAAAAAAAAAAAAAAGATGTTTGAATGAATGTAGAACAGTAAGAGTTTAATATTTATATTTAGCATATTTCACTAATGGAAGGGATTTAACAAAATTGCAGTACTTCATATGGAATCAAATTTTAATTACAATTTAAAGCAGAATACACAACAATTGAGGAGCTGGGCGCAATAACAACGTTAATGTAAAAAATCGCTTTTGAGAAAAATTAAATAGAAAATATAAAATTCTTAGGAACAAAATCTTTACATGCCCTATGGTAATAATTAACCTTAATGTTAAAGGATTATATATTAATAGAATTCAAGATATTATAATGTATAATATTTAAGGACATATCTAGCAATAAAACTGTCGTCTTATTGCGCCTAGCTCCTCAATCAGAAGTGAAAACATGCGGTCCAATATTTATTTTTATTCAGTGGCGGATAATTGATTTCGTTCGTTCAACTAAGTGTATTCATCTACAGCAACGCCCCAAAGCTGTAGTGCTTTTTGCTGCTGTATGTGTTGTTCTCGGTGCACCATGTGAGGTATTTGAACTACGTAACATCACATGATAATGAGTACTGGAGCAAGGGTATAATGTCAGTAGGGGAAACGGGAGAACCCCAAAATCTAGCAGCAAGCAAGATATCATTGAATGAATCCTGCTTCTATTGATAGAACATAATTAAAGTGTCCATCATAAATTCCACTTGGACCAGCCAGGGTTCGAGCCCGGGTAACCAGTGTGGAAAGCAGATGCTCTAGACATCTGACTAACGATGCGTCTGCAATTCAATATCTAATAACCAGAATTTGTTTTTCCAGTGAGTGCATATGCCAAATTTAAGAATGTTTCCTCAACTACGACAAGATTAAGCAACTATAACACAGGCTACCCCTGAGCACTTGGGTTCTCTCTTCCATTTTCATGTAAAAGTTATTAGATTACACTAGCACTATATTTATAATTTCATATTCCTTCTACTGTTTCCACAATGAGCTCCACCCAAGTTACCTTAAGATTCATTTTCAAATTATATTTTTACCTTCCCAGCTACAAAGTTTACAACCAACATGGCCTGGTCAGATCTGAATTTGCTAATTATAGTTAGTTGTGAGGTAGAATACAAATTACATTAAGTTATATCTGTTCCAAATAAAAATTATTCATGTCTCTTTAATTTTTCGCAATGAAAGCCATAACACACAATGTTCTTTACTCCTAACACAGCACCATTAAACTAAAATTACTAGATCGTATTATCAATCGTATCAGGACCTCGCATTGTCCTTTAAACCAGAATTTTTTTGAACTTGAATTATATTACTATTAGTCACATTTTTCTTCACTTTTCTTCCCAATTCTGCTGGTTTCTTTAGTCTTTAATGGATGTTCTATTTTCAGATAAGACTTATTTGTTATATAGCATGACTGTAATATTACTAAGCCAACTTATTTAGTTTCTGGTAGAATATTATTTTAATGATGTCGGTATTTTTATCACTTTTGGAATTACTTCTTACTTCAGTTGTTCAATAAAATGTATGATTAAATGTGGTTTAATACTCGCTCTTTTCTTTAGTCACGAAGAAATCCGCTTATTTAAATATTGTTCCTGAGGAGCACTTACGTCCATTTCCTATAAATTTCTATTCCTATCTCAACGCTGTCTTTCATAATTTTGATGGTTTGTTCGATGCTATAGTTTGGAACACCACCGCAATGTGGATGCTGCACGAGCAAGTTGGTGCTTTCCAAACATGGCGGTGCAGACTGCAGCTGCAGTTTTTACAGACGATCTGGCGGGCCCCCATATATGGCGACGGGATCTATGCGCCCTTTAATCATTTTGGTCTGTGGCTGCGGTCTTAAAATCGCTACAGGTGCTTCTTGCGCTCGCTGTTCAAGGACGCCCGCATGCCAGCTTCACGTTCAACGATGCACTACACGTTTCTGGAGAATGAAATGCTTTGTTTAATGAACTTCACCGAGGGTGAGGAAATCATCCCTCTGACAATTAAATAAGCAAAAAAATGGAACGTCATTCACTTGAAATAGAATAGGAACCAGCAGCCGCTGTACTTACATTGTTACTCTGATTGGTATAAAGTGGATTATTCAGAGATGACGACGAATCACACGGAAAACCGAAGTGCTCTGAGAAAATCTGCTTTACATGCTTTGTCATCATTTACTTTCAAAGATATCCACAAGTAGCAGGCCTACTTGGTCTATAGTCAGCACGGCGCAAGCTCACTATTTGAAATAATAAAGAAACACAAGAAAGAGATAGACGCCCAGTCCCTGTGGAAATCGAACCCTGCTCCGCTAAATTTGTACTCAATATTGCTACTATTTGAGCTAGACGAAAACCATAAATCTCGCAGGAGTTGAACCTCAGTCCCTTACAACGAATGAGCTACGAGAAAACATTCGTCTGAAGCAAATAAGCTACCTTCAGAGTGAAGGATGCTATTTCAGCGTTTTTATGCAAATGTAAAAAATCGCTAATATGCAAAGTAAACATAGTACAGGTATACGTAGGAAATTGGAAAGGTAATTAATTATTCAGTAAAGCTTAGCCTACTCGTACAAATACTACTATTGCGGGCCAGTGATATAGCAATAAAACAACAATGCTACAAAAGAATGATAGAGAAAACTGAAGTATTGAAAGAGGACGTGTCCACTGTCAATTACAAACGTTACAGAACATATATGGAATGAAACCTAAAGAGTAAATGGGATTGGATCACCTGACATTTGAATAATTTCGAGGGAAAATTGTTCCGGGGCCGGGTATCGAACCCGGGACCTTTGGTTAAACGTATCAACGCTCTCCCAACTGAGCTACCCGGGAACTCTACCAGACACTGATCCAATTTTTCCCTCTATATCCACAGACCTCAAAGTGGGCTGACAACCGTCAAGCAACCAACATTGAGTGCACACTAACTCTGTGTGACTTAAATTGTGGTTTTCTGTTAACGAACAGTGACATGTATTATGCAAATCAACTTTACAGGGAGTTATACCTGAAAGCTTGATTTGCACCTGACATTGTTCCACAAGGGGAGATGTTTCAATGATGGAGCAAAAAAAAAAAAATCTAATTTTTTATTCCAAGCAGTACTGAATATTATTTTGTTCTTGTCTGTACACAATGCCATAAAATTCAAACTTGTAACTGCTACAGAAATGGGTAAAAATATAAAAACATACTCTGTTGCAATAAATGCCAGGTCTCCCTTCTGGTGACATCAGCTCTATGTTTATCATTTTGTAACAAAAGTGGATCAAAACAGAATCGCCAAGGCAAAATTATCAGTGGCCAGTATGGAGAAATAAGTCAGAAAACAGAAGAGGTCAAGAAGAAGGCATGAGGAAGAAAATCAGAATTATGTTTGTTGTTTAGTCAACTACGCCAGGAGATACTGTAATGGGATAGGGTGGCCAGTTCCTTTTTCCCTCCATTGCATACATCGCTGACTAGTAACACATTACAATAACCAGACTTCAGATGTAACAAACAATAGTTATTCCTATGGGGAATATTAGGATGTCAGTCTAAACTAGTGGTTTCAAAGTAGGGGGTCGCGACCACTTGGGGGATCGTGTAAAGAGCTGAGGGGGGTCGCAAGATTATTTACAAAATAAAACAAAAACGTCTTATTAACATATATTTGTACCGTGTTCAGAAACATAATATAAACAACGTTTAACATAAAAGTAAAAAAAAAAATGTTTCATTAGTTGTAAAGTAAAAAATAATTAATGTTAAATGTCCCTGTTTTTGAGAAAGAAGCTTCTCAAAACTTGACTAAGTATTCGATATACAGTCATGTCATTTTCAAGTTCAAGATTTCTCGCTTTCGTTTTGACGAGAAACTGATTTCGCATAAATAAGAAGTAACAAATATTATAAAACGCTTAAGAGCTTCTTTTGCAAGCTCGAGGTATTCTTTAGATTGAAAACTGGCCTATGCTCTGCGAAAAAAATCTAGTAAAATACTCAAAAAGTTGGTGTTTCAAATTGTAATTTGGTTTGTACTCAATGAAGAGTAAAATTATAATTGTTCGCAATTTTACAGGGATTTTATTTTTCGAATGGGATCAAGAACCTGTACAGTAGTGGGGGCCGCGAACAGGTCTCGCCAAAAAGTGGGTCGCGCCTTCAGCTTCAGAAAGTTTGGGAATCATTAACTGGTCTAAACTGTGTGTGATTCCTTAATTTCTGTTTTCTCGATTATGCATTTTTCAATATCAGGGTACATAGTACTCTGAAATATGCTTACATAAGAGATTAAGTTTTCAGAAAATGTCTGTAAGACTGTATTGAATAATAAGACAAGGAATTATTGTAATACTGAGAGTTTTACTCCTTCTATGTATAGAAATGAAAATTTACATTTTTTTTTTCAATAAATAAAAATTTAAATGTTCATACATATACCAGTTTTAACTCATTTTACTGTCATCACTTTCGTTTGTTACCATATATACAGTATTTAAGTACTAATTTAGATCATTTTAAACCACATTTCACGCTCTAAGCCAGGAAGTGTCCCATTAGGAAATAAAAATTTTAAATTCAAAATTTAAAATATAATGAAATTAAAAACAATATTTTCTTTGCTTAGTTAAGTAGTCAAAAATCAACGTGTCAAATTGTATTACCTAAGTTATTAAAAAAATTGTAATAGTAATGAATTGTTAAATGCGACATTACATTTTACGAGACATCCCACTTTAATTATTTATTCCTCAGAGTTTTCTGTAAAACAGCTAGTTAATGGAGACTGTATATGAATATAGAATGACAAGGTATAGCGAGTTAAATAGAGATATTTACAACGCTCAGTTCAAATATGCATTATTGTTTATCTTTTTGCATATTCGGTACTACATTATTTCAATTAATATACATTCAATATATTTTTTCTGGAAATCTCTCTGCTGTCTGGTCCTTCTGTTGTGGTTTAACACTCGCATTTTACTGGTATATATTGTCCGTCCGAATGGTTATATCACAGGGTCAGCGAAACAGAACCCTTTTCTTTAAATTATTTTAAACAGTTGTATAGCGCTACGTACGTAGAAGTCCAAATTCGAAGAGCAGATGATTTCAGAAAATAGCTAAGACTGACCAGCCACAAACAAGCCTTTACAGAGGGGCCACCGGAAACGGGTGGGGGAAACCAAGATGCGACGTAACCAAACGGACGGACAGTACTATCATTGTTTATCCATTATGAGACTGAAACATGAACAAACAAATAAACAAATACAAATGAAATATTTCTTTCTGTTGGGAGAGAGAGTGTAGGTCTATCTATGTTTTGAGTTTTCCCTATGTTATTTATTTATTTAGGCTATGTCTATAACAGGGCAAAGTCCCAATTACAATAGACAGTACAGATATTTGTTTAAAACAATTGCAGATAACATGAAAAAGGAGATAAAACAGATACAAATGCACGATACAAGTGATAAAAATGAAAAATGAAAAAAAAAACAGATACTACCTAAATAAAAGACACAGATATATTAAGCAGCTTTTTTGTGCCACGCTGACACATGGTCAGTTTCGCTATTTATGAATGTTTACTGAACTACTTCAAAGTCCTCGATAGGAAGGATGATAATTATCTTCCTTTAATTCATCTCATTATATTCAGTCTTGGTTTAGTCCCAAGAAGTTAAGCTACCACATTTACAGAGGAAATTCTCTCTTTCTGTGAGCAATTCTTTCGTGCCTGTTATTTATTAGATTATTTTTGTTTCTGTAGGACTATCGCTTGTTGCCCCTCATTTTACTAGTTTAATTTGAAAATTACTGGTTTCGGAACTAACCATTGGAAGCTGGTCGATTTTGGAACTAATCGAAGTGGAGATAGCTTGATTTCCCATAACTAAATAAGAAATAATACTGAAGTTGTTCACAGTACTTTGCAAACACGTCAGAATATAATTACAACTCACGACTGTGGATCCACGCTGAGCCTCTGACTTAAACCAACAGACTACTGGAATACAGCCACGGGAAGTGACCCACCTTCATAGGGAACGCACTATACAGTACTTCAGTATGGAAGAGGCAGCTCCTAATTGTGTTGTTATTTATTGATTATTGCAGCGATAGGCTACCTCCTTGAAACGTCGCATCGGTGCAGTCCGAACAAGTTGGGGTGCATTTCACTGTTGACAGTCCTTCGTCGTGCAGACATACAGACCATCTGGGAGACAAGGATTACGAGAATATCAGTACAAATAGATTTATACAGTACTTTCTCGCCCATCATTACGTAACACCAAAAGAACACATGTGTCGTAATATGCCTGATTACAGGGATTTCCGTCGGTTTTGCTTTTGTTATTTCGAGAACCTTTCCACCGTCCAACCCCGGACATATTACAGTTTATTGGCTCATTCTTCCAGATGTCATATTTTATATCTTGATTCATGTTCCGTCCTGTCACAACTTGTCCTGCAGGGACACAAAGCCATTAGAGTGAGATTAGACATTAGAGTATTAAGGTCGGTTCACAATAAATCGGGAACGGAAACGACAACGAGAACGAGAACGGAAATAATGTTAAAATAAATGTATTTAAATGTGAACATTCACAATAGTTAATTGTGAATGCTCACTTTATTTTAACAATATTTCAGTTCTAGTTCTCGTTGTCGTTTTCGTTCCCAGTTTATTGTGAACCAGCCTTTAGACCATAGATGCACCTGTTCGTGAAGCAGAGTACCCGATGGGACGAGAAATAGTTGAATGGTAATTTTTCCGAGTCTTGTCAATAAGTATAAAATTCTGTTACGTACAGAAAAAGTACAGAAGAAGTCTTTGGGTTTACTACCCGTTCTACAGATGTCATGGTAAGAATTTTATCACCCCTGAAAATTTCCTCGTCCTCGGTCGGGTTCTAAAGCGCACACTTCCGAGTCCTCTGATTAGTAAGATGGTGCCAAGGCAAATAATACCGTTCCGAGAAACCTATCCAAATGCTGTCCACTACTAACTCCATCTTACAATCGTTAGAATTTGAATCTATATTCCCATTATGAAAGTGCGATTCTTTGCACTCCATTGATGCACCATTAGCCGAACAAAGGGATAAAAGACTTTCCACACTGGAGATCAAGATTAATATTTAGGATAGTCCACGTGGAAACTGTGACCAAGGTCGTGTTGAGAACTGGTTATTTTGGTGCACTCCCGTTTCCTTTGCTACAATCAGGCCCACATAATACTTCCATGATTCACAATCATCTCTTATCATGGTGCATAAAGCAAAAGGATAGTACACGCCACTTTAACCCATCATGAAACCATTTCTTAAGGAATTTCTATAGTGAACGTTCCACAGAAGTAATCGGATTTGATCTAATGCCTGGGTCCCATTAGTAGATGTTTTGTACCAAAATGGCGTTTCTTGTTTAGACCTCTTCAAGGCTTAAGGTGCACTGTACCCCAGTTTTATTTTCTCTTAATACCAGGCGTAAAGAGAAAATATGCTCATGCTAGAGATAGTCTCTTTAGACATTTTACAGAAATACATGTTCTCAGCATCCTTGACACCACCTACACTCTGTGTTCATGTTCGATTTTGTTTCTATTCAGTGTCAACAAGCCAGTTCATTCGATAGTGGTGAACACGTTAACATTATTTTTTCTACTAGCACATTAATTGGTTTTAGTTAATGAAAAGAAGAATAAAATTATGATTAATTCAAAATTACCTTCCTTTCATTGTTTCATTTCTTACATGAGACCATGTTGTCTAGTTTCTCGGAATTAAAAATTGGTTTTTGTGAACAATCCGAAAAACGAAAGTTTATTATCTTATTTGGGTAAATTCTATTCTCGCACAATGATTTTCTTTGTCTCTCGTCTTTGCACATACAACTGCTTTTCTTTTCTCTCCATTTCTGCCTAGACATAGCTTTTCTCTGCTTCATCCTCGCATGGGAATTACTTGTTACTGTCCATCTTCACACGAACACAGTTTTCTTTCTTACATGCACATTCGTTGCCTTGACGTGTACCATCTATATCCAATTTACACTACACAACAGAAAAATGAAAGAATTCTACGCAAAAGAAATTTGGCTTGGGTTGTCATGGAAATACTTATGTCATATTCGATAAAATAGCCACGCGATAAAATTATGTGTACAAACCCGTTCCTTTACACAATATGAATCCACATTTAGACTTATACATAAACCTACTTGGAAGGGGCAACTATAATACATGGGGGAGGGGTTGCAATGCATTTTTAAAAATGTTTTTCAGTTGTGCTTTGGCGTGGACGCGAAACAGACGTGTGCACAATACAGCAGTAACTATATAAGGTTAATACACGCTTGGCATTACATACAGATTGATAGATAACAATAATAATCTTTACTGGATATTCTCATGCAGTTATATACACAATATACCAGTTAATTGTTAATTATATGTGGTTCCAAAACAGTTCTTCCTCTTATGTAGTATATTTTGTTTTAATGTATTATTATTATTATTATTATTATTATTATTATTATTATTATTATTATTATTATTATTAGAGGATTGACATTCTGTTAATTAGACACACTAAAAATATTGGAGATTTATCCTTCGAAGAGGTGAAAAAATTCAAATATCTTGGAGCAACAGTAACAAATATAAATGATACTCGGGAGGAAATTAAATGCAGAATAAATATGGGAAATGCCTGTTATTATTCGGTTGAGAAGCTTTTGTCATCTACTCTGCTGTTAAAAAATGTGAAAGTTAGAATTCATAAAACAGTTATATTACCGGTTAATTGTTCTGTATGGTTGTGACACTTGGACTCTCACTTTTAGAGAGGAACAGAGATTAAGGGTGTTTGAGAATAAGGTTCTTAGGAAAATATTTGGAGCTAAGAGGGATCAAGTTACAGGAGAATGGAGAAAGTTACACAACGCAGAACTGCACGCATTGTATTCTTCACCTGACATAATTAGGAACATTAAATCCAGACGTTTGAGATGAGCAGGGCATGTAGCTCGTATGGGGGAATCCAGAAATGCATATTGAGTGTTAGTTGGGAGACCGGAGGGAAAAATACCTTTGGAGAGGCCGAGACGTAGATGGGAGGATAATATTAAAATGGATTTGAGAGAGGTGGGATATGATGATAGAGACTGGATTAATCTTGCACGGGATAGGGACCAATGGCGGGCTTATGTGAGGGCGGCAATGAACCTGCGAGTTCTTTAAAAGCCATTTGTAAGTAATTAGACACACTAAAATATTACAGAAAGTTGTATTTATTTATCCTAATTCCCGTATGTAGCTGTTAGGGCCTACAGCAATCACAGAGATTTTCTCAAACATCCTGTCACTTTTATATATTACTTAGTTAAAATGGTAGTTTTATAAAACATATGCATACCAAAATACAACCTTTTTTTAAGCTGAGTCAAAGAGAGAGGAGGGAGGGGGGAGAGAGAGGCCTATATTTATACAGAAAAGTTGCATTGAATTTTCCACACATCTTCAACATGAGAATATGCTACAAGTTTGTTTCGTTGTAACTGAAAAGAAGTTTATGTCTGAATTCGACTTGGCAACGTCTCAAACGTTTCCTTTACCTGACAGACATCACGTGGGAATTCTGGTTATCTGTGTGGAAAATATCAAGTACGACTAATTGCATAACCAATCTCTTTTACTCGCACTTAATTAGCGCATCACTTTCACTACACAAGTCCATGGCATTAAAATTCATCTTGTTGCCACGGGAAACAGATCGCAACGGGAATCCACACTCTTTCACGATTTCAGGAAATTGATATCTTATATAATTGACAAATACCGGCTCATTCTATTTTTTGGAATACCGGGATGTCTGAAGTATAAAATATTTACAACAGATAATCTACCTTATTTCACTAAGGGCGGTTGTCACAATTTTATTATGAGGTTTTCAGGAAAGGCAGAAAACGAAATCAAATAGATTGTGGACTACCCCGTTATGAACATGAAGACTGCTAACCATAAAGGCGGTTTCCATGTTATCTAGATGGCTGTCCATGAAAATAACATTGTGAATTCTGAATTTCGAAGTCCACATTCGATCTTAGTGCCTCCAACAACCTTGAACAGACACAGAAACAAAGTTTGGGCCACCTAATTTGACACAGAAACAAAGTTTGGGCCACCTAATTTTACTAAGTCTCAGATACAACGCAGTGCACATGTGCAGTAAACAAGAGCGCCTAAATGCATGCTACTTGTGGACAGTCTTGCGAAGCTTTTTGCCTACATAGAGGAAGACTGCAACCAAGATTCGTCCCATTTTTTAATTCCGTATCCGTAGAAACAGATTCTCGTGAACTATTGGGAATCGGACTTCTAGCTTTTGTGATCTGATAGAGAAAATTTTTCTTATTAAGAATCTTTTTTATTATTAATAATCAGAAAATAGGAAAAATGGACATCCGCCCTTAGTGAAATAAGGTACGATTACTTTGTGACAAAACACAGTGATAACTATTGTAAGACTGTCGTGATTCTAAAGACTTCCTCAGAAATGGTTCATCACGAAAGGCACTGAAGGCAATGGCCACTAGGTTGTGTGATACTTGTAATGGACAACGAAGCTAAGGGTGGAGTTTCTCTCAGTTTCTTATAAGAATGTGTATATATCAATGTTAACAGTAACTCATAAACTGTTGTTGAAAATTACCATAAAATCATTTAAATATGCGTTCCTGCATACAAGTCTTAAATGCAGGTAGTAGGCTATTGATAATACAATACAATGAGAGGAGTTCGACCGGCACCTTGGATCGTGTCCCGGTATGGCTCAGATGTTAAGAGCGCACAGCTGAGAGGTCCCAGGTTCGATTCCCGGTGCCGGAACGAGTTTTTCTCAAATTAATTGTATTCAACTTGCCTGTTCTGCCTGTAAGAATTATTATTTTTTTGCAATTTTGTATGAACAGGACAACCCTTGTAGTTAGCAGTATGCTGCCCTTTACAATTTATTGACACATATAGGAGGCGTATTGGTAGATTTACTGCAAGATTCAGATTTGTGTCGTCCATCACATTTAACACATCGAGCTTGTTTATGGCAATAGTTTCTAGAATATCCATATTTCTGACAATTGAGGCATTGAACGATTGTGCGTTTAGGTTTTGGAGTTCAACTTTGATTACAGCGTAGTACAGTTTTGTTAATTTATATATTATATTCTCATTAATTGGGTTGGGTTTAAGATCTACAAAGAATAGCGGCAATGGAGTTTTTGTGACAGGATGATGAACAGGAATCATCTGCGTTGGGTCATCACCTAATGTATTCATCTCTTCCATTACTGCAGCTGTGTCACAAGTAGGGTGCAATCCTCTTATCACAACTCAAAAGTTACGTTCTTGTTTCATTTGATAATTATGGTATTGTGCATTATTTTACAAAGAAATCAGTCGCTTTTCTATAACTCTAAATTGATTCAAAGCAAAATTTAACTTTGGTGCTATCTATTGCAACATGTTTGTGTATTCGAATGTTTTCTTTATTTAGACCTTGCAGGATTGCATTTAGGCCTATAATAGTAGAGGTTTTGATGACATTTCTTTTCTATCATTTTTTGTACTTACATTTTTTTTTTTTTTCAGTCAAACTAGCCAAAAGTTCGAATGGATTCTCTGTAGCAAACGGTAATAAATAATTGTAATTAAAAGAAAGCTCTTTCCGTTTTGTTGCAACAATGGTTTCTTCATTTTCATCCATGATGAGGGTAGATATTTATTATCTAAACTTTTGCAAAAATCACTTATCAGATCATGTTACTAATATTTACACTAGAGAATAAACAATCAATAAGTACACAGAACACAAAAACTCTAATATTACCACTCAGAATCTAATAAATTAAAAATTTTAACCATCTGCAAATAATAAAGCAAAATGTTTCCTAGCCAAGGTCTCCTCGATTCAAAAATCTATTAGATTAGTTTTAGTGACATTACTAAAGCGCAGTTTCTGTAGGAGTTACGGGTGTATGTCATGGAGAAACAGATATTTAGGCCTGAAAATAGTCAGGCGGGATGGGAATAGCAAGGACACGTACGACTTGACATAGCAGAACACAATTGTCAAGTAAGGCAGACGTGGAGCAATATAAAATTCTAACAGGTCTATCTTACAGAAATATGATGGATAAAATATTCTATTCTACGTTCCAGTATTGTGGCAATGGTAGAATATCAGTGCAGCGTCGTCAGTCATAAAAACTGCTGCGAAAGTCATTTGTCAGACTGACGCATTTAATGGCCACGGTAAGAACGTAAGGAATGTCTGAATGGACAGTTTCACGAGTCTCTGGTAGAGCGCTCTGATTGCACTGCGATGAATAATATGAATACTGCATGAAATGGGATTCGGTGTGCAGACTTAATTGGATAAAAATTGCGGGTTTCAGCAGCAATTATCAACAATTACTGACCGTAGAAAATTAATTCCCCTGCCTGTCTCGCGGTTCTGGGAAAAGTGTCTGTCAATGGCCGTACTCGGACTTAAGAAATCTTACATACGGATAGAAGGGCGGCTTGGCATTTACGGCGGTGTTTGATGGTTGTTGGTCTCTCGGGGGCTGTAAAACAGTTCTGGGAAATAGTTAACTCGAACGCAAGAGGAGGGTAACTTTTCCGTTTGGTTAGGACGACGATTACTTTGACGACAGGAAGAGAAAACAAATATCTTCTGATTGACAGCATGTGGAAAAAAACCTCGATAAAACGTTTGAAAATGATTTGCAATAAAAATAAAAAAAGTTTTCTCTACAGGGAATATATATATATATATATATATATATATATATATATATATATATATATATATATATATACTGGGTGTTCAGTTCAAAGTGTGTCATGGCTCATTGTATGCCGTCATATGGCTAGCCGATGAGCCTCGAGAATTCAATATTCCTACACTTCCGCAGAGGCGTATTACCTATGAGCCAGAGAAGTAGCCTAGCAAGTACGGCGTTCATTCTGAAGAGTACGTACCGATACGTACGGTAACGCCGGTAGTGGCAGGAATGTGAACTGTTTGGAAACACGTACTGACGGGATATGGGGAGAAGGTTAAGACGATTACTTACGTATTTGTTGACATTAACTTCGACGGTCAACATGGACACGGAGGATTTGATTTGTGTTGTGGAATGTTGCCGTACGCAACCGATGATAACAAATATCCTGCGTACGACTTTCCCGCGCAAAACACAGTTCGAAAGAGGTTATGGTAGCACACAGACCGTACAGACCGCCATCTGTTGCTACGACGTTCAAGTTATACCGTACACGTTCTCAAGTTCAGATTGAACGCCTTGAATAATAGGCAATTTCTCTGACATATAAGCTGAAACTCGCTTCAAATCGGTGACTCAACAACAGTGACGTCATGACACACTTTGAAATGAACACCCAGTATATATATATATATATATATATATATATATATATATATATATATATATATATAGACGGCATTGGAAGATTCTCGGTTATTTAGCAATTTTCTAGGAACTGATGAGAATGCGTTCAACGAACTCCTAACACGATTGGCCCTATAGGCTATATCATGTTAGTGCCGTAAAATCAATACATTCATATTTTGAAACAATTATTTTACTTTGATTGTCCGAGTTTCTATTATAATGTAATGTAATGCGTCTAAGCCCCATCAATAACATATTTTTAATGTGTTTAAATTACATCATTAGATACAAAAACAAAACCGTAAGTCTACTCTTTACTTTTATTAAACTCTTTAGCAAACTAATAATTCCTTGCTTGTATAATAGCGACATTCACTAAAATGCGTTTTCGATGCAAACAGTAGGTATCGTAAATTTATACAATATTTGCAGTTCTAAATATATGATCGTGCAAAAATACTATAGTTCACATGTATTAAGTGACTAACAGAATCACGGAAACAGAAAATTTAATTTCATGCCTATTAAATTTAATTTTTGTTATTATTAAATAAACATTATTATTATTATTATTATTATTATTATTATTATTATTATTATTATTATTATTTAACGAGCGACATCATCACTTATGTAGGCTATTATCGTTGTGAGAAAAAGAAACAATTTCATGAACTTTCAATATGATCCTTTCTAATTATATTTTCATGTTTTTAGTGACATGGAAATATAAAAATTTCCTCTGCTATTGCTATATAAATTACTGTATTGAAATATAATATGAGTCTATTATGTTTAAGTTATGGATGTAATTAAAATTAAGGAAATCTTAAAATAAAATTGCGAATGAATTATTAGGCCTTTACGTAGTGCGTTATCTTGCACGGAGTCTATTTGATCTCACGTCTGTTCAGTGTAGGATAAAAAAAAATACGAACCAACAAGGGAACTATTAATAAACTCATGTCGAAACCTCCCCTCAAACTGAGCACATTGTTACATCTCCACGAAGACACAAATACAAAATATTAGCTGGTCATAATAACTGTAACTTTGAGAAACTGCAGCTTGCACAAAATATTATCTAAAAACTGAGATGTCCTGATCTTGAACAGTTTAGATCGAGCTCACTCAGCTGGCGAAGCGCATTAAATTGACGAGCTTATTTTATGACACAGTAGTGATTCACGTCGGATCAGATTTCAATTACGCTCTCCAAGTACGCATTGTTGTTTACCCACCTTTACAATTAGTATGAGCAGATAATTGTTTATAACTGTTCATTTGCTGTGGAGATCTGTGTACGCAGTTTAAGTGGATGTTTCGACACGAGATCATTAACGCAATCTAAGGGGGTGTTTCGACATGAGATGATTAACATTTACTTTGTAAGGGGAAACTACAACAGGGATATGAAAAATCAACGATAGATGGGCTATTATTATTATTATTATTATTATTATTATTATTATCATTATCATTATTATCATCATTATCATCATCATCATCACCATCATCATCATCAACTGCCGATTTTTTAGCGAGCTCCATGCCGGGTCATTTAGATTTTTAGCCCAAATCGGAGAACTTCTTTGTGATGTGGAATATTTTTGTAACATTATTTCTATTTTAATTTCAGATAGGAAATTTATTATTTACAGTAAATCTAACAATTGTGTTTCAAGTGATTATAGTATGATTCCAGTACCAGATATTATGACTGGAATCTCTGCAATTTTTTCTGCATCCTAATCTTCCAAATTTAGTATTTCAGTACAGGATTTTTCGTAACTTCCTAGTTTTCTGTTTCAAGTTAACAATACGAGAACCATTATCATCAATGTATGTTTTCTTCTTGAATTTGACCACGAAGATAAGGAGAGGATCAGGACAGCACGTTTGCACATCTCCTTTTTATGTTAAGTTAGGTTAGGTTAGAGTAATTTTAACTGTACGCTTCACTCGTCATTTCAGTTTGAAAAGAACTTAACCTAACATAAAAAGTAGATGTACAAACGTGCTGTCCTGATCCACTCCTCGAAGATATATTTCTGATGTGTTGTGATCTACTCATATCTATTATTACTTTTTATAACGGAAGTGGCTATGCTCCATTAAAGGACAGATGTATTGACTAGTTTTGCCAACTACTGAAAGTCGATTTTTTCAATTTCGCTATATCCCTTAGTGTAATCAGTAATTAGAAGAATCTGTCATCCAAGTATAACAACGCAAGCTCGAAATAAGCCTTCAACATTTTTATGAAATACAGTATTGCTCTCTTGTAATGTTTTATCGGTATATCATCATTGTAATTATCATTGTAGATGTATTTCATCAGTGAATTCTCACCTTACACATGTCTCGCTGAAAACACCACAATGTAAGGTTGGATCAAAAGATGAATACGGACATAACGTCCCTTCAAAGATATTGTTTTATTGTGTTGATTCTAAATTGTGAGCTTCTCCGATAATAACGCAACTTTGCCACACGTGTGAAGTATATACAGCTATACACAACATCCGCAGAACTTTACGATGTGACCTCCACTCACACTCCACGGGCACGGGTGTAAACGCACTGAAGGAGCTCATGTGCGTGACTACCAGCACGCACCGCGGTGCACGTCTGCAGTCGACTTCGATCGCTCGGTCAGAATCCAACCACAGGCTTCTAAATACACAAGATTTAATAACGAACTGCAAGTTTTCATTTTTTAAGGCAAATTTATGATACAGTATTTACACAGGTGGGACGATCATAGACTGTTTCGATTGTACATAAAGGATATTTGATTTCTTTTGTTCAATCCATCATTAAAATAATGTGAACTAATGCAAAATGAAAACAAAATTATTTGAGGGATGACTTTTTAAAGTAAACAATGATAACTTCAATACAGTATGAAACTATTACTAAATTATTCTGACGGATTATCTTCATTATTGTCATGTAACTCCCACGAAGTAGGCTTATTTTCCCAAGTTGGAACAAGGTTCTGCACATGTCACCATTCCATAACTTTCTAACTATTGTACTCATACTACTTGAATCGGGGATTGCAGAAACAGCACATGTCAATACGCCACACATAGTGGCAAGTGCTGTTTCTGCAATCCTTGATTCACTTAATGTAAAGTGTCGCTGCTTTCTTCAATTCATGGTAAGTCCAGTAGCTTCAAGCTGCTGTATGTTTTCAAAGATGCTAAAACAATAAGAATGATGCCTTCAATTTTCATAGTCTCGTTATTCCTCCTCACGTATTATTATTATTATTATTATTATTATTATTATTATTATCATTATTATTATTAATTTTATTTGGAAGTAAATCCCGAAAAGACAAAGTATATGATTATGTCTCGTGACGAGAATATTGTACGAAATAGAAATATATAAATTGTAAATTTATCTTTTGAAGAGGTGGAGAAGTTCAAATATCTGGGAGCAACAGTAACAAATAAAAATGATACTCGGGAGGAAGTTAAACACAGAATAAATATGGGAAATGCCTGTTATTATTCGGTTGAGAAACTTTTATCATCCAGTCTGCTGTCGAAAAATCTGAAAGTTAGAATTTATAAAACAGTTATATTACCGGTTGTTCTGTATGGTTGTGAAACTTGGACTCTCACTTTGAGAGAGGAACAGAGATTAAGGGTGTTTGAGAATAAGGTTCTTAGGAAAATATTTGGGTCTAAGAGGGATGAAGTTACAGGAGAATGGAGAAAGTTACACAACGCAGAACCGCATGCATTGTATTCTTCACCTGACATAATAAGGAACATTAAATCCATATGTTTGAGATGGGCAGGCCATGTGGCACTCACGGGGAATCCAGAAATCCATATAGAGTGTTAGTTGGGAGGCCAGAGGGAAAAAGATCTTTGGGGAGGCCGAGACGTAGATGGGAGGATAATATTAAAATGGATTTGAGGGAGGTGGGATATGATGGTAGAGACTGGATTAATCTTGCTCAGAATAGGGACCAATGGCGGGCTTATGTGAGGGCGGCAATGAACCTCCGGGTTCCTTAAAAGCCAGTAAGTAAGTATTTATTTTATTTTAAATCCACCACCAACAGAAGCAAGCTTCCAATTATAGGTGGCTTACATTGATATATATATACAAAATACATAATAAGAAAAAACAAAACAAACAACACAAACGAAAGAAAGAAAATACATAAAAGTAATAGATGCTAGCATATAATATTGCAGTTAATATAGTGCCAAATGTCAATATAATAATGCAAAATTATTTCAAAACTAGAATAAAAACCTTTATAATAAACTTATTCATAATTTAAATATATATGGAAATACAATTCTTTTTAATATCGTATGAAATTTTTTAACTGTTAAACTGAAATCTAATTGAGAATCACAGTTTAAATACAGGTAGTTGTAAGTATTACACATAACAAACAATGGAGAGTTCTTGAAGAAAACAGTTCTAGGAATTGGAATAACAAAAGATTGCCTATTACGTAATTGTTCTTTTTACATTGAACTGAAGGAATTTAAGAAAATCACAGTTATTCAATATAGGCCTACCGTTAACAGTCTTATAGAGTAAAATTTGGCTATTTATTAATCGTCCAGATTTTAAAGTTTTATAATTAAATTAAAAAAGTAACTGATTATATGAAATTTGCTTGTCGTAAGACGACACGTGATGTTTTATATATAAGTAGCGTAAAAATCTTTTCTGTATCCTTTCTATTTGCATCTGATGGGACTGGAATGAGATGGTCATATTAGAGACGCATATTTTAGTTTACTCTTAACTAGAGTTTTATATATATATAGAGTATCAATAGTATTTACATTTTTTAATTATTTTGTATTTCTGATTATAAATCCTAATTTTCTATATGCATCAATTACTACGAGATTTAAGTGCATTTTAAAACATAAGTTATGTGTAAAATAAATACCCAAATCCTTAAATGATTGTGCTCTAAGTAATTTCACACCATTAATTTCATACGAATTTTGAGCAATTTGTCTTATTTTTAGAATACGTCATAAAGCAACATTTATTAGGATTTAACAGAAGAAAATCGTCAATACTTCATCTATATAGTTTGTCCAAATCATGTTGTTGTTGTTATTATTATTATTATTATTATTATTATTATTATTATTATTATTATTATTATTAATTCTTCGCCGTGCTTCAAGTGGTAGCATTTTCGGCCAAAAATCCGGTTTTATCTCTCTCTCACAGGTACTTGGTGTGTTTTACTTGTCCTGTCTTCCAGAGGTGTTGTTTAGTCAACTGTCCGCAGACAGGTCTGAACCTCACAAGTGTTACTAACATGAGACAACTAGGATTCAAAATCTTCAGACAGTGATGAGGGAATGGACCGAATGAGATTATGATAATGGCAAAGGAAAAATATGTTTGCATTGCCAGAATGACATTTCGCATAATACGAAGTAAAACTGCACATTTTGGCACGGTATGTACTTCTGACGTACTGAAAGTGTGCGATAATCCACTTCCGTCTCTTGTAACGGGAATGTGCTCATGCCGATTTTCCATTGTCGTTGGGTATTAAAATGAACGTTATCTTCGTGTATGTCAGTGTGTCGCTTCCGTTCAGTTCCTTATACAGCACACTAACAAAGGTCACAAACAATAAGGAAGATAATTACCGCTTACTACGTTGGAGTATTTACTGAACTTGCATATCAACATCGTGCCATGCACACGGCAGCTGTTCTCTTAACTAATATACGTAGGCTATGCGGGCGATCACAATAAAATTGTTGTTGAAACATAGCAAATTCTTTTACTTCACAGGCTTTTCCTCATTTTCCATGAATCTAGACTTTTTTCCAAAGATCCTTGTCTATATGTCTTATGTCTTAACCGAACCTCCTGCGTCATTTTTATAACGTCATGTTGTGTGTGATGTTCCAAGTTTTCTTCTTCCGTTTCCAACAAATCAAAATTCATTTTCAATATTCTATTTTCCAACATTCTATTCAAACGCCCACATACCACTCTTCGAAACCAGTCTTCTTATTTTCCCAAGAGGATTTTCTCATAATTTCTCAGCATATGAGTTCCTGACATGCTATATTCGATAAATTCTTATACTTTCTCGAAGCCAATCCATTTCTACGGCATTAATGTTTTGTATAATGGGAGCCAGCCTTCTCTACAATGATTATCAAAATGCTCTTTTTATCCTTTAACATCTTCGTATTCTACTGGGTTCTTAGCAGCTCCGGTTTTTTCTACATGAAATATTAGCTGAACAATATCCACTGAAGAATCTTAAGTATTTAAGTTCTGTTACCGTTTTATGGTTACCTCACAAGACCATGCCGTGTCCTTGAATGACAAGACAAATGTCTTTACCAAAGCTGACTTCTAATCCATACCATATCTCTCTACTAGTTTTCTAATTATAAGTGCATAACAACATTGGACTTGTCCTTTTTCAACTGCTGATAACTAGAGGTTTCAAAAGTTATTCCAGCTATGTCAAACTCAGTTGAATGGGAAAGTATGACGTCAACCTCACTCCAAATCTTTCAGACACGACTGATGTTTACGCATCGCTCTCAATCTAAAACAATGCTTCAGTGGCGTTTTGTACAAACTTGTAACTCATCTTGTAAAAACAATCACCACTCTAAACATAAATTAGGTTAATATTGATAAGTCCACACACACACACACACACACGCGCGCGCGCACGCACACGCACACGCACACGCACACGCACACGCACACGCACACGCACACACACACACACCTCTTTTTCTATTTAGTGAATAACTGATCTTAACATCTCTTGTTTTCTACTAATGTATCAATATTCAACTGAATTGTGTTGGTACATACACACAGAGACAATATGATAATAATTTAACTGATTTACACTTATTCGTAAAAAAAAAACTGTCCACAATAATATATCGATCCAAACATTGCAATTATACGACTTGTGAAATAATAAAATTGTTCATGTTAATACATTCTGTTAGCAATAACTGGTATAAATTAGTGTCGTGCATTTCATGCTGTATGCTCGGTTCAAGTTTGTCGAGCGTGACAAAAACAGAAGTCTGCTTTGAAGAAGCGGATCTGTCTCGCTCGCTCGGTCTCGCCCCTTGTATGATCTGTGGCCTTTCAGTTCGCTGGCCTCTCCTACACTCATCTCCCAACTCTTCATGCTTTTAGCTGAGGAAGGATTTTAGAACGAATCTGTGAAGTTTTATTTAGAGGTAAGGACAGGTAACTTTTATTACAAAAATATGATTAAACTTCGACAGAAATGTAAGTACATGTAGGTACATCACATTATGTTTTTAAAATACATAAACAGTTGTTATTATACCAATTACCGAAAGAAAATAGCTATAATTATATTCTTCGCATAATATTCAAATACATCACAGTTGCTCGGTAACAATATTTGTGTGACTATACAAATGATGGAAGTATTATAGGCACTATGTTCGATTCACGTTAGTCGATTATGAAGTTCGACATTCGTCGATGTTCGCGCTGCAGAAGGTCTGTCGTGTTTGTTCCATTTCGTTACAAAAATATTCGCTATCCTCCACTCCCACCCCTTCATGTTTTAGCATAGATCTTGCGATTAGTTTTTCATACAAAATAAGACGAAGTTTGTAATGCCTTGGTTGCCTCTCTCATGTTCGAAATTGCAGGACACTATTTTAAACCGCCTAAGCCGCTTAAGGATTTGAGCACATATCTTGCGATTAGTTTTTTTATATGGAATAAGACGAAGTTTGCAATGTTTTGGCGTTGCCTCTCTCATGTTTTAACTTTGCACATACTAGTCGGTACTTTGAACATACGCGTTTTCTAAATATATTTTGTTTGATTTATTTATACGTATATTTATGTGAATGTTTAGTCATATTAATAACAAGAAAAATAACCTGTACTAATTACTATGCGTAACTTCGCAAGATATGTGTCTGATACCCTTATGCAGCTAAAGCGTAAAGGAGCAGGAAGAAGAGGAACTAAGAAGAAGGGCAATGAACATAGGTAAGGAAGAGGAAAGATTGAACAAACGCAAAGGGAGTTTCAGTTCTACAAAGACTTGGCAAACATGAACCGAACGTAAGGTCTCTTACCGGTTTTTAATGGACTCAGTTCTTTTAGTTTACATGTTTCACTTCCACGTACTGTTGGGATGCCTATGGAGTAGGGCGAAGTTTGTAGTATCTTGATATCCCCTCTCATGTTCGAACATTGCACTAGAGTCCTGCAAAACCGGTTGAAAACCGAAGGAACTTACATAGCGCTACTGAACGCCTGGCTTTATAGGCAGTATGCGAAGCACATCTGCTTGCGAACTGCCTCAGTATTCAGTTTAACGAGTATTCGAGTTGATTCGATCTCTCTGTGGGTGGACGGCTCTGGCGTATAAAATGAAGATCACGGTGAACCATCCAGATATTATAGCTGCGAATCATCAAGAGGAACAAACAGCATGCACCGTGAAACTACAGACGTTGTAAAGCGTAAATTGCAGAAAAAAACTTTCGGTATCCACAGATTACCAAGGTTACACTAGAAAACTGAATTATAATATTACAATAATGACACACTTAAAAAACAGTAAACTCGATCAATAGTAAAACTAAAACAAAAATATAAACTTAATCTTACGATGTTGGATGACGTATATACGTCCGTAGATTTGACATATTAATGAATATTTAAATACTTATATAGTCACAATCATGCCATGGTATGATTGTGACTATATAAGTATTTAAATATTCATTAAAACAAAAATAACTTTATATCTTCTGAACCTACTACAACCAATGCTTTTAGTATGTTTACTATGACTAAAGTCATAAACGTAATATAGGTTTTCCATTCATTTAAGTGAACCTTATCGCCCCGTACAATCTGCAGGGTTATTTCACTTCTACCCTGTATATGAATAGCTACTGTTTTGGAGGAATGCATTTAGAGTTAATAATTATTTAATTTTATGTTTTGTGATTAATTGTAATTCTATTTTGGATTTATTTACTTATTATATCTCACATTATACATTATGCTCATTTCATTTTCTACATACTAATTTGATGGAAAGATCACCAAACAACTCTAGCCTCTCTAGCAACACATGTGAAACGAATATTGGCCATTCCAAGAATAAGTGTTTCCACCGAGCGTAACTTTAGACTAGTAAAATAGATTTATTAATACATAAACACAAGAAGTCAACTCTGACCATGTAGTCTATGATAATAGGCCCTAATAATAATTGTGAACATCAAATAGTTGATATTAGCACGTGTGGAATAAAATAGTTCTTTGAATGACACTTGTTTTCTCTGAAGTAGATCTTTTCTATACAGAAGGATTTGTTTCTAAACCTTGCTATTCTTTTGTTATTCGTAGTTTAGAAATGTATAAATTATACTTATTTTGTACAGAACAACAACCATTGGGAACCAAAGTAATCGTATTGTTGAAAATAACATTACTGTTTATCTTTTTAAATTGATTTCTTAATAAATAATATTGCAACTGATTAGAATAATTAAAAAGCATGCAACCATTGTTTTAGAGGTAGGCCTATACATTTTTTTTAGTTTAAAGTACAAACGTCATAATGGACTTATGTACTTATTTCCTATTTTGTTTTATAAAGAATTGTAATTATATTTTTGAATATGTTTACATTATGATATTTCACATTATACATTACGTCTATGTCCTTCGATGTCACTGTGTCCATTGTTCATTTATTTGTTACTAGTCAAATTACTGCAAGTTCGAAATACAAAAATAAATGTATTAAAGTGTCAAATTATTTGTATTCCTATTTGAAGCAAACATATTTTTGTAATTCAACAAAATAAATATCCTTCAATATTATTACTCTGTTTGTATACTCAGAAAATGTTAAAGAGTTATTGTATGATCAAATGTACCTGGTGTTATTTGGAGATCGTATTTTCTTCCTCCTTACCATTTCTTTCTGTGTGAGATTTGTGTTCTAAATAATTCGCGATCTTACATGAACTTATGTAATATCGATCATTGGGTTATACAAATCGAACAAGATTCAGTCAATATGTGACGAGAAAGAGTTACGACGTAATCAAATGATGAAGTTATGAGGTATACTGTTTAACACTGGTATAGAAAAACGCCAGCTATATAGCGTTTATTGGTAAGAAAAATATACATGGCTTGTGCACGTCTTGTTGTGTGAAAAATTATAACATTGTTTAACATATCCTATAAGCAACTTTCATTAGTAAAACTCTGAAAGTTTAAAATATAAACGATACTTATAAAGTTACTACAAGTTCAGAATTATAAAGAAAATACATGTGTTATAGTGTCGAATGAACTGTAAGAATACTTGCAAACACTTTTTTTTTCAATAAGACAACGTAAATTTCCTTGTTACTCTGGCTGTGTACTTGAAAAACGTTAGTTTCATGTAAATCCGCCTGATGTTCTGTCTACTCTGCAATACATCAGGCGTAACCGCTCGACAACCGAGTTATTCGGCCCGATGTTCATCGTAGCCGGTTGAGCTCCGACCGGTCGAATCTAAACCGGTTGTGTGCGCAGTTTTGCAGGTCTCTACATTGCACGACACTAGTATAAATCTCGAACACTTTTCTCTGATGTTTTTTGAAAGTGTTGTCATGCATTGTAAACAATTCTAGTTGCAACTCCACAGGATCAAAAGTTAATGGTTTGCGAAGAGAGACATATCTTCATAATATCTGAAAATCAGATCTCAAATTACGTATACGAGTATAAGCTTTCAAGAATGGAGATGTATATCTAGCATTTTATTTTCCAAAGCATCCAGAGAAGGGAAGTGATATGTGATATGACTATTCAGTTGAGTTTTATATGAAGTTAATTTAACCATGAATGTCTTCATGATATGCATCATGGTTGCAGTTGTGTATTCAGTTGGCTGTACAGAGTGTTTCAAAAATACGGGGCATAATTTCAGGTATGTATTTCCCACATGTAGACAATCAAAATAGTTCATTACAACATGTGTCCGGAAATGCTTCATTTCCGAGTTATGGCCTTCATAACATTGAAATTCACCGGAACGTTTTTCTTTCCGCAGGTCGTTTTCGTTAGAGAAGATGTTCAAAATGTCCACCTCCTGCTTGAATACAGACCTCACATCGATGTCTCATTGACCTGCGAACACGATCCCAAACTCCAGGAGTATTGCGTATGTCCTCAGAACATGCCACAATTCGATTCCGAAGGGATTCCAAATCAGGCACCGGAGACGAATAAACCAATGATTTTAAATGGCCCCACAAGTAGAAATCGAGAGGGTTCAGATCAGGTGAGCGTGGAGGCCAATCAATTGGGCCACTTCTACCTATCCATCGATCAGGAAACCTTCGATCCAAGTACCGGCGAGCCGTACGACTGAAGTGTGCAGGAGCGCCATCATGCAAGAAGTGAATGTGTTGACGATTGATCAGTGGAGTGTCTTCTAAAACATGAGGTATGGTGTTTTCCAGGAAGTTTGTGTACGCCTGCCCCGTAAGTCTGTTTACAAGTACATGGGGTCCAACTAATCGATCACCAATGATACGGCCCACATGTTGAGGGAGAACCGCACTTGGTGATGAGATGGAACAGTTGCACGTGCGTTTTCATACGCCCATACATGCTGATTGTGGAAATTTGTTATGCCATCTCGTGTGAACTGTGCTTCATCTGTAAATAAGGAAAGTTCGGATTTACACCACACTGCTGCAAGAACCACTGACAGAACCTAACTCGTGCAGGGTAATCTGCTGGTGACAGGGCCTGTACACGTTGCAAATGATAAGGATACAATTGATACTCTTTCAACAGTCTCCAGACAGTCGTATGAGGAACATTGACTTGCAACGCTACCTTTCGTGTGCTGATAGAAGGAGTCATGTTCACAGCCTCCAGAATCTCCTCCTGTACTTCTGGAGTTGTAGATCTTGGTCGTCCCCTTCCCAAACCAGGAGAGTTAAATTTTCCATACTCGCACAGACGGTAGTGGAGACGTACAAATGTCTTCCGACTGGACATTGTCGCTTTGGGTACCTCTCCTGGTACAAACGACGAGCCTGCGCAGCATTGCCGTCCGCCTTACCGTACATGAAGTGTATCTCTGCCAGCTCTTGATTTGAATACATGTCGCACAGTCTTACGCCTACACAACACTGAATGTAACCTTCGCCTCGGAATGAACTGTCAGAGTGCCCTCTTAATGTCTCCTTTGACGGCAACGATCTGCGGAAAGAAAAACGTTCCGGTGAATTTCAATGTTGTGAAGGCCATAACTCGGTAATAAAGCATTTCCGGACACATGTTGTAATGAACTATTTTGATTGTCTACATGTGGGAAATACATACCTGAAATTATGCCCCGTATTTTTGAAACACACTGTATTATGATGACCAGTCAGATCTGTTAGAAATGCAAGATCACTAATCCATTGTAGACCCGTCAATTCATCTATAGTAGCTCGCTGTGAAAACAGAAATAAGTTACCTTAGCTATAACTTACTGCATTTATTTAAGCGTAAAGTTCAATGGATATATGGACATTTAAAATTTTAAGACTTGAAGTAGTTGAATACTAACTAGTTTAACACTAGCCTTTAATTCTAAGAAGCAGCGAATTGTTTTCCCCGTAATATTTACCATGGGCAGCACTGAAATGACGTCTTATATTATAATGCAGTATACGTGTAACAAAAATGAACAGGAAAATAGGCAATTAGCTTTATTACCTTTTTCACCAACAAAGTAACCATATTCCCATTCCTTATTGAAAGTTTATCTTGGTACTGTAGACAGTGTCATTTTAAAATATTCTGTAAACTGCTCGCCACTGAATGTTTACGTTCTGCAGCTGACTAACTACAACAGAATGAAAACAGAGTCGCGGATAGGGGGTGGAGAAAGTACGTATGTTTAGTATCCCTGGGTTATACTAAGCCTCAAAAGGCATGTGTTCTGTCCAAAACCAATCTTAGCCGCCATTGCTTCATTTCTCTTAAGAGAACTAGTAATCTAAATTATAAATTTATAAGTACAACTAGACCTCGGAATTAATTAGGAAAAATGTATATTTTTTCTTTAACCAATTTGACATGACATTAATCGTATAGGATATAGGAGAACTTGGAGCTCTAGGTCCTAGAATTCATCTGGTACTCGTCGCTGGTTAAGACCTGGCACTTTGAGGGCTGAGGCAGGATGGACCATCTGTCAGAATTGGATTCAAGAATGTCACCCATGCCATCTGTCTGACTTGGAACAATTATTGCATACGAAGGCGCAAAATGGGTCAAGTAAGACTTCCTGGGTTAGGTCCCCAAAAAGCCAAGCCAAGCTACCCACCCATCCCTCCGTCTGCTTGTCTCTGGCAATGAATGAATGAATGAATGAATCAACCGACCGACCGACCGACCGACCAACCAACCAATTAATCTGTCGATCCATTCATCCTTTCATTAATTCATTTTCATCCTTTTTCAGGGTAAATGTAAACCCAGACATAGCGTTTTTTAACCTTCGCACTTTTCGTCGTTTCGTTTGTAACATTACAAAATTCGATCATGTAACACTGTTACTATAACTGTTGTCTTGGAATCAACTTTAAGAAAGAAAACTCTTCAACTCCCTCTTATTACTATTTAAAATTATCCACACCCTCTTACCTAGCATCTAGTTTTGTTTACCTTCCACTATCTCGAACCCGGGACAAGTACCTTTTCCCTCTATTCCTGTGCACAGAACATCTTTCGGCATATCGATTTCACACCTCTGGAATTGTCTCCGTGACCATGACAGAGATTGTCGAACAATATCAAAATTCAAATTTAAACTAAAGAATTACATTCTAGTTAATGGAAGTGCTTCTTAAACACTTGTCAGGTTGCACAACTTCGGCTTTACCCATTACATATAATATTCTAACTATGCTACTGTCAGTTTTATCCTTAATATGCAATGTATTACCGTATTTATTATTATTATCATTATTATCGTTATCATCATCATCATTGCTATTACTGTTATTTCAACTACAGTATATAGTGTACCTCGTTTTAATCGTGACAACGCTTTTTTTAGTTCTTTTAAGCATTCTGATTATTATATTGTGTTTCTGTTTTGTGAAGGATTTTAGATAAGGGCGCAAATAGCCCTTTTTAAACCCCACTAACTCAACTATACTTTTTTTGTTGTACTGTATTATCTGAAAGTGCTCTGTAGTGTTCTTTGATCCTGTTGACCATCTATAGAGCTTTAATTTAATTTATATTATTTTTGTCACAGTTTGTGTCTATATAGACTATATATACAGTGTGTATGTATGTATGTACAGTGTGTGTGTATGTATGTATGTATGTATGTATGTATGTATGTATGTATGTATGTATGTATCCTCGCGCGAGCTTGAGTCCCTCACCTCCGCGTGCATTGCCGACCGGCCGTGAAAACTGTTCCGCTCTATACTGTTCACCCAGTATATATATATATATATATATATATATATATATATATATATATATATACACATACACATACACGAGACGTTACTTGTGCATATACAATAAACAAATATTAATATCGGAAAAGCAGGAATGGAAGCCGCAACTCACCTCCGCAGATGACATCGGCGAGGTTGGTCTGCACAGCCTGGTGCGTCACGTCGCCGTCGCGGATCGTCTGCATCTCGCCGTGCACGTAGGCCAGCGCCTCCTCCGTGGACATGAGCATGGGCCGCGCGTCGTCAGGAGCCACCGTGCGGCTGTGGCGCCGCTGGTGACTCGAGTCACGGCGCCTCTTCTCCGGAGTCACTACAAAATAGCCTTGCGACGTCTGGTATACCTGCAACAGCATGGGCAATTGTTGATTAGCTATGTTTTCCACCAGCATGGCGAGTGTTACGAGAGAAATGGCACTTCAGCTGTCTTGTTGACAGAATTTGCAGAGCATGGTTCCATGGCAGCTTACAAAGTCATGACTGAAAGTGAAGAACAGAAACAAACGAAAAGAAAATAAAGAAGAAAATGAAAGGAAAATAAGCTGTAAAGAGAATAGGAAAGGAATTCGGGAACTCGTCACATTGTATTCGTACTCAGAACAATTCGTTACTGTTAAGGTTCGTCACAATTACAATTTTGTTACAGCTAATGTTCGTCAATTAAAACCTGTCCAAATGACATCTTGTTAAATAATATTATTTTTCATTGTGTTAATTTAACAGGTTTCACTGTTCATCAATTGTTACTATTATCCACAGTAACAGTTTCGGTTGTTAATCACAGTTAAAATTATATGTGACAAAATCAAGTTCACTAGCAAAGAAATAGATTGTCAAAAAGTTATATTACCAGGGCTTCATGTACACAAAACATAGATTAGTTAGGGATGGAATCGTCTGGTGATGCGATTTTTGTTAGAGTGTAGGTCCGTGATTATATCAATCAATCATAAACCGTTCTGTTTTCAACCACATCGTAAAATGGAACGAGTACAAGCTATAGAATGCTTGGAAGCAATGAGAAGGAGAGGGCTAGATATACTAGAGCACCTCCATATTTCAAACTAAATTGTAACGAATGTCAGGCGAAGGCAATGCAATGTAAAGTTCCCTAAGAAATCAACTATAAAAATTATAACTCATAAGGAGAGAGCACCTTTATTCAGAAGCAGGAACCATCAACGATCTATTGCGCTAATCCTCAAGCTAGGCGCATTTCTAAACCCATACCGGCTGACTACACTAAGATTCGCCGAGTACCTAGGTTTCGAGCAGGCAACCCCCATTGTTCCTAGACCAGCCCCCTTCGTGCGTCGCCGGCCGGCGATCGGGGAATACTATGGAATAATGACGAACTAGAGAAATAGTGATGGAATGATGTAGATGGCTGATATGGGGAAAAATTAGAGAACCTCAAGAGAAACCTAACTGTGACCTTGCTCACCACAAACATCACTAAGGATTTTTCAATGAAAATCCCAGACCTAACCGGGACTGGAACCCGGGCTGTCTGCGTGACAGGCCGGAGGTCTGACCACTCGGACTGTGAGGTGACTTTATGGATGTAATAAAGAGATAATTTGACGGAGTGCGAATAGCCCGATGCCTATTCCATTTCTCCTGAACCATTATTTTGGAGACGTCTCCAGAAGGGTGGAGTGAAAAAAATAATTTCAGAATTTAAATTCGGCAGAGCTTTCAAAAGTTGTCATTTGATGTCAAATGATCGTGTAAGAAATTTTTTTCGATTTATTTTAATATTTAGATGCGCCCCAGAGGCTTCGAAAATTTCCTTATAGTTAAAAATAAGAAAAAATGAGCTTTTATTTATTCTTATTATTTAATTTATTACATTATCTCATTTTCAGTTTGAGAGAGGATATGGATCACAGTCGTAGCGAGATACTGGAAAGGGGTAAGGGTACCTCAAATGCAAGGAACACAACAGAATTCCCAATATCTGGCACTCCAGCAAAAATATCAGAAAATGTTCTTCCCATCAATGCTGATGTAGTGAGGAACTGTCAACTGTGAGATGGATCATGAAACTTGATGTTCATTCAGAAGAACCACACATCATAGATATTGCAGAAACAGTTTCCGTAGATGTTGAGAATATGTGGAGGAAAGCATCTATCCTCACATTTCTCACAAACCGTTTGTCGGACAAACGTGTAGTTGAAACATCATTCAATTACACAATAAATACAGAAACATATTTAAACCATTCAAAGGTAGAGAAAGTGATACAAATTATAAAACTAAAATTAAAAACTGCTGCAAAACTACTAATTCACAGTTATTCGATATTGCCTTTTGCAAATGTACAGACTTCTCAAAATGCAAGTGTCCAAATACAAGAAGTTTCCAAGTGATGAGCGAGAGTTCATTGTTGATCAGAGAACCATGAGGAAAATGGTAATTGGTGGTATTGACCTTAAAATGACCCGGCATATTAAGAAAAAGGAGGAACGAAAGGTGAAGGAATAAAGGAGACTGGAGATGATTGTCAACAGAATATCCGATAAGTATTGCATCTGAAAATAGTTCAGAATTAGAATATGGGGAAGGAAATAAAAGTAGAATTAAACCAACGACCAGAATAAAGAAAAATCAAATGAAATTGCATCTTCTAAAGATGGCAAGTGACTGTGATCGACGTGGCCTTTCAGATCGAGCAGCCGCCTCTATTGCTAGTGCTCTTTTGCAAGACATTGGTGTTGGATATGATAGTGAGACAAGTAATGTCATCGATCGTAGTAAAGTACGCAGAGAAAGGAAGAAGTTTAGACAGGAAGCTATGGAAAGATTTGCTGAAAACTCCTGCCCTCTTAATGGGTTGTACTTCGATAGAAGAAAAACCCTTAAAACAGTTCAAATTAAGAAGGATTACAAGTTCCATGCATCTACTCAATTGGAAGATCATTACACACTTGTTCAAGAACCAGATTCAAGATACATAAGTCACTACAGTTCCAAGTGGTGAATCATAGTTATCTTACAAGAGATGTTATCATTTTTCCATAAACAGAATATTTCCTTATAAAACCTCAAAGTAATAGGATGTGATGGAAACAAATGTAAACACTGGAGTCAAAGGTGGAGTCATACATCTATTGGAAGTGGAACTAAATCGGCCTTTGCAATGGTTTTTTTGTCTTCTTCATACTAATAACCTGCCCTTAAGACATTTATTTCATAGAATGGATGGTAACACAGTAAGACCAACGTCTCTGCCTGAGCCAATTGGGAAAGCAATAAAGAAATGTGGAGATCTTCCCCTTTTAAAATGATCTAAGTACAGACCAGAAATACCTGTATGATGTATGTCAAGTTGTATCAAATGGTGTCTGTTCCACAGATTTGTTACCACGGAAGCCATTCCAGATGGTTGACTACAGCAAGCAGAATATTCAGACTCTATATCAGTACAGAAAAATCTTCTGAGAAACGCATAATATTTGTAACATATGTTATTAAAGTATATGCAACAGTCTGGTTTTCCATTAAAATGAAACCAAAGTTAACAGAAGGTTCACGTCATCTCTGGAAATTCATAAATCTGTCTCGATATTTACGTAAAGAAATAAAGGCCATTATTGATCCAGAAATCCAGAGAAATAGCTTTCTTGCTCATTCTGAAAACATTCTTTTATCGATGATAACTGATGAAAGAAGAGACATTCAGCAGCTAGCACTCAGAAGGATTACAGCAGCAAAACGTTCCCCGAATTCTTTTTCAAGTGTAAGAATGTCCCGTGTTCCAGAAGTAAATTTTTAAGCTAAAGATTACACTGAACTCATTGACTGCAAGAAACACAGAGACACGAACCACCAGTAACAAAGAATGTAGAAGGAAAAGAAATATTAGATGTAATTCATTCACGGCAGGAGATGAACATTAACATGCTGAAATTCCCATGCCACACTCGAGCGACTGAGAGATATGTTCACCTTATAACAGAAACATTCAAAAGTGTTTGTGGGGAAAACAGTCGATATGGTTTTGTTCTTGCAGGATTACAATCAAGGTCGCTAATAAAATTATTCAATACAAAGTCTGAATATATTACTTGAAATTTGGAAAATAAGTTGCAAAACATTACACAAATTGTATCACTAACTAAATATGGTATAATATATTTACTTAGTCATTTGTAATATGTACGTTTGTCCAAGATGTCACAAGTAATTATTTCATTAAAATTCAAGAATTCTTTAATTTTTTTAAAGTGGGTATTTTAGTATTGACTACCTAAATTAGTATTTGTAAGTGACGTGTGTTATCAGACGCTTAAAATGACTTGAAATATGCTTTGAAATAGTAATTTGTAGATTATTATAAAAAAATGTTTAACCGTTTGATGTTCCGATATTTGTTCTATACTTCACAGCGCTTGGGGCGCATCAAAGAATTGAGATAGAAACTTGAGATATCTCAATAAAATTCCATTCCCTCGTGTCGCTTTAATTTGTTCCCAAACAAGACATAGGCCTAACACTGTACATGTATTTTACTCCTACAGGTAACCGTACAAGGTGTTCTAATAACCGTTTTTGACTAAACAGGAGGCAATAATTACGTGAAGGGAGAGGCAGGTATCGCTGTTTCCATAGACTATAGAGTATACGGAATTGCGCTGAACAGGAGAACAGGTGTGAAAACTTTCAGCCGTGCCGTTACGATAACCAAGTACACAATGTCGCCAACATACGGCACGACGTTTACTTATGTTGTATTTACCAGGAGAAATTTTGCTCCTTCCTCTCTTCCACTCTCGTCCTTTTCAACTTTACTGAGAAGTAGCGCCACTGGTAGCAACAAAGTTAGACAGAGTTTGATGAGGAGATGTTTTAGTGACAAGTAGTCCCACTGTCAATGATTAAGTGAGATAGGGTTTGAAGACAAATTAAGTGCCTCGCGCAAAAATGACACAAGTAAATGTCAGGCATGTTATCGCTCTGTTATACATTTTTGTTTCCCAAATTTGCTTCCGTCGATTTCAACAATATTTCCGGGATCGTATCATATTTCTCCTTCATTAGGCTGTGATGATAACATTTTATAATATCTTTGAAAACGTGCATTTTCTTTTAGAGCATTCTGAATTCGCCACTACAGACTACTAGTTACACCTTACACTTGACTACTGCAGTCAATTCGCAAAGAACAGTCTGTAGTTCTGAATTTTACTAGCGACATTTCGCTTCTCCTTTGTTTAACATGGCTTGCTTTCCACCACTGTGGAGTAACGGTTAGCATGCATGATCATGAAACGAGCGGGCCCGGGTTCAAATACTGGTTGGGACAAGTTACATGGTCGAGGTTTTTACGAGGTTTTCCCACAACCCATTAAGAAAAAATGCTGGGTAACTTTTGGTGCTGAACCCTGGATACATTTCGCCGGCATTACCACTTTCATCTCACTCAGACGCTAGATAACCATAGCAGCTGATAAAGCATCGTAACATAACAAAAATAGACATAACTTGCTGCGGCCCGGTCACTAGTGGCCAGCATAGTTGGCCTGCTGCTCCACATACCACATGCAATGTCCTATTGTTCCTAGAATTGCTATGATCGGGTTCTGAACAACCTCAAGGGCAATAAATACACGCGAGGAGTGTCACAGATGATTGAATTAAGGGAAAACCACATCTCTCTTTCTACCACGTACTGGAAAATCTTCGAAATGAGATGACAAAATAGGTATCAGGAAAAGCTGGCAGCAGGACACTCCTAATCTGTTGGCTCCCGTCATATAGATGAATATTAGTATTTTTCCCGTGCTTGTTTCGATGATGGTTAATGTTCCCTGTCTTGCATGCTGGGACGGGGTCGGAAAAATTCACAAACATCAAACATGAAAGCTGAGATGGAAGCTATACGAAAGAGACGTTTACCAGCCTATTCTGTTTTGCTGGCTTTGGACGTGAGAAGTAGACCTTATTATCAAGTTCAGAAAAGAAAACTGTGCAGCCAAGAATGGTTACGGCGTTAAATACGACACGAGCCAACATGTCTTAACAGTGTTATATGAACAACTGAGGTACGTACAAACTATGGCTATTATGACTGAACTGTATAGGACTTTTTATAGCAAGTATTGTTTCACTATTTTAATAAAAATTACTTTTAAACAATAAAATTCAGATACTACACAAAAGATTTTAGTGTATATTCTTCACATAAGAAAATTATATCATCATGTAAACTTCCAATGAAATCCCACATACTTTCAGAGTTTACATAAAGAACAGTGTGCAAAAATCAAAATTTTAACACATGCAATATATTCAAGTTAACTCAAAATATTAATTCTGCATTTTTCCACTCTCTTATTTTACCTTGTTCTTTACAGTCCTAAAAATTCAACATCCTTAAAAGAAATCTACATTAGAATGCATGAAGGCAAAAGTCTTCCCTGTACGCCTGAAATTACAGTCCAACTTGATCCTTGGTCCATCCGTAACTCAGTTTGAAACAGAGTTCTCAGTCGAAATGAAATTGTAAAATAGTCCGCTATTTTTTTTCAAGCACACATGCACGCGCGAAAAATAACAATCATTCTATCCTCGAAATCCAGCAAGCTAGTACCGGTAACCAAAGCAGCCGGCAGTGGGCAGAATTTCTAGCAAGCAAGCACGCTGAACTGCCATCAACGCTCCCAGCATGCGATCTGTCAAAAAAACACACACCATGGGATCCGCGTTTTAAATTTCAAGAACATCACCAGCAGCATAAGTTAATCTATAAATTTGATCATTATCATCATCATCATCATCATCATCATCATCATCATCATCATCATCACTTGCGCTACAGTTCACGGTTAGCTTTGGTATCTTCAAAGACCTTTTTCCAAGTATCCCTTTCCTGTGTTTTCCTTCTCCAGTTTCGAATACCTATTTCATTCAAATCGTTCCTTACATCATCTAACCACTTTAATTTTGGCTTCTCATATTTTATTTGGTCCTATGTCTCGCTGAACAAGAGTATTTTGGGTATCTCTCTTTCGTTCATCCTTATTATTTCATTATGGCCGGTTTCTTCAACCTTTGTTAAAATGCACCTAACATAGCGTTAGTTAACTCTGAGTTAAAAATGTAAAAATGTATATTACGTTTTTTCAGCTTTACATTTCACATTTTAACATTCTGTTTGTTAACTCTCTGTTAGGACCAGAGATCCTAAAGTTTAACCATAACCTATAAACCAAGTATAGGTTCAATTCTGTTTTCTGAACTCTGACAATTGCGATTCTCGCTTGTTTCCGTTGTTTGATTCAGAGAGGATAGAAGTCTTTTTATTCTCTCAGGTCTGATCTATGCTTCTCTCCGTCGTCTGTATCACAGTAACGTGGAGCGACGTATTGGTATTGTGTTGTGAAATGAAAAACACTGGAACAAAAAGAAATCGTGGGACTAATTTTACTTTGTTCGAGAGAATCCTTCATATGAAAATAATTTCGCAGTATTGGGAATAAACAAACAAACAAACAAACAAACAAACAAACAAACGGATCTACGGTACGTGAAAGCGAAAAGTGAGGCTTGGCGGAAAATAGCCTATACCTTTGTATGAACTTCCGTTCTGTCAAATCACTGAAATCATCCGTTCTGTTTATGTATTCATGGATATCATTTTCTAAATAGCGCACCAGCCATATTGAATACTTCTATGCTAACAGGGAGTTAAATGACTGAACTGCATGAAATTGGTCAGTTAAATTAACATGGGTTTTAACAGCCTGCTAGTACTAACAGTAGTTGAAGAAATGCTTCAAAGGTTATATTTGCAGTTAAAATGGAACAACAGACTGTTATAACTTAACAAAGGTTGAAGAAACCGGGCCTAGGTGTCCCAACCATCTTATTCTTGATGATTTTATGACCACAACTCTGTTTTTTTAGTTGGTTATTTAACGACGCTATATCAACTATTAAATTATTTAGCGTCAATGGGCCTGGTGATAGCGAGATAGTATTTGGCGAAATGTGGCCGAGGATTCGCCAGAGATTACTTGACATTCGCCTTACGATTGGGGAAAACCTCAGAAAAATCCCAACCAGGTACTCAGCCCAAGCAGGGATCGAACTCTCGCCCGAACGCAACTTCAGATCGGCAGGCAAGAGCCTCAGCCGACAGAGCTACGCCGCCTGTGGCCACAACTCTATTGCGTTAATTAGCCTCTACATACGGTATGACTCATTATCATATCTCCTTTGCCATACGGCCTCTTAATATATTGAGAGCGTATGGTGAAGGAAGTATAATGAAATGTTCGCATGTACTTTCTATAAACAATAATATATACTAGATAGCCTCTGACTGAGGATCTGGCTGGCTTAGGTGCATCTATTATCTATACATTTCACTTGACGATATGTGTCTGAGGAAGAACAACTGTTTGTATGCATCCCAAGTCTGATTAGTGTAATATGTAGCTAGTCAGCGATATATGCAATGGAGGAGGAAAGGAACTGACCACCCTATACTCCGTTATCTCCTGGCCTAATTGCCTCATAAGTGGTGCCTTCTTAGTATCCCTTGTGAGGTTTAGACCTGTCTTTGGACAGATGACTAAACAACAATATACCATATATTTAAATGTATATTTTTTGGGGGTATTATTAGTATTTCTTATAAACAACTGGTTTAACAATTGCCACGAGTGACTATAAATCTCATTAGAAATGAGAGCATGTGACGGAGCTTTCTTTTGATACTAATTTTATTACAGCATGTGATGTATAAGCAAGTGCGATGAATAGGAAATGAACTATAGCTGTGACTAATAAATTGTGAAGAGCTCCTCTAAACTCCGTGAAGATGACACGGTCATTTACTATTTACCAAAGACCGTATGTAAATAATATAACTTACTAAGTATGCAAATAATTACACAAACTATCGTTTTCCGCGTGCACACGTGTGTAAAATAAGAAACTTATTTATTTTACACATTGTATTGTATGGACGGAGACACAGAAATTCACAAGAATTAGTTATTCTTAAGTCTATTTTGTAATAGCTTTTAATATTGTTTTGCTGTTTACAAATATCGGCTTTTAAAATTGATGGCGATATTAACATTTATTACTTACTTGTTTATAGTGCAATAATTCTAAGTAACGTAGAAACAAAAGCTTTTCCAACTGTTCGAGAGATTATAAAAATAATTTATTATGAAAATCCGACCTTATACAAAAAGATTCCGTCTTAAGGATATTTATAACTGTTTTCTCTTTCAAAATCAACTCCATGAAGTCCTAAGTGGCGCTCAAATTATTTTTGGCTAAAAACTAATGTAATTGTGGGACTAAATTTCGGATTTAATCTGACAAAATAATGATTTCATTAATAAAATATTTTGTTTTTTATTTCTTTAACCGCTAGAGTTACGCTAACTTTACAGATTAATTTATGTTATTCCTGAAATATTTTGTTAAGTATGTTTTCCATTCTAAACATATTCCTGTAATCATAAATATCTTTGAAAAAATGTTTGTCTCTGAGTCTTACGTAAACAAAAATAAATCAAGAAATATCAGACACTGCTCTGAGTAAGGCTGCGGTCAGATTGGAGGCACGCTTGGGCAAGTAAAATGGAAGCGCCTGCGTGCCCAAGCGTGCCTGAAGAAACAAAATTAGTGAATATCTGTTTGGAACTATTGGTGGCGCGGCGAAGGTGTTCACACTGGAAGCAAGTTAAGGCTGACCCACAACAAATCGGGAAAGGAAATGACAACGAGAACGGAAATATTGTTAAAATAAATGTATTTAAATGTGAGCATACACAATTAACTATTGTGAGCTCGCATTTAAATACATTTATTTTAACATTATTTCCGTTCTCATTCTCGTTCTCGTTGTCGTTTCCGTTCCCGGTTTATTGTGAACCAGCCCTTACAAGCGCAAGCTTGTGCACGTTTGTTCAGCCGTCTCAGCCAATCAAATAAATTTGTTTTTTTTTTTTAGCACGCTTGCCTATGTGACGTGATATTTGTAGCTGTTTTTGTGAGTGATTTTTTTCCACAATGGATGTTGAAATAGTATTTAATCATGAAAGAAGGGCAAACTGGGATGCATCTTGCAAGGACATTCTAAAATAATAAAATTAAAGAATAACTCTGGCTGTTTAAGAAGATCGGGAAAAATTCGTTTATATTCTCCATTTTCCTCCTTGTCCTTAAAATATTCGTTCACCCATTCATCCCTTAATGCACCCTCATCACTAAAAACTTCAACACTCGATTTTCAAACACTAGATACTCTTCATCCAAGGAATCCCTTTCGACAACTAGACTGGGAGTGGAAGCAGTTACTTGCATCCAATGTGACCACATTTGCAGAGCAAGCTTCTAGGCACGCTTGGGCACGCAGGCGCTTCCATTTTACTTGCCCAAGCGTGCCTTCAATGTCACCGAAGCCTAAACCGCCATTTAATACCATTCTATTTTTAAAACACACTCAATATCTTCAGTAAACATGATTACATTTCATGTGCATAATTCTCGCATCAACTGATTTGTATATACGGAATATGAACAAAATATGTCCAGCACACAACTGACATGCCAAAAACCACTTACCTTGTATCAGGCATGATGAAAGATATTAAGGAAACGGGGAAATACAAAATGAATAAAAAGAGACACGAATAAAAGAAAAGAGTTGAGATGATGGATACCAAGTAAACTGAGAAACGTAAAGGCGAATGAACCCCATAACCCATACCAGACATGAAGAGCAAATGTGACATTTAAATACTAAACTACAGTACCTCAATATGTCAATCATGTTGCCTGGAACGCACACAACGTGTTATGCAAGCAAGGAACAGTGCGTCAACTATACCTCCAGCGATTCGACTTTTTGCCCCGCGTGACATCATGTCTACAGTATTCCTGTAAATAACACTATCAGAGAATGTTTAACACTGTAAACAAGGTCATGCTGTTTCTTGTGTCTTCCATGTAATTGCCGAGACGTCCGCATTTTAAACTGGTTTCTTTAAGAAAGCCACCTTCGGGGCATTTACATCTAACTCAACCAGTAATTTTAGCAGTAATCAATAATCGATAGTTGTAATGGCTGAAAGAGACAATGTATGATTGAAGATGTTTAGGGCCAACGGAGAAATATTTGGACTCATTTCCCACTGAGAAGGGAGGGGTCGTGGACAGATAACGCGAACTTTTAATAAAACTCGTATACACTGCCACCAATAAAAATGTACAATGATTTGACATGCTTGTTATGGATCCAAAATATCAGTGCATCTCCAGATCCCTCCGCTCATTTTTCTTGGCATTTGTGGCGTCACACGGAGGGGGAATACTAGAGGAAGGTGAAAAGTAGAAGCAATAAACGCAGAAGAAGAAAGCATTGTATCACATCCTTCTGAGATGAAGCTGATAACCCACCCAACAGCATAATCTCCGTGGCGTCGTTCAATTACGCTTATGCTTCTTATGAAACCAGTCTAGCAAGCAATATAATTAAGCAGCAAGAAAAGCCGCCATAAACATGTAAAAATAATTAATTTAGTGTACGTGTGATATGTGACTTGAAGCAACTTATTTAACTTCATAGACGCTATGCTTTGTAATACTAATTGGTTACGATGCTTTTGATATTTTTTATCTGCTTAATTCTTTCTTTCTTTCTTTACTTGGTTATTTAACGACGCCGTATCAACTACGAGGTTATTTAGCGTCGATCGGATTGGTGATCGCGAGATGGTATTTGGAGAGATGAGGCCGAGAATTCGACATAGATTACCTGACATTTGCCTTACGGTTGGGAAAAAAACCTCGGGAAAACCCCAACCAGGTAATCAGCCCAAGCAGGAATCGAATCCGCGCCCGAACGCAACTCCGGATCGGTAGGCAAGCGCCTTAGCCGACAGAGCTACGCTGGTGGCTCATCTGCTTAATGTTTTAATGGTAAGTTACACGTTAGGAATCCTAATTTCAGTCTATTTTATTGAAACATATTTAAGCGACACCAGAGACCCTCAGGTCCGTCCTTGCCTAACGGAGGTATGGCGACACATGTTAAAAAATTAAATTATGGTTTATTTAACAACACTTGCAAATGGAGAGGTTATATCAGCGTCGCCGGTGTGCAGGAATTTTGTTCTGCAGGAGTTCTTTTACATACCAGAAAATCTACTGACATGAGCCTGTCGCATTTAAACACACTTAAATGCCATCGACCTGGGCCGGGATCAAACCCGCAACCTCGAGCATGGAAGGCCAGCGCTATACAAACTACGCTACCGAGGCCGATTCGACGCATGTTGATTTGTGAGATATGGCACACTAAAAGATTGTAAATGTCAATAACTTTGAAAATAAGTTTTTCCAAAATAGAGTCTATGTATGCCTCTGGCTCAATACAGTAAGAAAATATGATAAGTTCCATTGTAATTTCACAGCTTCTCCCATAGATATGCAAAATGTATAACTTATTACTAGGGAACGGAATTTGATTAGTATTGACATCTACACAGCCATTTGTTTACAACCCTTTATACCAAGTCCTCCCCTCCATGACACACTCGCAGGTCTCTGCACGTCAACAACAGGTGAACGGGACAGTTGTCGCATAAGAACTTCAACATGCAGGTTTGCAGTTCAGAGTAGTGAAGTGCGGGTACAATGCCGAAAGTGAAACCAACCAACAATACAAAATTGAAAGATTATATTTGTAAAATCTCCAGATCGAGTATCAAAACTGAGGAAACAAATCCCTAAATAAAATTGTCGCTTCCCCCATGTCCAGTTCTTAAGAGCTGGGGGTCATGGTTAGAAGCTTGCAATTATTACGCACATCACCTCCAATCTGTGAAGAAAGTGGTCCAGTCTTTCGATTCCGATGACGCGGCTGCGATTCAAATACGCCAGAAACTGCTAAATGATAGAACAATCGAGAAAGAAGTCACGGATATTAAGCCAAATTTTGGATATTTACCGGATGCCATTATTCAATTAGAAAAGTCAGGAGTAGAACTAGTTGAGCAAATAAATATTATGAGGATTATTGTAAATAAACTAAGTGCAGTAGAAGGTAAAATAGGAAAACGTGTTGGTGAAAAAATGAACAGTTTTTTGATTAAAAATGATGGGTACGGTATTCTTAGTCGGATTTCAGATGTACTAACAAGGACGTGTCCCAATGAAGTCATTCAACATGTGAATTTAGTTGACATATCTTGTTTCAAGTACTCTCCAATTGTCTCTGCAGATGTAGAGCGGAGTTTTTCCATGTTAAAAAATTTCCTTCCTTACAACAGAACAAAGTTGTATTTTGAAAACTTGAAAATAATATTTACAATTTATTATAACAAGGCACAGCAGGAATAATTGTTTCATGAACAAAACATAGCATTAATTGAAAATGCCATGTCGTTTGGTTCTACATTTTGTTCAACATTTAATGACACTGTATTAGGCTATATTGTAAATATTGTAGTATATTGCATATATTGTAAATACTGTAGTATACGTTGTATAGGCTACATATTACCATATTTCATGATGTTGTAAATAAAGGTTTTAATTTAACACGCTCCTCACAGAAAAACACATATTAAGAGGAGAGTTCCATACAGAAGACAACTGTCTATCAACCATCAATATGTCCACTGACACGCGAAGATGCAGAGGTTGATATTTGTAATGTTGTTTATTGGTGTCTAGTGCGTTGCCAAGAAAAGCACATGTAGTTAAAAAATAAATGCAGATTATGCATGTAGGTCACTATATATCATTAAACTATAACAATAGTTTATTCTGAAATACGTTTACAGCACGTTTTTTTTTTTTATTTTAGTAGGTTATTTTACGACGCGTTATCAACATCTTAGGTTATTTAGCATCTGAATGAGATGAAGGTGATAATGCCGGTGAAATGAGTCCGGGGTCCAACACCGAAAGTTACCTAGCATTTTCTCATATTGGGTTGAGGGAAAACCCCGGAAAAAACCTCAACCAGGTAACTTGCCCCGACCGGGAATCGAACCCGGGCCACCTGGTTTCACGGCTAGACGTGCTAACCGTTACTCCACAGGTGTGGACTTACAGCACGTTGCGTGTAAGTTTGTATGAAGTGGACTGTAGTCGTCCATGCTCTGTGATGCAGCTCGCTTGACAGTCATTGAGCTACGAATATCTATACTACGTTTCACCATTCTTTATAATACTCCAAATCCCTTTCCCTGCTTATTGCATTACTAGTTGCACAACAAAGCCCTGTTTTATAGGGTTTTCCTCTTTGGCACTTACAGCCTTTTTTATGTCTTCAATTGATGGTTGGAAACGAATGCATGGTGTGGCGGATGGTGGAGTCGGCTTAACTTTACACAATCAAAACGTAACTCATTCCATCATGGGTGCCAAAAAGTCTATTTAGGTTTACGTACGTGCTTAAAGATGCTACCCTTTAAGCACTCTATTCTTGTATCCACTAGCAGCAGTAGTGAGACCACGTCAGGATTACAGAGAAAACAACACATTATCTGACTAGCCTCCTGTCCCTATCGAAGAGGAAAGTTTCACTTTCCTGCTGAGAATGGAATCAGGATTCGCTGGATATAAACAAAAACAGAAACTATCAGCCATAATAACAGCCTCGAGGATTAAACAACAGACTACCTGCATATGAAGGTAATTAACTGGCTTTGATGCTGTGTAATTTCATAAATAGAAACAACAGCACGACTGTCTTATGAAACCGATTTTCTTTCTGAAAGCGACCTTAAGGTTCGACTACTTCAGACTTCGAATTTTTTCCTGCTGTAACTCATGCGTGGCGGCCATTAAACGGAGGTCTAGAGATAAGGAGACAGTAAATCGATTCTTTACTTTCCACTTCTTGTAACCGTTTATTATTAGAGCGAGTGCAAGCGAAAGGAATCGAACCGCCTGCTCCAATTAATGCTGCGTGCGTCCGTTACATCGACAATTAGAATAGCTTCTGTTATGTCTGAGACAGTTTGTAGCGAGTCCATGCCAGTGTACCTCAGTTACTGTCTTGTCTTAATTCTCTGCGGAGACAGAAAATGTGTGCTACGAAGCTACTACACAATAAACAAACATCAGATATATATATATATGTCTATGGAGAAAGGACTACGCGTATAGCTTTTCAGCGACCCTCTGTCATTCAACTCGTCAAAAGTTTTATAGTTAGAACTCATACAAGTACAAAACAATACAACAATTACGTGTCGCGAAAAGCTAGAAATGAAATTACGAGTACATAAATCCTTAGGATTTACCTGAATTACGTTCATTTGCAAGACGTTTACTTTGTACGTTTGGCTTAATCTATTCATGTGAGCAATAACCTTCTAAAATGAATAGTCGCAAAAGAGGATCGCGTGCTAACATAACAAATTTTTACTTGATTAGTGCTTTGAGACTGAAGCCATGTGGTTTTCAACCGGACATCGACGAACTGCTGACAAGAAAGAGGTCTCAGAAATGTCCAGCACGCCATGAAAAATAATTCCTATTTATTTATTAACCTAAAGTAGTGAAACATAAGATATTGTAATGACAATGGGAAAACATAAATGTGAGATATTAGATCCTAGATTTTATCTATTGATTGTACATTTATATTATTTTACTCCGGCTTTTATAGTGTTTTCGGCAATGTGTCTAGGATCATATACATAAATATATTTGGCCTTCTCCAGATGGATTGACACACAACCAAATAGATCACATCTTGATAGATAAACGGAGACATACTAGTATAGTAGACATTCGAACTTTCAGGGGTGCAGACTGTAATTCTGACCATTATTTGGTAATTGGAGAATTAAGAGAAAGACTATCAGTAGCCAAGCCAATAGAGAAACAAGTTAATATTACTAAATTCAATATTTTGAAATTAAAGGACGAGGAAACTAAGCAAAATTATCAGGTCGAAATTTCGAATAGGTTTGCCACTTTAGAAAGTTCCGACGAAGTTGAGAAAGAATTAGATGTTAACAGCGTGTGGGAAAATATCAGAGATAGTATCAAAATTGCAGCTGAGCAGAGCATAGGTTATTATGAAACTAAGAAAAGGAAACCGTGGTTTGATGAAGATTGTTGCACTGTAGTAGAAAGAAGGAAACAGGCAAAATTGAAATTCTTACAGGATCCAGTTGAGGAGAAGAGAGATAATTATTTCAATGAAAGACGGGAAGCAAGTCATACACTTAGGAATAAAAAGAGAGGTTACTTGAAGGAAAAACTGAATGAGGTAGAAACAAATAGTAAGAATAAAAACATTCGAGATTTATATAAGGGTATAAAGGAATTTAAGAAACGATATCAGCCAAGGGTAAACGTGATCAAGGATGAGAATGGTGACTTACTTGCAGACTCCATCAGTCCTAAACAGATGGAAAAACTATTTTGCGCAACTACTAAATGTGCATAGGCCAAATAGAAATGATCGGGACGAAATTGAAATACAAACTGCTGAGCCATTTATACCCGAACCCACGCTTTCAGAAGTCGAAATTGCGATAGAAAATCTGAAAAAGTACAAGTCTCCAGGTATCGATCAAATTCCAGCAGAATTAATACAAGAGGGTGGAAATGCATTATATAGCGAAATTTATAAACTTGTAGTTGCTATTTGGGAAAAGGAAATTGTACCAGAACAATGGAAGGAGTCTATAATTGTACCTATTTTTAAGGAGGGGGACAAAATCAACTGTGGTAACTTTCGAGGAATATCACTTTTGTTGACGTCGTACAAAATTTTGTCCAATATTCTTTTGAGAAGATTAGCTCCGTACGTAGATGAAATTATTGAGGATCGTCAGTGCGGTTTTAGGCGTAATAGATCGACTATTGATCAGATTTTTTGTATTCGGCAGAAAATGGAGAAAAAATGGGAGTATAAGGGTACAGTACATCAGTTATTCATAGATTTCAGAAAGGCATATGACTCGGTTAAGAGGGAAGTATTATAGGATATTCTTATTGAATTTGGTATTCCCAAGAAACTAGTTCGATTAATTAAAATGTGTCTCAGTGAAATATACAGCAGAGTCCGTATACGTCAGTTTCTATCTGATGCTTTTCCAATTCACTGCGGACTAAAGCAGGGAGATGCACTATCACCTTTACTTTTTAACTTCGCTTTAGAATATGCCATTAGGAAAGTTCAGGATAACAGGCAGGGTTTGGAATTAAACGGGTTACATCAGCTTCTTGTCTATGCGGATGACGTGAATATGTTAGGAGAAAATCCACAAACGATTAGGGAAAACACGGAAATTTTACTTGAAGCAAGTAAAGCGATCGGTTTGGAAGTAAATCCCGAAAAGACAAAGTATATGATTATGCCTCGTGACCAGAATATTGTACGAAATGGAAATATAAAAATCGGAGATTTATCCTTCGAAGGGGTGGAAAAATTCAAATATCTTGGAGCAACAGTAACAAATATAAATGATACTCGGGAGGAAATTAAACGCAGAATAAATATGGGAAATGCCTGTTATTATTCGGTTGAGAAGCTTTTATCATCTAGTCTGCTGTCAAAAAATCTGAAAGTTAGAATTTATAAAACAGTTATATTACCGGTTGTTCTGTATGGTTGTGAAACTTGGACTCTCACTCTGAGAGAGGAACATAGGTTAAGGGTATTTGAGAATAAGGTGCTTAGGAAAATATTTGGGGCTAAGAGGGATGAAGTTACAGGAGAATGGAGAAAGTTACACAACGCAGAACTGCACGCATTGTATTCTTCACCTGACATAATTAGGAACATTAAATCCAGACGTTTGAGATGGGCAGGGCATGTAGCACGTATGGGCGAATCCAGAAATGCATATAGAGTGTTAGTTGGGAGACCGGAGGGAAAAAGACCTTTGGGGAGGCCGAGACGTAGATGGGAAGATAATATTAAAATGGTTTTGAGGGAGGTGGGATAAGATGATAGAGACTGAATTAATATTGCACAGGATAGGGACCGATGGCGGGCTTATGTAAGGGCGGCAATGAACCTTCGGTAAGTAAGTAAGTGTCTAGGATCATGACCCGATAAAGTAAAGAAATCTGAAACCAGGGATACGTTCCTTTATAGTAGGAGATCGAATAACAGTCCAATGATTTCATAATCAAAAGCTATTAACTGATCACCGCGAAATAATAATAATAATAATAATAATAATAATAATAATAATAATAATAATAATAATAATAATACATAACACATAATGACGTCAAGATCATTCTCAAGACAGTAACAGAAAGTTTACAGAAATAAGAGAAGACGTGCGTTAGTATAAATACAAACTGTAACAACCAGCAATATACGAAATATTTAGGGTTGGGTGGGTTTTCGAAGGTTGGATCCATGCAATAGACTTATATTGGCCCACTGTCACTTCTGTATGCGATTATTGTTCCAGTCCGACAGATGGCATGGATGTCAATCGTGATTCCGATGCTCATAGGCGGGTCATCCTACCTCAGGCCTGATAGCAAAGTATCAATCCCAGGCGAGTACCTGATAAGCCCAAGAGCCAGGAGCCTCAAAGTCTTAAATCCTGTATCAGCATCGAAGACCAGTACTCTTCTCCAACCAGGAGATCAACCGTGAAAGGAATGTGCTTACTATTGCCTCATCTATTGGAACGAAGTAGATAAATAATATTATCGTTATAACGGCAGTTTAAAAACCATGCGCTCTCCTGCATATGTTAATGAAGAGATTAAAAGACCAGGAGATTAACTGTGATCTAATTTTGTAACTAGGGTAGTATCAATATGTCTATATCAATGTTATGGTTTGTGCTGTGAGAGCTAGCCAATAGAGATATGAGTACCCACGTGTGTGACCTTATGACATCTTATGACATCAACATTCATTCACAGCATTACCTCCCTTCGTCTCATCCGGCGGAGACTTTCTCGTGGTTGGAGCACAGTACTATCCCCAAGAATTCACTTCAGTCTATTTTTTTTACTACTACAGATTATAGATGAAATGAGGGAGAAGTGGAGAGTGTTCGTGGAATGAAAGAGAGAAACAGGAGTACGTCGAGAAAAATCTTATACTGTATGTGCCGGAATTAAAAAAAAAAAAAACCCGCTTACAATAAAGAACTCAGTGTTTGCTTGACACAGTGAGTAGGGCAAACACGTGCAGTGATCCTCTCCCGGAGTTGCCGCTTCTTTCTGTTATATCTTATCCTTTGCGAAGCGCATACAAGACTAACGTGATAGTCATTCATAAAAAGTGGCAACGTTATATTACCCAGAAAACACAATACACACAGCCAATTACTATACTTATATGCCTTCCTTTCACTCCTTGAAGATAAAATCGGAGGTTATTACGGTTCTGTTATCTTAAGTACATCCTCTGTTATTAATATCTAGAGTTGTTGATCATAGATCATAGGTGAAGGCTTTTTAAACATGGCACAAACTATAGGACATTTCCTTTGTCCACCACAAATTCTTCACGATAGAGTCGGAAATTGAACTCGGGCCGATTGGACAGAAGACTAGCGTGCTAGCGTTGGACTACAGACGCGGAAAATACTTTAGGGTACTCCGATAATTGAAAACTTCCCCGGAAAATGATGTAACGCAAAATTCTTGAAATGTATGATATAGATGGAAAAAGTAATTTTAAAGCATTTATTTATAACAAATTATTGCATTTAATGGCTGAATAAACTTTTATCCTTATTTAGTCAAATGTTTGTTATAGTAAATATAGACTTAATGAAATATGCCCCTGAAATAATTTTCCTTTCTCTGAAACGTGAATTACATACAGTTTTGCTGGTTACACTGATGAAGAAATAACAACCAGAGACCATACACTGCATTTATCGATAAAACGGAATTTATAATATGGGTAGTACCTTAATACATAGGGTCTATATCTATAACTCAACGAAAATTAAACAGAAATATAATGAAAATTATATCGAAATACAGTACCTCACTGCCAACAGATCAGACGAGTTCGGAAGCGTAAACAAGTTGCAATAATCTCAACAGTCGACCCAATCACAGAAATTACACCAAAGATGTTCATATCATTTGCACAAATGAATGAAAAATACGAGTACTGCGTACCATAACGTTCAAATTATGTCATAATCAAGTACATGAAACATTGTACTAAACTTGAGATCATCATCATCATCATCATCATCATCATCATCATCATCATCATCATCATCATCATCATCATCATCAAAACCATCCTGGTCTATCTTAAAGGATTAGTGACATTGGCCCGTTCCGTCCTCACTCTGGTAAGGATCCCAACTAAATTGAGACATACGCGAGTGTCGGAATTCTACTATACTGTCCCGATGAGAGGAAATTAATTTCCACTTCCTGCAACGAATTGAACAGAGTTCGCTTGATGTGTAGTTTCAGCAACAGCGGTGGGCGACTTTTTTTAAAGTCTACAACAAACTAGACTGATTATGTATTAGTAAAATATACAAAATTTGTATTATAAACTGTAACTCAAATATGCACTTCATGTAGGCCTACAATGCAATTACTATAAATCTTGTTAAAGATAAAATAAACAATGACACATTAATGTTCATGATAATAATAATAATAATAATAATAATAATAATAATAATAATAATAATAATAATAATAATAATAATAACAACAACAACAACAACAACAACAACAATAATAGTGAATAGAGTGCAGCTGTTCCTTGCAAGGTACTTTAGTCTGCAGGTTCGTTCCCAGGGCGCCCCGCCGAGCTGTATGACTACCCCACACAGGAATGACTGACTCGTTGGAGGCTGTGGCCATTACGTCATAGGTGTTCAACCTCTGGTGGCCGCACACACGGGCCGGAAATGCATTGAGCGAACCTTACAGCACGGTATTTCAGACTTCACTGTATTGGTTTATTCTTCGAAGATTTTCATGCTTCTAGTGAGGTTTTACACAGACCTCATATTTTTTCCGCCCCGATTCAACACGGACCCAGCGAGACTCGCGTGACGTGGGATCAGCATGACGCGACAAGCTTGGGACATCAAACGACACAAAAAAGTGACAAGGGATTTAAGGAAATCCCAATGATTTCGGAAAACGTCAATACTCGAAATGTAGTAATAAAATACAATACGTACTTTCTTTAACACTTTACTGTAGTGTATTTTATTTTATATTCATATTGTTGTTCACTCAACAGTCCAAAGACAGGTCTGAACCTCACAAGTGATACCAACAAGGTACCACTTATGAGGCAACTAAGACAGGAGATAATGGAGGTTTTCCAGTTCCTTTCCCACTCCATTGCATACATCGCCGATTAGCTACATATTACACTAATCAGACTTCAGATGCATACAAACAATTATTGCTCTTCCTCTAACACATATCGTCAAGTGAGATGCACTGCCTAATAATAGATATTCATATTACATAACAATATTTCCATGACTACTATATGGAAAACATAAATGGCACTGACAATGACAATGAATGAATGGGGAAAATGGAGGAGAATCATTTAAAAGGTACGCGAAAACACGTCCCTGCAAGGGGAATTTGGGAAGGAAAGGAAGTGAGTGAGCTCCAAGCCCTTGGTCCCCTGCGGTGGCTGAGTGGTCAGACCTTCAGCCTGTCACGCATTTCGTCATCCTTCCCCGAACGCCGGCTGGCGACGCACGGAGGAGGTTGGCCTAGGGACGAAGGGGGTTGCCTACTCAAAACCTGTGTTCGCAGCGGATCTTAGTGACGTCAGCCGATGTGGATTTGGGAATGCGCCTAGCTTGAGATCGTAAAAAGTCGCAGTACTGGTTACTGGTAATAGTGCCTCCCTCCTGAAAATTCCATTCCATTCCAAGCTCACCCTGAAGCACAAAAGGCGACACAATGCGAAAACCAAGGCTCCGTTTTTTAGAAGGTTTTAATTTCGAAAATGCCAAAATTCATATGATGAATGAGATGTTAGTGCGTGGCCCATTTCTTTTAGGACTCATTCCGGCATTTGTCTCGATGCCATAGGAAAACTACATAAAATCACATAGGAAATTAATTGTCTCAATTTAGGAAATAAACAAATTGGCTGTCAGATGATTCTAATAAAACATGGCCGGACAGGCCCTGAGGGGATACTGTGGGGAAGGGGTTGTGTTCTTACTAAGGAGAGAGAGGAAAAAAAGAAATATGCGTACCTAGCTTAGACGTGGGTTAGAGTGAACACTTTTGCAATCCTCATTCTGAATATAAGGGATTCAGTTGCTGAAGGCAATATCCGTCGCGTTGGATACCGGGCTAGCCAGGAAAACGAGTTCACCCCCGTCAACCAATCCCGGAATTTGGGGATGTGTAGTGGTGAAGGATATTATCCTTGGTGTGTATGTAATAGCTCGAATTGTGGTTAACCACGAGACGGGGTAATGGGATGTTTCTGGCATAAGATGAACTGGGGATGGGTTCCGATCCTGAGAATCGAAAAGGCAATAGTTGCTTGCCGCTTCTCAGGTCGGAAAAGACAGAGTTCAGATCCGTCAGCTCAAATAGGATGAAGGAAGGCAGGAATTATGGGACGTGATTCTGACCTAAGACAGACTGGAGGTGGGACCTGATCAGGAGTCTCGAACAAGCGATGAGTGTTTGTTCCTTCGCTAGTCATTCCCGTTGCTATATTCCAGGTCGTCAGTAACAGAGTTCAGCTCCGCCAGTCCAAATTAAAAGCGGTTTATGGAAAAGTTAAGCCTGGTTTGATGAGTTCGGGGTAGGTCAGAGTTGGGAGCTTCGTGAGTGTAAGACACTACCCCCGCCGTTTTCAATGCTGTATTCCGGGCAGTCAGAGCGAAGTTCAGCTTAGTCAACTCAATATGAATAGGAAAGGATGTAGGATTGTTGCACTATTATTCCAGACTATTTCAGCAGTGAGTGCAGTATTCCAGCGGCAATACTAAGAGTAGTGTGATCACCTACTTAAACAGGGGACAACGCCAACCTTTTTATCATCTTGCCTCATAAGAATGCCTAATAGCCGACCGTACCGATGGTTCCTGTTGGGATTAGCATGAGCTGCCGCGTAGGCCTACAGGTTTTTAGCAAATCGCACGATGAATTCGTCAATGGCTGGCAAATTTAGCTCATCACGGAACTTCTGTCTCGAGGCGACTCAAGGGAGATTGATAATGATTGGAATCACCTGGTTCTGGATAACTTGGAGTTTACGGGTGTAGGACACGCCCACGAACCACCATGCGGGTGCGGCATATGTTGTGACAGAGCAAACGAGGGCAATTGGAAGTCCCAATTCATGCCACTCTTATCCAACTACATATACCTGCATTTATACAGAGATTGTAAAGAGATGTGAACTGTAGGCCATTAGAAAATTAGACCTCCTTTCGATTCTGATTTTCCCCTAATTTCTCATTTACATCACACAAACATCGCCCCAGCTACTTGTATATACCGGTACTATAAATTCGTCAGCTTCTTGTACTTTTCTAGTCCTCTACATTTTACTTACGAGTATAAGCCTATAGGCCTAGCATATTTTTTAGACGATTTCATACATTCTGCGCATACAGAGAGTGGATAATAAATGTCGCTTGCGAACATCCAGATCAATGATGAAACTGAAGACAAGAAAATGCACAATGATAATGATCTGTTGCTATAAGTATTCGATCCTACGATAGGCAGCAATTCTCCCGCAGAATGCGTGGCAAGTAGGCCTACTGTGAGGGAATGTTAGACAGGAGAGGCACCTCTGAGAAAACAATAACAACTTATAGCTTACTGAATGGTCTGGTGTTATATTCTACACGCTAATGAAATTATTTTGGAAGTTGGGATAGTTGACGAGGATGTGTCAAGTAAGCTTATAGTTCCAATTTTAAACAGTGCATACATAAGCGTTATTCTCGAATGAATTGTTCTATTAGACTTCGGAGGAATGATGATTGTAATATGTGAAGCCCGAATTTCTAAGCAAAATGCATATTCTTTCCACACTTTTAAAGGTAAGCAGAAAGGTTATACTTCGTAAGACACACCTAGATAAGCAGTTTTAACTATGTTTGTTAGTGTTTATAAATGCTTATTTCGCAGGAAAACGTTTTTGCTTACTTATTTTATGATTTTGAATTAAAACAGCATATTTTACCCAAAACTGTAATTTTAAAAGTGCATATTTCACTCCCAGCCGTCATTTATCACTGATTCCCTTTTTTCATTGGCATTCAAGAAAAGATTCAGTACATTCATAATGTTTCTCCAAAATACTCGAAATTTTAAAGCAGTTGGAAGATCGGAATAATTCCTTGGAACATTCACTTTCTCTGATAGACGAAATTTCGGTATCATCATCTTCAGAAAATTGCGTTCGACAAATTCAATCAGGTATTACAGAAAAATTCCGGTTACAAAACACTGTATCAAATTTCTAAAAAGTTTTCTGGTAAAGAAACAGATATTGAAGAGGAATTCATCGAAGAACTTTGATACTTTTCACATGCGCCTCTGACGTCATGCGACGTCGAAAGAACATTTTCACTGTACAAATCATTCTTCACTGACAGACGTACGCAGGAGATCCACACAGAAAAATCTCAGGATTTCCTTCCTTGTATACTGCAACAGCCTGCAATAAGGTAAGAGTTCTATGAAACAAATACTAAATTTATCATATTTCTGTGTATTCGGTTTTGCTTATTTTGGTGCTTATTTTCACCATTTTTCGTGCTTATTTGCTTGCTTATTTTACTGTTCGATTATGCTTAGAAATCCGGGCTTTACTAATATGTGTATAGAGGGGTCGGCTGACTGGCTGGCTGGCAGACTTTTCGAGCGCCGACCGGGGATGGATCCATGCACTTGTCTCATATTGGCCTGTTATGCGCCCTATACATGCGATTATTATTCCAGTGCGACAAGTGGTTGGATGGCATTTGTGAATCTGATGCTGACAAGCGGAACATCTTGCCTCAGCCCTGACAGAAACATTTTCCATCCTCAGACTAGTATTTGATATGTCTCAGAGCTCGGAACTCCAAGCCCTTTCAGAACTTACATCAGCATCGGAAACCCGAACTATCCATAATACTTCATCCCACATTATGGATGGAATGCAAGACGGAAAGGAGAATACTCGGGAGAAAATCCTCTGCAACGTTTACTTTGGTTACCACAAATTCATCACGACCAGGCCGAGGATCGAACTCGGCCCACGAGAATGGAAGACCAGCGCGCTAAAACTGAGCCATAGAAGATTCATGCAGATGGTTAGACATTTATACACAATCTAAGCTTAGAATTCTACTTGAGGTTTACGCCGTAATTTTGCTTCTCTTCTGTTTCTAAGGATTGATGTTCTTTGTTATGGATTCTCGTCTCTCGCCTTCAAATTCAGTTGTCAGACAGCAAACTCGAGTAACCAATTGAAACGAACTCTTACGCAGAATTCCCTACTCACATTAAGACAAAGGTAGATCTAACCTTTGAAGCCATCGTGTCTCCTTATATTTCATTGATAGTATGTACAACTGCAAATCAAGTCGCGAACGGTTAAGTTCCGACTGGGTGTAAATTATGTTTTCAGTTTTATTTAATTATTAGGGCCAGGAAATTCACGCCTTAAAAGCCTAGCTACATGCAAGTATACCTTTAAAAACCTTAATATATGCCAATAAATATGCACTAATAAAATTCTATATTTCTTGATATCACTAACAAATAATAATAATAATAATAATAATAATAATAATAATAATAATAATAATAATAATAATAATAATCAATAAATTAACGAATGAAATAACATTATAGGTCAAACAAGATGAGATTAAACTTACATTTATTGTTGAGAGCGGCACATTACTGTGTCGTGAGATTCGCTAGTGTGCAGCGAAACTTTCAATACTTATATGGTAAAAATATAATTATAATCATTTCACTCAATGCCAGTTTTCAAAACTAGAATAATCAGCTTAATGAGCTTAAACGCGAAAACATGCCACAATAATATAAAAATTATGAAATATTATGCATTTATAAAAAAGACGCCAAAACATGCAAATATAAGCAACATAAAATTTAGTTTGATAAGTTTAAATGTTGATGATTCGTGAAGATAATTAAACAGCAATTAATTACAGCCAATGGAAAAATATATGCAAATGCATGAACTTCCTGGCCCTATTAATTTATAACTCTACCAAGACTTGGCATATCGAAAATCACGTTCAATATCCCTTCATCGAAGTAGTCTGCCATCAGTGCTCCGATCTAATACAAGTTCTAGAAGATCAAAACTCAAACAGCTCATTTTGGTTAAGAGATCATACAAAAATCTTCAAACGAATATTGCAGACATTTAACACACAGAGTGAAATATGGTGATGTGTATTTCGAGTCTCTTTTTCTCTCTCTTGCAGAGGAGGGTCTCGAAGGGTAGCACTGCAGTCTCTAGTTGGCTTATTGTACCTCACAGCTCTTATAGTAGAAGTTATGGTATTTACAATCCGAACGATCGCGCTCTTGTAAATATCGTGACTCAGCTGCGTGATGCAGCTGCTGATTCAGCTTACAGTTCCGATGAAGTCTCACTGCAGTCTCTTTATCCCCCGAAAGTATGCTAAGGCCTCCTCAGGCTGATGACATCAGTACACCAGACACATACATCACACCGACTCCGTTTTGGGTAATGCTATTGTAATGATGATAATTAATATTTAAACGGACAATAACGATGGAATTATGGACGGAAACGAGAGAACGGCAAGAAAAATCCAAAGGAACCTTGGATTTGTCCACCACAAATCGACTCCACAGCACCGGGATTCGAACCCACATCCGCAGACACAGTAAGCCAGTGCTGTGCGAACTGAGATGCCGTGAGATCAAACGAGCGGTGGAGTTCTCAGTCGTGCACACAATGTCACAAATGTTGTGGGAAGGTGTGGCGGGGAATACTGCAGGCAGTCCACACCCTAGTTACGTGGAGTTAGGATGTACAGAGTAGTCGAAAAGTGAGCGTAGCCCCCTTTATTTCGCGAAGATTTGCGTTAGTATGTTGTTAACTTTGGTAACCATGCAATAACAGGTATCGCACAACGAAAGAGTTACGAGCAGATGTGGAAAATGCTTCCACACGCGCACGTGATCCTTGGATTACCTCCGCAAAACATCTGCCAGAACATGGCGCAGAATTCAGCTGTACTACGCGACCAAGGCGGGACCCGTCGTGGCAGAATGAGGAACTCCGTGCTCGCTGCGTATGTTTACTGCTGGAGTGTCGTCACATCCGATGCCTAGAGTTTCAATCTGGTCGCAATGCCGCATGTAGGAAGACGTGTGTTTCGTAGCCAAGCGCGGAGCATTATTGATAATGCCATAAAGTTTTGTGATAAAGAAGAGACAACTGGTTTATTCCTACCTCTGTTGAAGGCAACAGAGCGTGCTGCAGCTGTTGTGAAGGTAAATAAGGAAACAATTAATAGTCCACACCTGTGGTGTAACGGTTAGCGCGTCTGACCGCCAAACCAGGTGGCCCGGGTTTGATTCCCGCTCGCGGGAAGTTACCTGGTTGAGGTTTTCTCCGGGGTTTTCCCTCAACCAAATGTGAGCAAATGCTGGGTAACTATCGATGCTGGACTCCGGACTGATTTCACCGGCATTATCACCTTCATCTCATTCAGACGTTAAATAACCTAATGTCGTTAAAGCATCGTAAAATAATCTACTGAAAAAACAATTAGTAGGATTAGAAAGGAAGGTAAAGAATGAGAAATGCTAAAGTAAGAAATGTATATCGACTGCAATATTGTATAAAATACGGTACCTACTTTAGTTTACGTTGCTTTCGATCCATGTTCCTTCCTTTACGAACACCGATGTTGTGGTGTGTTTTCTGAATAGATTCCTATGTATGTAAGCATATGATAAATAAAACTAAACAATAAATATAAACTATAAACTTATACAAACATATAACATATAAAGCATATTAATAATAACGAAACAAGAGAACAGTTCAGCATGTGCTTCATTTTGCATCTGATGCGGACTTTACAGCACGGCCTGTGTTGTGAAGCGAATCGCAGCGCCACCAAACAAAACGGTTCCCGCCTTGGTCGCGTAGTACTATGACAATGACGGTGTCCATAGTGACGTTCTGGACCTTTAAACCAACATTTAGTGTCCACATCAAGCGTGAAATGGCTTTCACTGTAGCACAGAGAATTATTTTTTTATTGTGAAACATTTAGTGAGGAACAAAGGTTACAATAAATTGAAGCGACGTTTTAGACGAGAGTATCCGGAAACACGAGTTCCTTCATAATCGTACCCTTATAAATTTATAAACTTCTTAAGTGGAGCTCTACGGAATGTGTGTAATAAAAAGGCACTGGTGAAAATAAAAAAAATCACACGCGAAAGTGTAGTGATATTCGAGTGTGCTTGAAATTGAAATGTTACACAAATAATACTTCATGAAATTAAAATGAATCAGTTGCACGACAGCCCAAGAAGGATCGAGTGCTGGCCTCAAGCCTACATGCCTCAGCAGAGGTGAAAAATCATCCAATCAGCGCGGAATAACATGTGGTTAACACGATTATCTCCCCCAGCCGTTACAGCTGGTTTAAGAAATCGGATTTCGTTACTCACACCAGCTATCTAAATTCATCACGATACTGGCTAGGCCCCGGTCACATGCTTTGGCCGAAATTTGAACGCATTCGAATTCCATGCGGAATCGTTACAGGTCCAAAAATTGCATGTGGTAATTTTTTAAGACCCTTGAATTGCATGCGTAGGCATTCTCGTACGGGAAAGGCCGAATCCCCGAAAGCAAAACAAATTTAATTTGAAGTAAACTCTCGAATATATAGTAAGTACAGTGTTAGAAAATAGTTTTGTTGTGTCTCTTGGTGGTGGAAATGTTGAGAACTGACACGCGATTTACACGAGTACGTTTATATGTATATATATGTGCGCTGTCTTCATTGATTTCAAGCCGAGCGGCAAGCCTCTCGTCACGCTCAGAGTCTTCCTAACGTCCTCTGCGGTGAAGCAGTCAGTAGCGTGCTGGCTTGCGGTCTCTGAGGTCCGCTTTCGATTTCTGACCAGGTCACTTTTTTATTAACGTAACTAATTTTTATACATGTTACCTCTCTTCATTTTTTAAATTTCTATACTGGAACGAATTATTTTTCAACTCTGGCTCGACTAGGAGAATAAAAAACTATTGGGAAATCAATTTTCTTCTCCAAATAAAACAAAGGTAAACAAACAAATTAAAGCAAAATAAAAAAATTGCACATGTGGACCTAATAATGTGAGCAAAATGTGCAAACCCCTCAGCGTAACTCACAGATAAAGAGCTCCTTTCGCGATTCGAGGCTGCACTAGGGCGTGACTGAAATCATGCTTGGGCTGACGATTTCTGTAACTGTAAGAGGACGTCAGATAATCTCATAACGGAGACTCGCTCTCAACTTGCTAACATACTATTTGGATATGTTATGTTTTTTATTTAACGACGCTCGCAACTGCAGAGGTTATATCAGCGTCGCCGGATGTGCCGGAATTGTGTCCCGCAGGAGTTCTCTTACATGCCAGTAAATTTACTGGCATGAGCCTGTCGCATTTAAGCACACTTAAATGCCATCGACTTGGCCCGGGATCGAACCCGCAACCTTGGGCATAGAAGGCCAGCGCTATACCAATTCGCCAACCAGGTCAACCTATTTGGATATCATAAATAGCACCGACGCTGGTTAACCTCGCAGTTGATATAGCGTCATTAAACAACACACAAAGGAAATAATGTGTGTACTATGGAACAAGCGCCTTAATAAATTCTATTATATAGTCAATGATTAATAAATACAACACCAAAAGGAGCTCTGAGCATGTACAGCACGCTTAATCCCGCTGACTGTCCACGTGTTACTGTTATTATGCATATTTTCCCAGGCGCCATAAATGTCCGTCCCTGCCGTAAATATAACTGAGGTTTATTCTCGTAGAACTAGAGCACGTAAAAAAAAACTCCTGCCCCTGACTTAGATTGCTGGAAGCACAATTTAACGGCCAATTGTTCCTTGTCTCACCGAGTTCTCTGCTATAAAGGGAACTTTTCTGCGGGTCAACGAATCGAGAGACTAAAGAGATGTCCGACAAAATACGAAACAAAATAGAACATCTTTTAAACGAGGAAGGATAGTCTCGTTTATTACCCCAGGTGTTTTAACTGTAAGCCAACTACCAAATCTAAAGATATATTGAAACTACATTCTGAATTCCACTTCATGATTGCTGGTGAAAGCTTTAGTATGACGTTTCGAAGGTTCGAACTACTGTATCAGCTTAGAAGATGAAACAAAGGACGGGAGACGAATATCCAACTCATTGTCGTTGTTACAAGGGGTCAGTCTCTTGGTCTAGTGGTTAGCAAATATGGCTTCTAACCAGGAGGTTTCGGATTTGATTCCAGATCTCTGTCAAGGGATTTTTCCTTTATTATGAATTGTTCCTTGGTATGTATGGCCTCCAAGAAGTTACGATCTTCATATTTCACCAGAAATAGAAAAATTGTTATTTTAATAATAATAATAATAATAATAATAATAATAATAATAATAATAATAATAACAATAACAATAATAATAATAATAATAATAATAATAATAATAATAATAATAATAATAATAAATGAACAAGCATAATAAGTATGTGAACTACAGTGTATCCGAAGTGAAATGAAGGATATACATTTGGAAAAAAAAAGTGTAAATTATGTTTCCACAGACTATATCAATTTACTTTAGACCATCATGGTAGTCTAGTGGTTGGAGTGTTGGATTCATATTCCTGTGAACCCAGGTTCGATCCCCGGCGTAACTCTGATTTAGGCCTTGTGTTGGGCAAGCTAACAGGAAACACAAGGGTAATATCCGGAGCTCCGGTTCTCTGTGGCATCCCAACAATCTCCATGATCATCTCATTTCATCACGGGAGACCGGGTTCCTATTGCGTTTACTGGTCGACGACTCTGTTCATAAATTGATCTACAAAACCGGTTCCATATGGGCAAATGATGAACAGTTAAGTGCCCGCCATTACACATAATAATAATAATAATAATAATAATAATAATAATAATAATAATAATAATAATAATAATAATTTATTTCACGTCTCGAAACCCTAACACTTTAACAACTGCTAATTCGTACGCATTTTACGAAAGCGCGAACTGTAGCGATTCTAATGGAAACAGGGCCTGCAGCACAGAGACTTTCTGATGACAAAGATGAACCTCCGGGTACCTGGAAAGAGAGATCTTTGGAAGACGACCCCGACTCGCTTAGTTACATAGTCACGTTCGGGATCTTCGCGGGTCGCAGGTTGCATCCTTGCGTTACGTATCGGCTCGGGGGAGAGGGGATGTGAACGTAATCACTGATGTTGGATAACCCGAGGGCCGCTCATCGCAGCTTCGGGGCATGACGGGAGAAAGTGTTACAGCTTAAAATGCTGCCCCTGTGTTGGAGATGCGCAATCAGGACGGAACGGCCTTCGTGCGAAAAAAAAAAAAAAAATTACAGATGCACTGGCTACTGAAGGTGCGGCCGAAAGCGAATACACTTATCTATATTAACAGCACGTTAGGCCTGATTGTCTGTACAGAATGAAATTGACTTATGAAGTAGAAGAGTAAACTCTGACCGCAATAAATGGCTGAGAGAAAGAACATACATTAAGCAGCAGAATTTTTCACAAATTAATTTCTCAACGGGATTAGGCAATGCATCGCATAATGTTACGATTATTATTATTATTATTATTATTATTATTATTATTACAGATAGACAAATTATTAGACTAAATCAATTATGTGCAACGAAGCTGTATTTATCGGTAGAAATAATGAACAAAAATATATTTTGCACAGATATAATGAACAGAAAATTGAGTCTTGAAGTTACTAATATTTTGTGAACATTCCCTTATTCTTTATTAACACGTTGATTTTTTCAGTGGTGCCGGAAACCAAAGTTTTGACACTTTCTTTGAATATCAGCATCATTTAGCCAGATATCAGACAGTGCTTAAATGAGTCCATGTTTTGTTGTAAGCCTCTTTCTGTTCACTTTCTTCTTCAGTATAGATCAGATTTTCAATTTCGTTCATGTCCGGTCTTCTTGCAGGCCACGGGAGAATATCTTCTGTAGTATATAATTAAAACACCAGTAGTACCAACATAGCCACAAAAAATATACTTAACCATTGGAAAAATATACCAGAAGATGCAAACAATCATATTTACAACAATAGAGACTCTATGAATTATACTGGTAGTTGATATGACATGTTTCCAAGAAAAAGTTTTAGTCTAATAATTTGTCCGCGTTTGTATTATTATTATTATTATTATTATTATTATTATTATTATCTGATAAATTCTCAGATTTTTTTTATTGTCAGCGAAATATATTCAAAAATTATCAAGGAAATATAGGTTTTAACCACACCAACATAAGTGGTTTTCATCATGTCTCCGGCTTGTCTGTGTGTACAGTGATTTTTCCTGTACAATGACGAATTTTCATCATATGGATACGATGTACATGAAATATAATTATTTTACAGAAAAAATTACGGAGTGTTAATTTGCAAAAAAAAAAAAAAAACACACACACACAAAATGGCAATCTATTCGAAATTTGCTTCGACTTCCCTTTCAAATTGTGTTTCTTACCCAAGAAAAGAGGCAGTGAATATAGTACGTCCCCATACCCATGGGGAAACGAGCCTCATCATGCGTTCACTAATGAGAGACACTTTGTAGGTCTCTTTGTTGTCTTTCTTATTATGCATAAAGTTTAATTCATAATTTGAGAACAAGAGATTTATGATTAAAACTTACGAATCGAATTTGTAACACGTTTCATAGAATTTTATTCTCAAAATAACATGTTACTAGAAAAACTATCTGCCTAATACTCCACCGAACAATTGCGTTAAAACAGACAGACAATACTGAGCGCTTATACGGTGGCGAAAGTTTCAATAACTTATTGAATCAATGTGCCATACCCGATCTAAAATTATAAATGGATCTGTCTGTAGATAATGACAGGTGATTGATGGAGGAAAAAGAGAGAGATACTCTTGCTATGTATGTGCAGCTAGCTACTATACAGCAATTTCAGCTCATATCAGATACCATAGCTTATTCCTATAGAGATAATGAGCATTTACAATATGAAAGAGCATTTACCAACACAGATACCTAGACACTCTTGGTATTGTTAATGTAGCTTCTTCTGCATGAAATAGTCGTCATTCATGAGAGTTGACGTGAAACAACATTTTCCATTTGAAATTCTTCATAGTTCTACTTACTTAAGCTAGTTCACAGGTTTAAAATCGGACAAGGATTTTTTTAGGAAGGTGATTACAGACCTCAGCGTAGTTTCTCTAGGAAGATGAATAAAGCTAAAGTATCCATGCTCTCGATTTACGATATGTAAAAGAACTCTGTCAGCGAGAGGTGCAGGAACAGTGTTTACCGTCCAAATGTTTGTCAATCATCCAGTTCCCCACAGATGCCTCTGCGGACCAATGTATAGAACGTATACTGATTCATATATACCGTACAGGTCTTTGCATACCGTCTCGTGGGATCGTAGAAGCCTCTGACAGACGAAGCAGGAAACAAAGGAGAAAATATGAGAAGGGGACATAGTAAAACAAACAACCGCAGTATATCAAGGGTAGAATAGCGGACGTGATGTACAAATTATAATTTGTCACATGACATTATTATGTACAGTAGTGAAACATACCTTCCGCTCGGCCATGAGCTTGGCCAGGGCGTCGTATACGATCTCCTGCGAAGGGCGCTGGATGTCGGGGAAGGCAACCTGCAGCGCGGAACGAATGCGTTCTAGCACTGCGGCCTGTCCAGAGGACGTGAGGTCCAGGATCACCCAGCACAGCGCCTCGGGGAGCGGTGTGAACTGACCCTGCGGCAGAGGCTGGACCAGGCAGTCTTCCACGTCACCTGCGCACAGAAGAGAGGCAAAGCATGCGATTATTGAAGTACGAGATGACAGAAGTGCCACACTTGATCATTCAACCATCGACGCCAAGTTAGGAGCATCCGTGGGCCATCTTCCCATTATTTAACTGACATGAGCGTTAAGTGCTTCAAGCAGCAGTACAAAACTGAGAAGAAAGCCGCCAACCTAACGTCATATTTATCTCGATACATTATTGGAGAGGCTGTTTCGTCACGAGCGCGCACATCTCCAAGAATAATGCCTCAATAATGAAATGCTAGATGTAATAACAACAGTTGATCATTTATTTTAACCTTGAACATTATGTATGTATTTATTTACACTGCAAGTGGGCAAGCACCCGGTGGCAGTGGTATACACAATATAAACAATACACAATAAAATTACAATACACAATACAATTATACAATACAATTATATACACAATACAATAAGAATACACAATACAATTTAACACAATAATTACAAATGTAATCTTCATTTTACGATGTTTGGTGACGTATATACGTCCGTTGATGTGACTATAATAGTATTTAAATTCAATAATTACAATTAATAATAATAATACATAAAATAACCTAATTTTTAAGTGAACCTAATTTTGCAATACAACCTACATATGTATAGGCCCTACGTAAGTTTCACATTGGTACCGATAATAATATTTAACTTTACTCTCATCTCACTCACTGCAGTGGCACTATTACGCATTTCACTGACACTTTAAGACACATTTCACTGACACTCTATAACACATTACGTACACACCTGTGGAGTAACGGTCAGCGCGTCTGGCCGCGAAACCAGGTAGCCCGGGTTCGAATCCCGGTCGGGGCAAGTTACCTGGTTGAGGTTTTTTCCGGGGTTTTCCCTCAACACAATACGAGCAAATGCTGGGTAACTTTCGGTGCTGGACCCCGGACTCATTTCACCGGCATTATCATCTTCATTTCATTCAGACACTAAATAACCTGAGATGTTGATGCAGCGTCATAAAATAACCCAATAAAATAAATAACACATTTCACTGACACTATAGAACACATTTCATTGACACTATAAATTATCACTGATCGGAACTATTCACTGCACTGTAAAACCAAAACTTCACTGACTCACCACGCTTCATTGATACAACAGTTCAAATAAGACAAATAATTACACCCTTATGCATACTTATAAACAGAACTACATTTAAGCTAAACATTTCTAGTCTATTTTTAAATAATTTGCAATTCAAACCAAGGTAGTAATTCGTCAGGCTAAATAAATACATGTCACCTTAAAAAATTAAATGTTACATGTCACCTTAATTTTAACTTACACTTCATACACAACTTTTTAAGTTATTCTTGAATCTCCCTAAGGAAGGACAGCCCTCAAAGACCGCTGCAGGTAGGTCATTCCAATCATTTATAGTTCTATTTAAAAATGAGAATTTACCTACATCCGTTTTCTGTTTCCTACATTTGATTTTGAAATCATGATCGTTCCTACCATAGTACGTTGGCTTCTCTAACCGAGCCGTTGTGTCTACCCATGCTTTCTAACCTAGATGTGCTCTATATAATGATGTTATTCTAGTTTTCCTATATCTGTTTTCCAAAGTTGTCCATTTAAGTTCTTTTATCGTATCGTTTCCATCTTCTCTTTTATCTTGAACAAATTTAGCTGCCCTATACTGGATTCTTTCTAAGGAATTTATCTGATATATTCTATAGGCATCCCAACATGTAGTTCCATATTCCATTAACGGTCGCACTAACGTTAGATATGCTATTTCCCTCGATTTGGGAAGTGAAGTGCCCTCTATGCTTTACCCGTAACATTATCAACATGCTCTTCCCAAGAAAGTTTGGAGTTCAAATACACTCCTAGGTATTTACAACATCGTTCTTGCGGAATTACAACACCACTGAATTCGTAATTAAGACTGGTTTCCTCTCGGGTTTTACAAAATGTTATAGATTTACTTTTAGAACCATTTATTTTCATCCTATGCATTAACGCCCAGTTATAAATTTTATTCAAATCTGTTTGAATAGCATCCACATCTGAATTATTTCTAATCCTTCTATAGATAATGCAGTCATCTGCAAATAGCCTCGCATTTGATGTAATATTCTGGCCCAAGAACGCTGCCCTGTGGCACCCCTGGACTTATATTTCCAATTTCCGATATTTCATGACTTACTCTAACTCTCTGGGTTCTGCCTTTTAAGAATTATTGGATCCATAGCACCACTCTTTTATCTATTCCTAGCCTACTTAACTTATCTATTAATATGTCATGTGGCACCAAATCAAATGTTTTCGAAAAATCAATCACAACTGCATCGATTCTTCCGCCTCTATCTACCTCTTAAGCTAGATCCTGAATCAGCGACGTAATTTGACTATCACATGAGAGGCCTTCCCTAAAACCATGCTGGCGGTTGTAAAACCAGTCTTTCGCATTTAGAACACGACGAATATAATCCGATATCAAATGCTCCAGGACTTTACATACGACAGATGTAAGGCTAATCGGTCTGTAGTTTCCGACATCTAATTTATTTCCACCTTTATGCATGGGTACCAAAACAGCTGATTTCCAGTCATATGGAATAGCTGCATTGTTTATGGAAACGTGAAATATACGCATTAAGTATGGAATTATGGCCTCGGACCTAATTTAAGAATCTCCGTAGCAATACTATCTGGTCCTCGAGACTTCCGATTTTTTAATTTCGTTATTCTCTCTCTAACACCTTTGGAAGTTATTTTGAAAGTCGAATTTGGTTCACATTCACGCTCTATGACACAACCACTCCTATCAGCGGCATTATTATTATTATTATTATTATTATTATTACTATTTACTTACTTACTGGCTTTTAAGGAACCAGGAGGTTCATTGCCGCCCTCACATAAGCCCGCCATTGGTCCCTATCCTGATCAAGATTAATCCAGTCTCTACCATCATATCCCATCTCCCTCAAATCCATTCTAATATTATCTTCCCATCTACGTCTCGGCCTCCCCAAAGGTATTTTCCCCTCTGGCCTCCCAACTAACACTCTATATGCATTTCTGGATTCGCCCATACGTGCTACATGCCCTGCCCATCTCAAACGTCTGGATTTTATGTTCCTAATTATGTCAGGTGAAGGATGCAATGTGTGCAGCTCTGCATTGTGTAACTTTCTCCATTCTCCTGTAACTTCATCATTCTTAGCTCCAAATATTTTCCTAAGCACCTTATTCTCAAAAACCCTCAATCTTTGTTCCTCTCTCAAAGTGAGAGTCCAAGTTTCACAGCCATACAGAACAACAGACAATATAACTGTTTCATAAATTCTAACTTTCAGATTTTTTGACAGCAGACTAGATGACAAAAGTTTCTCAACCGAATAATAACAGGCATTTCCCATATTTATTCTGCGTTTAATTTCCTCTCGAGTGTCATTTATATTTGTTACTGTTGCTCCAAGATATTTGAATTTTTCCACCTCTTCGAAGGATAAATCTCCAACTTTAATAGTTCCATTTCGTACAATATTCTGGTCACGAGACATAATCATATACTTTGTCTTTTCGGGATTTACTTCCAACCCTATCTCTTTACTTGCTTCAAGTAGAATTTCCGCGTTTTCCCTTATCCTTTGTGGATTTTCTCCTAACATATTCACGTCATCCGCATAGACAAGAAGCTGATGTATCCCGTTCAATTCCAAACCCTGAACTTTCCTAATGGCATATTCTAGAGCGAAGTTAAAAAGTAAAGGTGATAGTGCATCTCCCTGCTTTAGTCCGCAGTGAATTGGAAAACATCAGATAGAAACTGGCCTATACGGACTCTGCTGTAAGTTTCACTAAGACACATTTTAATTAATCGAACTAGTTTCTTGGGAATACCAAATTCAATAAGAATATTATATAAAACTTCTCTCTTAACCGAGTCATATGCCTTTTTGAAATCTATGAATAACTGTTGTACTGTACCCTTTTTTTCTCCAATATCTGTCGAATACGAAAAATCTGATCAATAGTCGATCTATTACGCCTAAAACCACACTGATGATCCCCAATAACTTCATCTACATATGGAGTTAATCTTCTCAAAGGGATATTCGACAAAATTTTGTATGTCAACAAAAGTGATATTCCTCGAAAGTTACTACAGTAGTCCTGTCCCCCGTCTTAAAAATAGGTACGATTATGGACTCCTTCCATTGTTCTGGTACAATTTCCTTTTCCCAAATAGCAACTACAAGTTTATAAATTTCGCTATATAATGCACTTCCACCCTCTTGTATTAATTCTGCTGGAATTTGATCAATACCTGGAGACTTGTACTTTTTCAGATTTTCTATCGCAATTTCGACTTCAGAAAGTGTGGGTTCCGGTATAAGCGGCTCAGCAGTTTGTATTTCAATTTCGTCCCGATAAATTCTTCTTGGCCGATGTATATTTAATAGTTGCCCAAAATAGTTTTTCCATCTGTTAAGGATTGAATGAGAGTCTGCAAGCAAGTCACCATTCTCATCCTTGATTACGTTTACCCTTGCCTGATATCCATTTTTAAATTCCTTTATGCTCTTATATAAATCTCGAATGTTTTTATTTTTACTATTTGTGTCTACCTCATTCAGTTTTTCCTTCAAGTAATCTCTCTTTTTTATTATTACTATTGAAAACCGAAATGAAATATGAATTTAATAAGTCGGCCTTTTCTTTGTCATCAGTTATACGAGTACTTTCTCCGTTTTGATTTCGTAAAAGCACTACCCTCTTCATTTTTTTCCTTTTCTCCTGCGTACATAATTATAAAACTGTCTCCAATTGTTAGTTTCATCTTCTTTGAAAATGGTTTTTAGAAAATTTTCCTGAGCTATCCTTTTTTCACACTCAAGTTTCTTAATTAATTCGACGTATTTATCCTAATTCGACGTATTTATCCCATCCATAATGAAGATAAAAGTCTGAAAGGCGAAATACCTAACACACATTTTTTCAAACTACGTATTAAAAAGCTTCTATTCCTAAAACAGATTACTACCCCTAAAATAGGCACTTATAAGAACTATAAAACTTGAACAGGCACTATTAAAATAATGGCCTAATATAGAATTTGGATTAAGTTTCCTAACTTATGTACACAGAAATAAAAAGGAAAAATGGGCAAAGTCCGAGCTCTAAGGAAATATTAGAGAAAGGTGGGTTTGCAGTGAAAGACCTGCCGTTAGGCAGAACATTGAATGAATGATGAATGAATGTTCGAGCTCTATTGAGTGCATCGTACCTTGAGTATCGAAAAGTTGCCGACATTACCTTTTGAGAGGGACGAAAATTAATTAGATCCTAATTATGTTATCCTTCAAGTTAATGAATCTTCTGACTTGCAGTTGACTGGACGTTGGAGGTGTTACATATACTGTAGGCCTATGTATATGTCTCCATCGCTATAGTCACATATCGGTCGGAGACGGTGACTCCTCGGAGCTGTGATTTTAAAACTAAAGTCACAATCGGAACCAGCGAGAAACCTATCACAGTGATAAAATCGCTTGTCTTCAAATCACACCTTATATACCACTAAAACGCTGTTGTCACACTTTCCTAACTGCCGTGCCGCTTCATTTAGCCAGCTGATGGTTATCAGGGGTAGTGTTCACATTGTGACTTATTTTAGTTTGAAACAGATTCTAAACATTGTGACTTATTTTAGTTTGAAACAGATTCTAAGCATCATGGCTACGGAATTGCACTATGATACAAGCTGTTTTATTTAATATCAGAAGTTTCATTTGTTTGTGATTTTTAAAGCCCGTACTAGGGGAAAAAATGCAAATTTTAAACCAATGTGCCTGGGTTAAATCCAAAATCTCTCCGCAGTGCATATGAAGAGAAGGCATATGTCACTGTTGATAGTGATTCGTCCGTCGGATGGGGACGTTAAACCTGACGGCTCTCTTGGTGCTATTCGACAGGAGTAGACTACGTGCCGGCACCGGGTTTCCCCTTCTCCCTTCATCTTCATCCTCATCCATTCCCTACACTACACTTACACCAAAACTTACATATACATTCATCCTAGTACACGTCATAACTCTCCACAGATACACATTATGCATAGCGTGACTCGCCGAAGTGGTGTGCAACTTGAAAATGGGTCATAGTCCTGCCATCTGTACGCAATATGTGGAACCCGATTCACGCAAGTGAAGTGGGTAGGCATTAGATCATCCAGCGGTCACGTACAGTATGATTTAGTCCTGGCAGTCGCCGAGATGTACGCCTGGGTCAGGCGAGTCCATTTAGTTACGCCAAGGGGTGTTTGGGTTATTCACTCGCTTGCCTTCGGAGCGATCGGATGTCATGAGTGTGGTAGAGCGGTATGTTTCCAGTACAATTAAGCTGTACTGCATTCCTTTACCGACCGCTCGCTCTTATCTCTATTCCGGAACTCTTCTCACTCCTCCTATTACTTCCCCTCTTTCGCGTCGCTGAGCTGTCAGGACTAAATAATCGGTCTGTACCAGGAGTTTTCTCCCTCCCCTCAATACCCTATGATACCTGCCGAGAGGTTATGGTGACTATGGGTGCAAGTGAGAGAGTATTCCCTTCTCTTTCTAAAAATCCTGTGCCAACATAAACCAACTGGACTTTAAATAACCAGTTTAAAAGCGAGGCGGGAAAATGAAGCAACTGTTTGCGCACTGACATACAGATACGATACTGGAGAACAAAGAATAAGTTGATTGATGGACATGCCAGCGTCGTTTGTCAGATTCAATAGCAGCTGTGAAGGACCGAACCCAAGTGGCACATTCACAGCTGTAAAACAAGAGAAAGACGAGTGGGCTGATCCCACGTCACAATACAGTCTCAGACGTTCGTTATGTCTTTTCAGAAAGGACAAAACAAGATCTATGACAGCAGCAGAAAATTATTTACAGTGTCAGAAACAAAATACACTGGCATTTTGTTTATCCCCTGCAAAGCGTGGCTCGAAGTTTGTCATTCTTGTACAGTAGAAGAAAATGTTAATACAAGTACTTCTTCCTTTCGACCTCAAGTGCATTTCTGAATTTAAATATATATTTTGAACTTATGTAATTTATTACAACTGTAATTTGTATTTAACATTCATTCCTTCCAAGGATTATGTGACGAAATAATTATTAATACATCAATTATATAATTAATTTTATCGGCGAGAACTGGAGTACAGTCGAATGTTGATATAACGAATACCAGTTTAACGAATTCAGTTCAAACGAAAAAACTTGTACACCTCGTTCATGTATCCACAAGGCGTAATTGCATTTGCACGAACGCCGGTATTACAGCATTTTCGTTAGAATGAAACAACTCCCCTTTATAAAAGTATGACTAACTGAACGAATTTATTTTGTATATTCTCCTTTACTTCACTCCACAAATGCATACGTAGTCTAATAGGGATATTTTATGCGAAGTTTTACCGTTAGATGGCAGGAGCGTTCCATCGGCACAACATGTTGTAGGGCAATATTATGTCATATGCTACAGTTGATTACGTTCTCCTGCTTGTTGGTTTTCTGTGCGTATCAAATTATATTTATAATTATTTTGTATAACCTAATATATTTTAATATAATTCAGTATTTTCTTACATCATAATTTAATTTAATTTACAATAAATAATAGCGTAAACTTGCATAATACTAAGCGATTTCCCTTAAGAGATGGTTGGGGAAATCTGCAGTATGCACAATATAGAATACGAGTAAATTGAATACTCATTAACGTAAACGAGAACTTTAAGAACGAGGTGCAGGAATAAAAAAATTAAAAAATAGGAACTTTGTCGAAGGTGAATATTACATCTTTAATTATTAGTATTGTAAAAACAGGATATGCAGCCACCAATGTGTATTTTTTAATAGGAAAGGGACTACCGAGACTGAATTCCTCGCATTTTTTTCTCTAAATGCAGAAAGATCAAATGCAATGTTTGATAAGATGATACAATATGATCGCAGTAGTATCACGATTATTCCTGTTTTTTGTAGGTTAAGAACATGCAGTTTTCAATACTATGTAGGATGATTTTGAAAATTTTAAGTAAAAACATGGTTTTAATAATTAGTCTACAGCACATTAAAAACATTATTCACGAAATGGATTTCACTATGGATCGTCCTGGATAATAAACATCTCAGTTAATCGAGAGTTTACTCCTCCAAAATGAAACTGTAGCCAGCAATTCCTTACTTGAAGTAGTTATTTTTATTTAATAGCGAGGCGCAATTTAATTGGTTAAATTTTTTAAGGTTTAAAGCATATATTCAGAATATTTCGGGATCTGAATGAAGATAAAAGGCTTTTCCTGGTTTTTAAATATAGAAACACAACAAAAATTTGGCAATGAGTTATTTTTAAAGAGTATTTAATGTACTAATACACTACGTAAATCCTCAATGTTTATATACCGGAAAACAAATGCACAAGCAAAGCGCATCCCTCAAAGTACACGCGCGCTATCTGTTGGTGCTAGTTCAGGATATCCCTATTCAATAGGCGGACTGTTCACCCCTGCCCACCTAACGGCATTTTCTCGTCTATGCCAGTGTCCCAAAAGTGCCTCTTTGTCACAAATTGAACCTCACCAATACAGTGAGTTCCAGCGAACGTCCCCGGTGTTTCTGTCGGGTCGACGAAAGTGGAGTCTCAGGCTACAGACAAATGAAAACTTTACAGAGAGGAAAAGAGAAAGAAAGTCAGACACAAAGAAGAAATGCGAAAAGCTACGAGGGCTGATCAAGAAAGACTGAGACTGATTTTTTTCATAGGTATTTATTACTCTACTTCAATGTTTACATGTTCTCTTTCAAAGCAGTCCCCTTGTACTTGAATGCACTTGTTATAAGTTAGCGTTTCTTCGAGCCCTCGAACACATGATACAGGTCATTCTTTGCCAGGTCCTTGAGAATCGCCTCATATTTCTTGAGCATTGCTTCAGACTTTTCAAATCGAATGCCACGGAACTTTGCCTTTACTGACGGAAATAAAAAGCCATAGCGACTGGGGAGCGAGACTGGGGCTATAAGACGGACATGGTACACAGATAATATTGAATTTAGCAAGAAATTGCATGACTTGATTCGCGATGTAAGGTCGTGCGTTGTCATGATGCAGTCTCCACCCAATCCCGATTAAGTTGTGGTCGTTTCGTTGCAATGTGCTTCCTCAGTGTCGCCAATACTGACGTTTAATATGCTCCTATAACAGTAGTGCGAGGGGAAACTGCATGCTGGTAAATCATTCCCTCACCATCACCTTCCCTGCAGATGGAACAACTTCAGTGGCGGTGCGTCCTAAACGTTTAGAGAACCCCTAGGAAAAACAATTTAATTGTTTGAATTAATTTATCTATAATTTACACTATCATTCTTTGTTTCTTACGACTCTGATGTATTTTTTTCGTATGAAAACCCATGAACCGCAGAGATCGAATACATATATGCTTGTAACTTCCGAGGTTCAATTTCTCCTCTGATCCTCGCCGAGCCAGCTTCTGGACTTGCGTGAGGGGCGAGTGGCAAGGGGAAATGCTGCATGGCAAACGTGTTGTTGGTGTTCGGACCAGCGCAGCTGTAGTCACGTGATCGTAAAACAGCTGACACGCAAAACACTTCGTGATATAAAAAGGAAGTTAGCTCCAATCTTAGCTCAGATTACACTTTTAGCATGTGTACGTGTGTGTTATTGATTGTTGTATTTATTAATGGTTTCTTACAATCCTTGAAATGTCCATTTAGTCTTTCTTAGTGTTTTAGTCTTAATGTACTCATCTCTGAGTGTGACCAGTGTTCGTTTCCAAAAAAAAAAAAAAAGAATAGTGTATTCAATATCTTTTACAAACAAATTTTTCGGTTTCAATCTTGGAAGATGTGTAAAATAAAGAAGCTTGGAAGCCCGTTACCTCAACTCGATTTAAAGCAAGCACAAACAAGCCGAGGTAAGACATTTTTCAGGCCTTTCAATGTAAAAAAATATGAAAGAAACAGCTAGATTTGCGGTTGTGAATCTAAAAATAAATTATTTTTTTTTCCTGTGCCTGCTATTTGCTAAGGGTAAAGATACGAGCTGGACTTGCATTGATGTGTCAGATTTAAGCCATTTGACACAAAATTAAGAATAATGAGGAATCTATTGCTCATAAGAATGCTTGGCTAGATTTTATCATTCCTTGGAAGAACAGAAATTAGGCAACAGCTTAGCTCAGCTTTCAGGAAGAGTATTGAAAGACAAAATAATAACATAAGGGAAAATCGCTATGTTCTTTCAAAGGTAATTGTTGATGATGATGATGATCATATCATCATCATCATGAGGCTCATTTTAAGGTAATTATCTACTTTAAAGAACTGTAGTATTTTTTTTTATTTTTCAGAAATGAGATATTGTTTAAATTATTGGAAAACTATGTAATATCATAAAAGTAGTGAGCCCCTTGTCATTTTAGGCACGAACCGCCATTGAACAACTTTCACTTTTTTGGTGTTGACGAGCCTGGCGATTTCCACTCTGTGCTGGCTTGTTTTCCTTCAGGATCATAATATTGCACCCATGACTCATCATCGGTGATAACTGGTTCCAGAAATGTGAAGCGATTATCAAGAACCTGACAAAGAATGGCCTACATCATGTGTTCGAGGACTTGAAGAAATGTTATAACAAGTGCATCCAAGTAGATGGACACTACTTTGAAAATATCATGTAAACATTGAAGTAAAATAATAAACATCTATGAAGAAAAATCAGTCTCAGCCTTTCTTATCAGCTCTCGTATTTCCGCGGCATTCGGAATGCTAAAAACGTGTATTTCCGTGAACACCTTTCATCGATTTTGTAGCATCTACTATTTTCGTTTCTGGAACGAACCAATTGTCTTTCTCATAGATATTACACCAAAACTAGGCATTCATAAATAAAAGAATTGTATGCTCATCACTATGGCATTTGCTGCCACTTCGTTAACACAAAAAACAAATTTTAGTCGCTATAGGAAGTTTAATTCGTGTTCGTATCGTACGGGATCGTTCCGTTAGCACACACGTGTAATGTCATAGAAATAGGTGATTTATTTGAACACTGTTGAGTGATTCGTTTTAAGAACGTAGTGTACAGCTCCCGTGATTTAAACGTCCACACACTTCACGAAGGTTGTTGGATTGCACGCCACTATTTCAAGGTCGACTGACGGGTTCACCAACGTGCGCACTCCACTGCGCGGGGAGGCGGTGCCCGAGAGGCGAGACGGGCTCAGGATCAATGGCTTCTCAGCTTTGAGAAGTCATTATCAGCACTCCGCCAAATGAGCACTGTAATTGTGCAAAACAAACAGGTCAGTGCTCAGCTTCCTGGGATGAAGATTGATAGAGACAAGACGAGGAAGTGGAGGTGTCTTCTGCTGGTTTTGACCAGGCGTGGCACCGGTCCACTAGCACCGCGGACTAGCGAGTCAGCGCCGTCACAAACTGCGGAAGATGTCCCTTTTCAGTTACAGACACCAATACTAGTATTTCCCTTTTAAAATGCGGACAATAAATACTATTACTAGAACAGAAGTAGGCCTATGTGACGACGTATATTTAACACAGATTGTTTAAATTTTAAATATATAATATACCTCCCTATCATATTTATCTAGGAGGAAAGGAACTGGCCAACATACCCCATTATCTCCTGGCTTAGTTGCTTCATAAGTTTGTCTTCTTGGTGTCACTTGTGGGGTTCAGACCTGTCTTCGGACAGTTGACTAAACAACATATTTATCTAGAGCAGTGGTCGTCAGCACTCACTGAAATGGGTTAGGGGTAAGCAGTGCATGGCGACATGCATCCTCGTGCAGGAGGAAGCATGCCCGTCAGCAGCCACGAAAGCACGTTGGTGCTGTAAGAGACCTGCGGGTAAGCGACGCTCGCCCGAGAGTGCAGTGTTCTGATGACCGCTGATCTAGAGCAGTAGTTGAACAACTGCTCTTCGAGGAATGGGGCTGTCATTGGCTCGAGTGGATTTTGGAGGACCGGACGTGGGACGGATTGTATCGTGTAGAAATAATCATAATTAAGACTTTTTCCTAAAAATGGACATTTTAAAACGTTATTTATTATAATATTTTATAGGAGTAAAACCTTAATACTGCGAAATTACCCGTGTTTGTCCTATACTCGTAATACAGGCCTAACGTTTAATTTGTTACATGAAGCTTTTTTTTTACTAGAGAAAAAGGCGGTGAAACTTTCTACGGATTCTTGCACTTAGGCTTACATGCAGTCCATTGTATGCCTTATATGTGCAATGATTGCCCAAGTCCGACATGTTGCCTGAGCATCATTCGTGATTTCGATGCTGACAAGTGAGCCATCCTTCCTCAGACCTGAGACGTCCAGGTTCCATCCCCAGACAAGTATCTGATAAACTTCATGGCTCCGAAACTCCAAGTTTCTTCTATATCAGCATTGGAACACCGTACTACTCCCAAAATTTCACCCCAGTCTATTTTTAATTATTACAGATGATAGATGAAATGACGAGAAGTTGAAGAGCGTTGGTGGAATGAAAGAAGAAGATAATCAGGCGAGAAAGGACCCGCTTCCGAGATCTGCCCATACACAACCTTTTTGCTTCCGGTTTATAATAAGACATTCGCCTGGGAATGCGGTCGCAGTGTTTAAATGTCTTAACCCTTTATTTGTAAGCATTCATCGGGTTTACGAACAAGAATCGCTGTATTTTATTGCAATACATACAACAGTGTGAATGTTCAAAAGTATATTCCAGCACATTGACGTTATAGGCGTAGAAAATAAACAATTTTTTCATAAAAAGACTATGTTTTGAAGCAATGTTGGCATTACCTTCCTTGAGTAGACGTCAGCTTCAGTTTGTATCCATCGTCAGCACAGTGGCCAACGTCACACGTTATTATGAATAACTTTGTAATCTCGAATCCTTTTTCTTTCTTTAGTTTGTTTCTTATTGTTCAATAAATTTCATATTACCGTTAACGATATATTTTATAAGCACACATTTAAACATTCAAATAGACCCTTGTACATCAAACTTGTCAAGGAACAGTTTCGCATATACGAGAAATGAGTCGATAAAATAATACATAAAATGAAAAATTGTGTTGTAGAATTAAACTTAAAAATTAAAAAAAGGAGAAAAAGAAAGGAAAAAAACCAAGTAGGGACGATCACATTTTACGAATTCGTGCATACTAGTCTGTGATGTTGATCAGTACGTTGGCACTCTGATAACGGGTCGGGTCTAATGCTCATGTTTTGTAGTATGTTCATGACAGTAATAATTATCAAGGCCAGGATTTTGATGAAATTGCATCTTTTTTCTAGTAAGCCAGAAACATTGCTGCTTTAGTATTTACAGACGTGGACAAATTATTAGACTAAAGCGTTTTTCCTTGAGACATAATATAATTAGTCATATCAACTATCAGTGTAATTCACAGAGGCTATATTGTTGTAAATATAATTGTTTACATTTTCTGGTATATTTTTCCAATGGTGAAGTATATTTTGTCTGGCTGTGTTGGTACTACTGGTGTTTTAATTATATACTGTAGAAGATATTCAACAGTCTCTTCTCCTATGGTCTGCAAGAAGACCGGACATGAACTAAATTGAAAATCTGTGATCTATACTGAAGAAGAAAGTGAATAGGAAGAGGCTTAGAACAAAACATGGACTAATTTAAGTACTGTCTAATATCTGGCTAAATGATGCTGATATTCGAAGGAAGTGTCAAATTTTGGTTTCCAGCATCCCTGACAAAATCAACGTGTTAATAAAGGATAAGGGAATGTCCACAAAATATTACTAACCTCCGGACTCAATTTGCTGTTCATTATTTCTGTGCAAAATACATTTTTGTTCATTATTTCTACTGATAAATACAGCTTTTTTGCACATATAATTAATTTAGTCTAATAATTTGTCCACGTCTGTATATATGTTATGAGATAAACAGAGTGTTTTAAAATATAATTGTTAGGAATTTTTTTTTGAAATTTTTTACCTCTTACAACTCATAAGATAATTTTTTGTTTTATTCGGTCATTTTTGGGGTATTTTCATTTCATTTTGGCCATAAATCCCCATTATTAATGTAAAATATTATTTATTTCCTTTGATATTTTTTCTACATATTTTTTCAATTAATACCCATTATTTTGTATATTATTTTAATCGTTTTTCTACACAAATATTGTCATTTTAACGTAGTACACCCCCACGTAATGGTTCAGTCCAACCACCCCTTCAGTACAGACTCCTCTATACCTGCTAGTTCCGGATGAGAGAGGCCTTGTGGTGGACTACATGGAAACTACATCAAGTAAATTAATGATTAATTAAATAGTACTACTTAGAAAAAGCATGTAAAATTAAATACACTTGAATGTTCGTACTAGAATTTAATTTAATTACTAGTCTAAATATTAATATTCCTACTAAGCCAATTATGTAAGATCAATTTTTACGACATTTTAAGGGCATTTTTGAAAGATTTTAAATTTATAAATGCATTGTTTTAGGACATTTTTTTCATGCTTTATAGGTCATCAAAATCCTTACTTACAAATGGCTTTTAAGGAACCCGAAGGTTCATTGCCGCCCTCACATAAGCCCGCCAGCGGTCCCTATCCTGTGCAAGATTAATCCAGTCTCTATCATCATACCCCACCTCCCTCAAATCCATTTTAATATTATCCTCCCATCTACGTCTCGGCCTCCCTAAAGGTCCTTTTCCCTCCGGTCTCCCAACTAACACCCTATATGCATTTCTGGATTCGCCCATACGTGCTACATGCCCTGCCCATCTCAAACGTCTGGATTTAATGTTCCTAAATATGTCAGGTGAAGAATACAATGCGTGCAGTTCTGTGTTGTGTAACTTTCTCCATTCTCCTGTAACTTCATCCCGCTTAGCCCCAAATATTTTCCTTAGCACCTTATTCTCAAACATCCTGAACCTATGTTCCTCTCTCAGAGTGAGAGTCCAAGTTTCACAACCATACAAAACAACCGGTAATATAACTTTTTTATAAATTCTAACTTTCAGATTTTTGGACAGCAGACTGGATGATAACAGCTTCTGAACCGAATAATAACACGCATTTCCCATATTTATTCTGCGTTTAATTTCCTCCCGAGTGTCATTTATATTTGTTACTGTTGCTCCAAGATATTTGAATTTTTCCACCTCTTCGAAGGATAAATCTCCAATTTTTATATTTCCATTTCGTACAATATTCTGGTCACGAGACATAATCATATACTTTGTCTTTTCGGGATTTACTTCCAAACCGATCGCTCTACTTGCTTCAAGTAAAATTTCCGTGTTTTCCCTAATCGTTTGTGGATTTTCTCCTAACATATTCACGTCATCCGCATAGACAAGAAGCTGATGTAACCCGTTCAATTCCAAACCCTGCCTGTTATCCTGAACTTTCCTAATGGCATATTCTAGAGCGAAGTTAAAAAGTAAAGGTGATAGTGCATCTCCCTGCTTTAGCCCGCAGTGAATTGAAAAAGCATCAGATAGAAACTGACCTATACGGACTCTGCTGTATGTTTCACTGAGACACATTTTAATTAATCGAACTAGTTTCTTGGGAATACCAAATTCAATAAGAATATCCCTCTTAACCGAGTCATAAGCCTTTTTGAAATCTATGAATAACTGATGTACTGTACCCTTATACTCCCATTTTTTCTCCATTTTCTGCCGAATACAAAAAATCTGATCAATAGTCGATCTATTACGCCTAAAACCGCACTGATGATCCCCAATAATTTCATCTACGTACGGAGTTAATCTTCTCAAAAGAATATTGGACAAAATTTTGTACGACGTCAACAAAAGTGATATTCCTCGAAAGTTACCACAGTTGGTTTTGTCCCCCTTTTTAAAAATAGGTACAATTATGGACTCCTTCCATTGTTCTGGTACAATTTTCTTTTCCCAAATAGCAAGTACAAGTTTATAAATTTCGCTATATAATGCACTCCCACCCTCTTGTATTAATTCTGCTGGAATTTGATCGATACCTGGAGACTTGTACTTTTTCAGATTTTCTATCGCAATTTCGACTTCTGAAAGCGTGGGTTCGGGTATAAATGGCTCAGCAGTTTGTATTTCAATTTCGTCCCGATCATTTCTATTTGGCCTATGTACATTTAGTAGTTGCGCAAAATAGTTTTTCCATCTGTTTAGGATTGATGGAGAGTCTGCAAGCAAGTCACCATTCCCATCCTTGATCACGTTTACCCTTGGCTGATATCCGGTCTTAAATTCCTTTATACCCTTATATAAATCTCGAATGTTTTTATTCTTACTATTTGTTTCTACCTCATTCAGTTTTTCCTTCAAGTAACCTCTCTTTTTATTCCTAAGTGTACGACTTGCTTCCCGTCTTTCATTGAAATAATTATCTCTCTTCTCCTCAACTGGATCCTATAAGAATTTCAATTTTGCCTGTTTCCTTCTTTCTACTACCATGCAACAATCTTCATCAAACCACGGTTTCTTTTTCTTAGTTTCATAATAACCTATGCTCTGCTCAGCTGCAATTTTGATACTATCTCTGATATTTTCCCACACGCTATTAACATCTAATTCTTTCTCAACTTCGTCGGAACATTCTAAAGTGGCAAACCTATTCGAAATTTCGACCTGATAATTTTGCTTAGCTTCCTCGTCCTTTAATTTCAAAATATTGAATTTAGTAATATTAACTTGTTGCTCTACTCGCTTGGCTACTGATAATCTTTCTCTTAATTCTCCAATCACCAAATAATGGTCAGAATTACAGTCTGCACCCCTGAAAGTTCGAATATCTACTATACTAGTATGTCTCCGTTTATCTATCAAGATGTGATCTATTTGGTTGTGTGTCAATCCATCTGGAGAAGTCCAAGTATATTTATGTATATCCTTATGGGGGAATGTTGTACTTTTGACAATTAAATTTTTCGATGAGGCAAAGTTGACTAATCTAACTCCATTGTCACTACTAATTGCGTGTAGGGTCTTTTTTCCAATAGTTGGTCTAAAAATATCCTCCCGTCCTACTTTAGCATTGAAATCCCCCAATAAAATTTTCATGTGATATCTAGGGAACTGATCAAAAGTATGTTCCAATTCCTCATAGAAGCTATTCTTTATATGGTCGTCTTTCTCTTCTGTAGGGGCGTGAGCATTTATAACTATGATGTCGCACCATCTACCCTTAAGTACTAAATATGATAACCTGTCACTGATAAATTCGACCTTTTTTACTGCTGATTTTATCCTTTTATGAACAAAGAATCCTGTTCCTAATTGGTGATTATTGTTTCCTTCCCCATAATACAACAAGTAATCTCCTATTTGTGATATGCCATTCCCATCTAACCTAACCTCTTGTACTCCTACGAAGTCTATTCTATATCTAGCTAGTTCTTTTGCTACTAATGTTACCCCTCCTGTTCTATAAAGACTAGTTACGTTCCAAGTGCCAAATCTCAAATCCTTATTCCTTTGCTGTGGTCGTGCCAGAGAATCAGTCCTATTCCGAGGCTTATTATAGGGATACGTAACAAGCTGTTTTTTTACGGTGATGGGTTGTTAGCCCTTCGCCCAACCCCCAAGCTGGAGGACCACCCCTTATCGGCTGTCCACGACTGCTTATTAAATATATTCGCAGCTACCCTCCATATCTGGAGGCCGTCTCCTCTATCCGCAACCTGAGGACGCGCCATGCCGTGGTGATAGGGACCCACAATACATGGCATCAAAATCCTAGCCCTAGTAATAACGATTTAAAGGAAATGAAAGAATGTGTTAATTGTGCAACAGTGAAACGAAAATGACTTTATCTAGATCGTTCTCTTGTACTCACCAAGAGATTCCAATAATTATTCGTTGTTTTAATTTAATTCTTTTCGTTAGAACACGAGTCTAGAATATTATGATTTATGATCATGATTATAAAACTAGCCGATTATAAGCTCTACTCTCCATGTAGTAGACTTCATGGCAATGAAATTCACGTGTAGCTCCTAGTGCTTCTTATAGCCACAAATCCATAGCTCGGAGGGAAAATATGGCCATACTTGCTAAGCCGTTACTTCTTCGGATGTGTTCTCGTGCAGCCATATTGTGAAATAATGGCAGAATCACGGCGACAGACACATTCACCCGTCCCTACTAGCTAGCCGTAAAACTGCAATGTGCTTCACGTGTCGTCTCGACTCCTCTGCAAAGCAACTCATTGTTCACACATAAGTTTCGCAGCCCTTCCAATGGCTACACTGGAGTCTCAAATACACTGTTATATGTAATTAATCATTGATCCCACAATTTTTTAGCTATCCACCTCAAATTTCGTACAGTTATTTACAATGACTGACTATATCATGATACTTAACTACAATACCTTACCATGTTAGGAAGCCTAATTACGAACCCACCTAACCTAACCTGATATCACAATATATGGAACATTTTCTCATGATCTATTAAAAATATAGTTCTGAAATTTTGTACACATTTGCTCTACATTATGTGTAACAAATTCCTGCAGACAGAAGCTAAAAACTAAATTCTTTTTCAAATTAAATTTTCAAAATATAGTAATATTAAAAAAAAATCTTTCCTTTGCGAAAGTAAAGTTCTTTAAATATTCACCTAAAAACAAATTTTCTGCAAGGAAATTTGCATTATGCAATAATGAAGAAGTGTGCAAAATTTCATTACTTTATCTCAAATAGTTTCTGAGAAAATGTTCCTTATTTATTGAAAATTGGGTAACAAGCAAAGTTTTAATATGCATGCCAGGTGATTAAGTTTTTCAATCTCAATAAGAACAACAACAGGCACTGTCTATAGCACACGAAAGAATTGACAAATCAATTATTCTGAATCCTGAAGAAGAATCATTTTATAAATTTTCTAGTCCTGGTCCCTCTCCAATTTTTTTTTCTAGAACTACTCTATGGCTCTTTTTGATTGAAACCCATTTAGTTTAAAATTTGGACCGTAAAATTTTGTGGAGAGATTCCCAACACTATGTAATATTTTAGACTGTTTTTAGAAAATGTGATTTTTGGTCATTTTGGACCTACATCTCCCTTCAAACTCTATGCTGTCAATTTACTGTAGCAACGATAGGAAAGGGGGTTATTAGACAGATCTCCTTTCATTACTTCGATTTATCTTACAATGCTCATTTCACCGCCGCTTATCCTCGTTCCCGTCCACCTCATCATTATCATCGTAATCATCATCAGTTTACGTTACTATTATAGATTTATTAATTTGTCATACAGAATAATATCTGTAATATTGACAATTAATATTTGAGGAGAAAAATTCGCTCCGGCGCCGGGGATCGAACCCGGATCCTTGGAATTCGATCCGGTGCTGTGGATTGAATTCGGCGTAGCTCAGTGGTCAGAGCGTCTGGTACGTAGAACCAAGGGTCCGGATTCGATCCCCGTCGCCGGAGCGAATTTTTCTCCTCAAATATTGTCAATATTACAGATATTATTGTGTATGACAAATTAATAAATCTATAATATTCTCATAGCTAGCAGTGCATATGTCTCTACAGATTGCTGTGCACTTAACTGCGGAATCCCGGCCAAATAAGACACTCAGCTGAGTGCGCTCCTAGTATAATGGCAGTTGACATTGGACATAAACGTCAACATATATGCCTAACATGGAGTCAGGCCATAAAGGGGAACATTCAAGGAGGAGAATTCGATCCGGTGCTATGGATTGAATTCGGCGTAGCTCAGTCGTCAGAGCGCTTGGTACGTAGAACCAAGGATCCGGGTTCGATCCCCGGCGCCGGAGCGAATTTTTCTCCTCAAATATTAATTACGTTACTATGACGTGTTCCCTTTCAGAGTTGGTCGATATAGGAAAAGGAAAGATGAAGAACAAAAATAATAAGAATAAAGGGTTCCTTTTGGAACTATAGCGATAGTTTATTTCTGTAATACTCATTTTAAAGACAAAATCTGTTTTATATCTGTGAAGGGAGGGGGCATCCTCAAGCAAACCGAAGAAGCACAAGCATCCACCATCTACAACACAATAATAATGACGATTCTCAACAAGGTGCATGCACATCTCTTCTAAGCAATTGGATCGGGGTAACAGCCACAACACATCTTGCAATATTTATGAAAAATAAACCGGCTTCAAGGCTGATTTATGAATTCTTATGGGCTGTTCCTTTCTTAGCACATCGCTATACGTTTAGGTTGCTTCATCAAAGTGAAATACGATACACAGTAAATATAACAGTTGACTGGAAAAGCAGAATATCACAATTTCATTTCTTGTGTGGTTTGAGTCTAGAATAATGGAAACAACCTCGCTGAATTGATGATGCATTAGAATAGCTAACAGTCAATATAAAACAATAGAGCATTTTGCCTGTCACGTATGTGTTTAACCTCCTGCGACAATTCTCCCTTCCTCTGCAGGCAATGTTTACATCGCTTGTCAGACATTATGGAACGCAGTAGAACAGAGAGCGCTTTCGAATGCACTGTTCAGAAGATTGCCTAACCTCTAGGCGGTCTTTACTTTCTTATCTAAAGTCAGTGATGGACGAATATTGATTGCAGCACTTAGAAGCGAACTAAACACATAATCAATCACCGTTGTATATAAACAGAGCTTTTCTGAATCAGTTACAGTGTGGTTACCACGAGTGATATTAAACGACGCTCAGAATTTCAACAGAATCTTCTGTGGCAAAATGATTATTTATTTTTGGAGGTAGACAATGGGGCACAGCCATCAGTTTTTAAATAGTATATTACGATAAAAGGTTTGGAAGTGATTTTTACGAAATTGAGAAAAGTTTGAAAAACGAGCAGAGCGAGTTTTCAATTTCCGAGATTTTGTAATGTACTTCACAAACATATATTGTACAACATTTTTTTTTGCACGATTATATCTTTAAAATTTCAAATACAATATATTTTGTTTTGACAATTTAGAGCAATATTATTCCAAAGCCTTCGCAAAACTGCACTGCAATAGTAACTAAGTAACATTAAGTGCACTGTATTGGATCTATTTCGGTATAGTTTTATCACAGTCTAGTATGTACAGTCACGAAGCTTGAGTTTGAGGGTACTACGAACAATAGACTGTGCCGGTACTATTTCGTATTGTCTGTAATGTGGCGATAGTAGCGATCCTAGTGGTTAGCAACTATCTATGGATGCATTTTTACTCGTATTGAGCTTCGTGACTGTATATACTAGACTGTGGTTTTATGTTATGAAGAATGGTTTCCCTAGCAACACGTTTTCGTGTGGGAATTCTAACTTTCAAGACCTAACAAAAATAGCTGTACAAAAAGATCGTGCAATAAATTCAATTCAGATCGGCAGTACAAAACATAACGTATTAGTCAGTATGGAAACGTCGTAGGAGTGGATCGTGAATCCTTCCTGAATGATCTTCGTGGTGGTGATGATTATGTCGAAGATGTATATTTCATAAGTCCATAATTTCTCTATATTTAAAAAAATTCTATGCATAACTTTAATTCTATATTTCATAACCTGTTTGGTTGGCCTGCTGTATTTTAAAACGTTTGTAACTAATATGGCATTGTCACCCTATTTATCAGTTCTCAATATTATTGCTATTCGCGTGTGTTCATAATACTAAAAAAAAGTAAACATTTATGCACATTGAGATTTCCAAGAAGCCTTAATAAGAGAGAACTAATTCTCATGCCTGTCTTTAAGATGACACCTGGATATAACATGACGATGACATTTCTGCCAAGGCTGTCTTTTTGTTTACTGTTTGCATTGTACGTAGTGTCAAAAGAAGTGGATTTAACAGATATTTTGTTATCCCAGAAAGCTGGCATTGCACAGACATAACTGCTGAAGCTTTTGTTCATCGCACATGTGATTCAAGATACACTGGCTATAAGGGGAGGAATTCACTTGACTTTGCTGAGAACAAGATCCAATCGAGGGTACGGGCTGTAATGAAACTTCGCGATCTTTGAAAACAAAACTTCTGAATTATTCAAGAATTCCCAGCAATCACTGGACAAGTACAAGTTCTCTTTGAACCGTCGTTCTACACGCCCGTCCAGAGTACTGCCCAGTCATCGGAATTAATTTCTCTTTAAAGTTTGGTACATAAACTCCATACAAGACTTCGGCGTTAATCATCAATTGTCCTTCTATGAATCTAATAAATTCCATTGAAGAGTTTGAAATTTGAGACACACAAAGGTCTAACAAACGTCTGGTGCCTTCTTTTAATGCTCTTTCAAAAGGGGTGGTCTCTACGAGCAGACATACAAAGCGAGGATTTCAACGCTTATCCAAAGCGAAAAGCGTTACTCCTGTCGAATCAATATATTCATTTCCATTAAATAAAATCACATGCCATTCAAATACGTAGACTGAAGAGTTATTCAGATAATGAAGGTAAATGAGAAGGCAATTATGCCAAGTAAACAAAGGGAGGGTCTTTCACAGTGCCGTATGCGTAGACCTTGACTTCGAGATATTCATATAAATGTTTTTTGTTTGTTTAGTCAACTGTAGTTAATCGGTGATGTATGCAATGGAGGGGGAAAGAAAATGGCCACTCTACCCCGTTATTTCCTGGCCTAGTTTCCTCATAAGTTGTGCCTTGTTGGTACCACTTGTGAGGTTCAAAACTGTCTTCGGACAGTTGATTAAACAACAACAAAACAACGTATAAATGGTAGGCTCTATGTCGTCAGCGTTTATATTCGTATGTTATTTTCTAGTCGTATGATAATTTATTCCACAAGAAGGCTTCATGTTCTCCACTACGGCTCAAGAGGTAGCATGTCCGGCTACATCCAGATGACCCCATTTCAATTCCCCGTCAGAGTCGTAACTCTTTTCCATAGAGACTAGGTGTGTGTTCAATGCTTTAACTTTCGTTTGCTTAATTTTAAGCGATTGCTTTATCTCTGTTCTCATGGTCTATGAGTACCAATACATGTAAAACTCTGATATTGCTTAAAAATTCCAATAATGATGATCATACAAATACTGTTATCGATAAAGATATATTAACACAATCAAATCATAAATCATAAGAATAATACAACTAAAAATTTATAAAAATCTATATTAATATTCATATAATAGTGTTGGAAAAGGAAACATAAAGAACGGTACATGGCAGGCCTGGGCGCTGAAACCTCAATCGAGTCATTGCAGACTATCCCTTAAATTCCCACTATACCTTTCCCGGCTGAGACAGTTAAGTTTCGAACCGATACGAATAGACAGGAAGGCAAGTATTGTCGAGTGACGGATTGTATAAGGCAGACATCATAGCTTTCGGTCATTTTATGGTCCATTCTGCACTCCCTCCCAAAGGAAATCCTTCTATCACCGCCTTTGCATTGAAGTACAAGTCAATAGGGAGGAGAAATTCTGAACGAAAGAACGATGAAATACTGAGCTAGAACAGAAAAGAGGCGGGGGGAGAAATGTGAGGCGGTGTAGATATTCCATTTTATCAATGGAAAATTCCAAAATGTTTGTCAACTGAAATAATAATAGTAATAATAATAATAATAATAATAATAATAATAATAATAATAATAATAATAATAATAATAATAATAATAATAATATAGTACGCTTCAGAGAAAAAACCAACTTAAGGGCCACAATCAAAAAGCAGCAACAGTCATCGTTAAATAGTTAGTTGCATTTCAATCTGTTTCTGTTGACCTGCAAAGTCAGTTCACAAAGTAATAAAGTCTTGAAGTCGCTTCACAAAATAATAGCAATATCTTTACTCAAATCCCTACAACCCGGGTGAAAGGGTTCCCATATTGGATATGCAGTGTCCGATTCAAGCCGTTCGTAAATTCTTTTAGGGATCACGCACAACACGACCAAGAGTGGACACAATTCTTTTCGTCGTTGAAATTCTCTAACTCGCAGCAGTTGTATTTTAGTTTAAGTAACGATTGAGATGGGCAGGACATGTAGCACGTATGGGCGAATCCAGAAATGCATATAGAGTGTTAGTTGGGAGACAGGAGGGAAAAATACCTTTGGGGAGGCAGAAACGTAGATGGAAGGATAATATTAAAATGGATTTGAGGGAGATGGGATATGATGATAAAGACTGGATTAATCTTGCACAGGATAGGGACCGATGGCGGGCTTATGTGAGGACGGCAATGAACCTGCGGGTTCCTTAAAAGCCATTTGTAAGCAAGTAAGTAACGATTGAGATGGCTAAAATAATATATAGACTTAGGTTCGGTGGACTAATTCATACGATGCGTCTGAGTAAAGGAAAAAACATTTATATTACGTGGATCTCTCGAGGATGTTCATGACTCTTAGCTAGAGTGATGTGTTCGTATGAATGTTTCGACTGTCTGAGAGGATTCGATGCTCGTTCCTTCCCTTCGTATTTCTTAATTTCAAACTTCGATTCCAGGTGATTCTAGAATATTCTAATTAATAGGCCTACTACTTTAAAATGGAAATATGCAATCCATTGCAGAATGTTCCACAGCAGTATCTATAAAAAATGGAATTGTACCGTCGGTAACCATTCACGGTTTCAATATCTGAAGCTCGTAACAGCAAAAGTGAAAAATAGCGAGAGAAGAATTAAGTAGTCTATAAGATGTTTCAGAAAGCAAACTACGTCGATATCGTCATACGCCATGCGAGTTGTTATCGATCTCGTATGTCTTAGACCATACAATCTGTCACAATCTGAAGCCAACTTTTTTCTTGGTCTACCCAGATTCTGACGTTCTCATTGCAGTGTCACTATGCGTGACATATTCAAAATATGAGCCGTTCAGATCAGAAGTGGTGGAAGTCAATTTTGACTTACATCACTTTTGCTCTGAACGGCTCAAATAAATAATATACAAAATACAATTCCTACTTTCTCTTTGTTCTCTCTCTCTCTTTCTCTCTCTCAATCTCTCTGTTCTACGTATATACATTTACAGGCAAAATATATATTCATGTCATTTAAATTTGTATAATAACGACCGAATCATTACCCTAGTTTATATGAGCCGTTCAGACCAAAAGTGGTGTAAGTCAATTTTGACTTACACCACTTCTGCTCTGAACGGCTCATATATTGAAATAAATTAATAAGTTGTATTAAAGTTCTGCGCTGTCTGTTCTTTAAAGATAGTCTACGTTGTTTATTCCGAATGAAACAAAACAAATAAATTAATTTGAAGGATTGGTTATAACTAGCGTATTAAGAAAACGACGTTATAGGAACTATACGAGAGCAAATGAGATTGAATAAACGTTGGAAAGGAGAAAGAAAATAAATAATTAACATAACAGATTGACAGCACGCGTTTAACACAAAATTATCATACGAAGATTAAAATTCGTAACATTTACGTCATGATTCCGCCAATGAAATCATTAAATACAGGGACATCATTTTATTTTTACTTCAATTTTTATTGTACCTGAGTTTTTGAATGTACTTCCCTCCCACTCCTTCTAGTAGCAAAATTCCACATACAACCAAAGCAGCAAAGTCGTCTTACGGTCAAAATAAACAGTACAGAATGAGTGAGTACAGTATGTTTCAGAAATATGATCACTTTTTCAGTGAAGAAAGAACATTAATTCAATATTGAATCATAAGTATTTTCGCACGGTACTGTGCGTCCGTTTAGTTACGTCGCATCCCGGTTTCCCCCACCCGTTTCTGCTGGCCCCTTTGTAAAGGCTAATGGCTGAGCTATCTTAGCTCTTTTGTGAAAACATTTGCTGTTAGGAATTGGACTTCAACCTAATATTATACAACTATTTAAAATAATTTAAATAAAAGGACATCGTTAAGTAAGGAATTGTCACGTGATTTCCCCTCTTACATAACCATATGGACGGACAGTAGATAGCATATCTGAGTAAATTTATCATTGCGGATCGGGCAGAAGTGAAGATTGAATTGACAGTACGTAACGTACACTGTTACAGAGTAGGTACAGAATTATTTCAACGGGCGTAGGATTATGGCTCCCCCATGTCGCTTGATTTGAGACTTTGCATTATTTCTTTGGGATTACTGTGAAACAGTTGTGTTTGCTAAACATCCTACAACAATAGAAGAATTAAATAATTACATTCAAGAAACCAGACATTCAATTTCAGAAGATATCCTTGAAAACGTTTTTAATAATATGGACAAAAGAGCTGAAGCCTGAATCGAAATGAACGACCACCATTTTCAATAATTTGTTTAAATATCCATATTTTGATTATTTTTTAAATTTAAATGCACTGTAAATATTGTATGCTAATGTGCTGTAGACAGTATACTAAACATTGCATAATAAATACGTCCGATTGGATAGTTCAGTTAGTGAGTAAAAATACTTACTGTTAATACAGTACTGTATTTTTATTTAAAAATACCCGACGAAAATGATCAAACTCAAAATCGTAATATTTCCTAGTTTACGTAAATGGATGCACAACTTTTCTTCCCTCCTATACCTAGTGAAGTTATTTGTATTGTATTTTACACTAGTGTCGTCAAACTTCGGTCGTGGAAAGGGGAAACAAACAGTGTTTCCGGTTTTCAATCGTTATTCCAAAGGTATAGTCAGGTTAATATTGAAAATGTTAGTAAAAATAAAATGATGTCCCTGTACTTCCCACATGTCTCGACTGTTATTTGAGCTCCTTAAGCAAAAATCAACAAATGAGATACTCTGTACAATAAATAAAAGAAGCAGTAGCAGCAGTAGTAGTAGTAGTAGTAGTAGTAGTAGTAGTAGTAGTAGTAGTAGTAGTAGTAGCAGCAGTAGGAGCAGTAGCAGTAGTAATAGTAGCAGTAGCAGTAGCAGTAGCAGCAGAAGTAGGAGCAGTAGCAGCAGCAGTAGTAGTAATTTAATATTATATATACGCCTATATAGTGAATAAATCAGTTGTGTTTTTGTACGATAGTAAAGTCAAGATGATAATGGTTTTTTATTAGTTTACTCAAATGTTTAGTTTAGTGCGTTAGTATAGGATAACAAAACTCAAGTACACTTTTAGGATTTATTGGACTCTGCTTGAAAGGATTTGGAAATGCCCTAGTTCAAGCGAAACACAGACACACCAGAAGCCCAGAGTTAAATACAGAAGTCTAGTGCCTAGTATCTTCTCCATAACGGCTCATAAGCCCAGTCAATCTTATGTCTTATCAAGCTTTTGGCAGGTAGTTTCCAAGAGAAACGTGGTCGGAAGTCGAGTTCACGCTCTCTCGTTGTAGCTCCAATGTTATAAAATGTAGTGATTCGGTAGCATTATATTATGGAGTTCTGAAGAATAAACAAATGAAACGTGCTGCCCGCTCTTGAGCAGCAATTAATACAGGAGTGTCCCTGATCTTTTCTGATTTGGGAGAGACGAGGGGCCCCCATCGGGCTTCGCTCAGGGATTTGGAGGACTGCCAGCAGAGGGCGCGACCGTCGGTCGATGACTTTTGAGTCTCTCAGGTGGTGGGTTACCGTGGCCAGCGACCCAACTGCAGTCTATCAAGCCACTAACTGTGTTAAGCGACCTAGGGAAGGCTAGTATCCTACCTCATGGTACAGTAAGTAAATTAATTACAAATAATTTCATGTGGACTGAATAAAGTATTGGAAGCGTATACCAACAAAATATCGATTAAGAAGACATATTCGGAGAAAAATATCAGCTATATAGAAAATTATTTTAAGGTACTATAAAAATACCACATCAAATCTGTTCTTTTAACTATTTTAATAATATATAAGTTTAAATTTTTTATGTTGGATTCATTATTCTGTGACAATAATAATATTGTGTGGAAATTCCTGTCATAGCTCACTTCGAAACTGTACAAAACTATCACTGTACAGAGCTATTATAAGGATTATAACTCTGGACTCTGACACAAAAAAAAACCTACAGAAATAAGATTCTTTCAAAGATCTGGATACCGAAGTACTGATCATTTCAGAACAAATATCACAGTGGGATTAAATATGTACAGTGCAATAATAATAATAATAATAATAATAATAATAATAATAATAATAATAATAATAATAATAATAATAATAATGGGAATTCCAGTGCTAGCTCACTTTGAAATTGTACATAACATGACTCCACTAACATATTCCATGAATTAGAATACTGGACTGTGACAAAAGAGACAGTTGCAGAAATACGATTCCTCCGAGGATTTAAGTTCCGAATTATTGATCATATCGAAGTGAAAATATCACAGTTAGAATAAATATATACAGTACAATAATAATAATAATAATAATAATAATAATAATAATAATAATAATAATAATCCGTGGCGCGACAGCCCGTGAAGGGCCAAGACCGACTAGCCGCTGCTGGCCTTACGATCACGTGACACAGCAGAGGTAACGAGAATCCAACCAGAATAAAGATATCGTGTGGTTAGCACGATGTTCTCCTAAGCCGTTATAGCTGATTTTCGTAACCGGATTTCGCTGCCTATCGTAACTCCTCAAACTCATCACGATGCTGGATGAGCATTGGCCCCATATAGGCCTACTGGCCGAAATTTCAGGAGAAAATCCCTTCCCCAAGACAACTCGAACCAGCTCGCATTCCGTAACGCAAGACCAGGCATGATGCTTTAGGCCACGATGCTACGGCGCGAAACACCAACTAAGGTAGCACTTCCTACATTCGGAAGATGTAACTCTTTCATTAACAGGGTCTATAAAATGTAATGCCATAAGATTAAGAGGAGGAAGCACTGATGCAGACAATTTGAAGACAAAGAATCCAGCAATGCGACTCTCTGTATCTGACGACGATGACGGTGAATATATTAAAGTGGCATCGCAATTAAGACGGAACATACTTTCGAAGACAACTGCGATACTAGAGAGAATGAGGGTGGCCGACAAAGAAAGTGAAAATAAGTAGTTGCAACTGGAACATAGGCCTATTGAAAGATAGGGGAATCATAGAATATCGAAAATGATCAAGAGCAACAACTTATTCAGAAGAAAAAATCACCGGAAAGACTGAGATATTTAAAATTCAATCTATAAACGGAAAACGAGTGTGCCGTATGACAACCTTTTGGTAACGCCATGGAACTCATTATGTTAAGTGAGTCTCAAGAACAGACAATATTGGAAATCACCGGAATGTGCGATAATACCATGAACCAGGCAAAATATAAAGGAGAAAAGTAGGACGAAGAGAAAAGTAGGCAAAAGAATAGAAAAAAAGTATTTGTAAAATAGAAGGAGGATGTCGAAAAAGATAAAGAAGTCATCATCATCATCATCATCTACATCAAGATAGGCCAAGTTGACCTGTTTCGTCTCAGAAGTCATCCTCCCATCGCCGGCGAGGTCTTTCTATGTCTCTTGATCCTATGGGTTTATATCGCATTGCCTGTTTTGCCGGTCTATTATTCAACATTCTAAGTATATGGTCATGCCAATTTTGTTTATTATTCATGATTTTGTCGTATTTCTTCACTTCTCATATGGTCTGTGAGAGGGTATCCAGCCACATAACTTAGAAACTTCATTTCTGCAGTTTCTATAATTCTTCTATCCTTTCTATTCATTGCCCAGTTCTCCGAGCCATAAGTCAAAATTGGTACTGCCATAGTTTTGTAGAATTTTAGCATTGTTTCTTTCTGAGTTTTATTTTTTAAGGTTCTCTTGATAGTTCCACATATATTTTGGAATTTATGAACTTTGTTTTTCAGGTCTTCTTCGTAATTGAATGTAACTTCGCAGTCTAAATAATTAAAATGTTGTACCTGTTCTACAATTTTATCACCAATCAATATTTTAGACTTTCTCGCGTATTTTCCCTGTGATTCCATAACTTTCGTTTTAGTTGCCGAGATTGTTAGATTATATGCTTTCATTGTTTCTTCCAGCTGAAATGTGGCTAGTATAAAGAAGTCATCAAAAACAAAAAGAGGCTGGAAAAGATGAAAAAGAGCTCGAAGAGAAAGAGAGAGAGAGGTTGTCAAAAAGGGAAAGATAGTGTAAATAAAGAAAGAGGACGGAAAGAAGAAAGAAGTGAAATAGAGCTGGGAAAAGAAAAAGAGGCGAAAAAGAGAAAGAGGAGGCCGAAAAAGAAAGAGGTAGAAAAAATAAAGAGAATGCGGAAAATGGAAGTAGAAAAGAGAAAGAGGAGGTGAAAACATGAAAGAGGAGGTATAAAAAGAAAGAGCTGTATGAAAGAAAGAGGTTTAAAAAACAAAACGGAATCAAAAAGAAAAGGGAGTAACGAAAAGAGAATGAGAACGGAGAAGAATACTCCAGCCAAGCTTTTCTCAAACTTCCCAATCTTCTATCCCGTAATACTTTCAAATCCTCAACGAAAGGACTCCACGACCTCGCATAATACACTCTGGGTATAGTATAAAGTCAGATCTGACACCAATAAACATGCATTTACAATTTCATAACAAAACCCGTTCCTGTTAAGTAGAATTGTCGAGGACTCGGCAACGTGAATGCGTAGTTATGTAACAAACAAGCATGACCCAATCCGCTGGAGACAGGGTCACGATCAGAGTTGGAGGCGGCCATGACAGATGTCACCTGACCTACATGCGCCATCGTGATACACAGATCAGTAATAACCTATCCGCATTCTATTTACAAATGGAAATAACATTAACAAAGCGACTTTCGACCAAAGAAGGGGTGGAAGAAGTCTGATTTGAAACAATTTTATACAATACTGGACAATCGAAAGAGACGGAGATGCTCATACACAATACTGGAAATAGAGCCCAATGTTTAATAACAATGATTAAGGCAGCTATTGTTATGTCTGAAATCAATATAAAGTAACACTTTTATAATATACTAATAAAGTATATTAATAACTAATGCATTTTAAATCAGGAAATGAATTTAAAAGAAACAGGAGGTACACCTGGAAAGAACTAAGATGAGTAGGAGAAGGAAAGAAATAAGAAATAAGAGAAAAGGATCTAGATTCTAGAAGCCTCAAAGAGGAGGAGCAAGAAGAGAATGAAGACCGGAAGGATGAAAATCAAGAGAAAGATATGAAGTATAGAGAAAGTGAATAATAATAATAATAATAATAATAATAATAATAATAATAATAATAATAATAATAATAATAATAATAATAATATAAGAATGTAAGTTTTAATTTTAATGCTCATTTTTCACAAGTTTGATTTTTTTTATTCAAAAGAAATATTTTCTCAACTTTTCGTATAGAAAAGTGAAATTTTCAGGTTTAGGCCTATTTATTTAGTAGCCATACAGAATGTTTTCGTAAATCTAATATACCGTATATATGTATTATTGAAGACAGTGTACTGAAAATTTTGAAAATATTCGCATGGAAATTGTTTGTAATGAAATGAATTAACAAAGCAACTACTGTTACATCATAAGCAAAAGATACGTGTTGTAAAAATGTCAGCTCTATAGCTTCAGCAGATTTCGAGAAAATAATTTAATATTCTGATGATTGGAAGTTGCTTACAAATATCACCTTAAAAGCATAATGCGATAAGAGTTTTGTTATGTAATATTAGTTACACTTAAAAGAGACACAGTACCTACGTAACTTTGCTTTGTACTGTAATATTGTTTTGATTAGTTTATTGATTACTTTTGTAAGGCTAAAGATACCATCAATATAAATTCCAACTTATCATGTCATACTCAATCTCTTTCTTTGGAATATCACTTTCTTTATGAATGATGTGTTTCATCCACTTAATACAGTATAATATTATACTACTATGGAATTTAAGTGATTATTCCTTCTTAACTCTCTATTATGTTATTAAGATTTAAAACACAAGTGCAATATTAAAATATCAGTGTTAGTACTTTTGTTTTACAGACAATATAGATAATATTAAACAGAAAAAAGCCATATAAAAATAACGACATAAAATTTCACGCTCCGTTTGAAGTTTGTGCACCACTGTTTTCTTAATCCAAAAGGTTGCTTATTCATATACACAACCCTTCCTCTTTCCATACTTAGCGCTTGCTGCCCGCGCACGACGTCAAGGTCATAAAAATGCGCTTGCTTTGACATCACTGCCGTATATGAACGCCTGATAAAACGATTAAGGAACGAGTTTGGACTTTGATTGTTATTTATGTTATGGAGCTAGGCATAGGTATATAAATTGATACTCCAGTAAAAACATTTTCACTAAAACGACACTTAGAGCTTTATTTACTTCAAGTCTTCAATCAGGGAATCAACCCCGAGTTAAGTTTCTAACTATTTCAGAAATATCGCGAAAGATAAGGCGCAATTGTCATGGAGAAATTATAGTAGCAGGAGGAACATAAGTATTCTCGAAAAGCCCACCTAACAGCAGATTGTCCTCCAAAAATCACAGGATCAATCACAAATCGAAACTCACTCTTTTTAACGAACTATCAGTTCACTTAGGTACGATTGCGTTGTTTGGATAAAGTAGAATGAAAACATGTTATACCAACTTAGCCTAAATCTTCCCTTATAAATAAACAAGACAATGTTAATATTTAATATTATTTAGTGCCTAAGACGCCAAAATTTTTACAGACCAGAAATACTTTCAAAATCTAAAATTGGCAGCGGTCTACTTTTCTTTATGTCTTATCTTTTTTTTTAGAAAAAAAAATGTTATGTTTTATTTAACGAGGCTCGCAACTGCAGAGGTTATATCAGCGTCGCCGGATGTGCCGGAATTTTGTCCCGCAGGAGTTCTTTTACATGCCAGTAAATCTACTGACACGAGCCTGTCGCATTTAAGCAAGCTTAAATGCCATCGACCTGGCCCGGGATCGAACCCGCAATCTTGGGCATAGAAGGCCAGCGCTATACCAACTCGCCAACCAGGTCGACTTTTTTTTTTTTTTTTTTAGATCCTGACTAGATAAGTAAAAACAGAAGTTACACAAAATTGAAAATTGAAGAAGCATCGTATGTAGACGACGAAATTAATGAGAAACCTGGCTCTGCTGTTCCTTCACTAGATTTTCAATCTGTAGTTCGTAACTTGAAAGTACCGCCCTCAAGACAAATCAAAATTGCAATATGTCAGCCTGAACAGGTACAGTATTTGTTCTTCAAATACTTCATGCTTGAAAATATTTAAGTCACATACAGGGAAACAACACGCAGTATGCAGTATTTTTCAAAGCTTGCATATTTCCAAAATCTTTAGTAGCCCATTCTTTAGTTTAGCAGCATTATTATCCATTTCCAAAGCATTTGCATCTACACTGACTTTATCAGGTCACCAAGAAGAAGAAGAAGGACTTTTTCTTTTGAGCCAGAAAGTAACAAACTTTGTCCAAGGCAATATTTGCATTAACGATTTTCTGGATATGATTTTTGAATACACAAATACACACTGTTGTGCGTTGAGATTGGCTTTCAGCGTTCTACTTCTCCCCCCCCCCCCGAATTGAAATTATTTCAAACTTTGCATCGAAGTCTTCATGCCTAGTTCGGTAATGTCTTTCTAACTATCAAGGTTTGAAAACAGAAATATTGTCCCGGCACAAAACACAAACACACTTTCCTTTCACAACAGTAAAGAGAAACTTCAACTTCCAATCAGAATTGAAATGGTACATTTCTGATTTCTTCGCAGCACTCATTATGATTATACAATGATATCACAAAATGAGGAAACAAGAATACGACACTGATTACTGATGACTGACTCTCTTACCTGCCATGAGGATGGTGGGAGGGAGTGAGGTGAATAATGTCTTGTTGCCAAAACATGCCTGGAAATCGATCAGTAATGGTGACGAATATTTCGGCCCCAATCTATGGAACAGAGCTTCTCGACCCCAAATTTAGTGTAGGTACCTTTAAGAGTAAGCTTCCACAGTTTGAGTAAAAATTGCACTAACCATTCCCAAGCCCACCGCTGTGGTCTCGTGGTAGCATGTTCCCTCCCGAAACCAGCGGGCCGGGGTTCGATTCCCCGCTTGGGACGAGTTACCTGGGTGAGGTTTTTTCGGGATTTTTCCTTCACTCCTATGGATGAATATCAAGTAACTTTATCAAGAGTATGGAACCACTTCTCGCCACTTCCTTCCCCCCCCCCCTCATAATCCTTCATTATCATTCCGGTTGTCTTCTAGGTTTTCAGATCGCGCCTGCGGCGACCCTCCGAAGCTCCTGACGCTCTCGGCCGGCCTCCATGGATATGTAGCAGTTGGCAGTTGGTAACCCGGCAGCGGAACCCACTCCTCTCGCGACAGAAAGGTTGTCCTACACTTCAGACCGTTGGCCAGACGGGAGGGGTGGCGTACACTCCACACCGTTTGAGGGGAAAATGTGGGGGGGGCTGTTGGGTGGAATGATACACGGACTTAGAAGGATGGTGGGACTGGTCGTTAGGGTATTGGGGGTTAGGTCGATTCGGCGTGGGTGCGGTCTGTGGGTTCGCAACTCATCCAGGGTCGCACAATAGATCTCAGGTCGCAGTGCACAGGGATGTTTCCCTCTCGGCCTCAGAGTAAAAAAAAAAAATCTCAAAACCATTCCCACATCTGTAGACTCAGGCGTCGGTGACAATTTCAGGAATTTTCCGGGTTATTATTACGTGAAACTTTCACTGTAGGGACCCATGATGTTGGTCTTCTAGAAAGATGACATGATGAAGTATTTTCCCTTTCGTTTCTACACAAGTGACGAGGATGACTTATTTCAAAAGAAATAGTTTGGACTCGCCAAGACTTGAACTCAAGTTTGTCTCAGCTAACGAAAATATTCCAGGTGAAGACGGAATTTTAACCGGAATTCACGAGAGTAAAAGATGGCCGTAGCGTGATGTTCACCATATCACCTTTTTACTAGTGTCAAGATTAAGAGAGCATGAGAACTCTATCCAACTAGTTCTTACACGAATTTATTACATAAAACTAACAATCTTTAAGAATGTGACTACACATCGGGAAGACAAGTGAGAGGCTGCATTTCACAATAAGGCTGTCTACCCCTGTTCATGACCTCAAAATGTGACAGATTTTCGTGACGTATCAGATACACCGATCCTCAAATCCAGTTAAGAAAGGGCCCACAATATGTTGATCACAATTTAATTGAATCCGATCGTTCCCAGAGACATTAATGTAATTTAAGAACTCGGGTCGTTATTATCCGCTACTCAATCGTGACCTCTTCCGTAATTTGAAACATAAGGATATAAATTAATGGAATATTACAGTCACGTCGTCTACAGTTACAAACTACTGTGTTCATTCGAAACAAATAGAATTAAGGTAAAATATAGATCAGTGAGTTCACAGCCTTCTGCAGAGGAAAACACAAGCTATGGCGCACAGAGTTTGTTTCCTGCCGGCTTCTCATCAAAGAGTACCATGGATCGATCCCATGGAATGTGAAATTTGTGGTAGCCATACCGGATAAGAGACGTGTTTTGTCCTAGTAGGCCTACTTCTGTTTCCAAAAAGCAAATCTAACGGAGACATTTATGCAGTCCCTATTTTATTTAGCCTATATTTCTGTATGGAGTAATGGAGACTATTTGACAGGAACGATCAGCTTTATCTTCTTTAAATGGCACTGTATGGATTTGGTTCAAAGCAAAATAAAATGTTTAAATAGTAGAAATATAGTTACATACGAAACAAAAACTTGGCATTTGAAATAAAAATGTAATTCAAAATTGATGACAATATAGGTAGAAAATGTCTGGAGAAATTCGGGAATGATATCGAGCGAGATGAAATTATAAATTTCAGCTTGAAGTACAAATCCAAGTGATTAGCCTATATTCAAAAAAAGCAACAGGAGTGGTGTGGACATGTTCAATGTTGAAAAAGAATGTCACGAAAAATCTTGGAACGGACTCCATTTGGAAGAGTAAAGAAAGAAGATACTCGGATACAAGGAATACGAGATTCAACGCGTGAGAAAAGTACAGAAAAGCTAATGAGTTGATCAGGCAGAATGAAAAAACGGAACCAAAGGGACTGTGTAGTAAAAAGTAGAAACACTAGGCACTAAGGCTGTAATGCATTGTAAGCCCGGAAATATCATAAACACACATACAGAATATAGAGAAGTGTTACAAATATGAAATAGTGTGATATACGACCTGAGACTTCTAGAGGAAGTCTTCCAAATTACTACGCACTGATACCCTTTTTCGCGGGAAAGTGTTAGTTTGCAGTTAGAAGCTGAACTGTTGAAACATTTATTCCGTTTCCGAGCAAAATGAAAATTTTGGCGATAATTCTTTTCTTGAATATACACTGTTATTTCTCAATGTCAAAATTATTAATGGTAGGCTAATATTCTTAAAGAGAAATAATCTAAGTTTATAGACACATATGTTTAATTGATTTCGTTTTTAAATTAAGATAATATGTTTTGAGGTTATGACTTACAACATCAGTGTGTCACAAATATTAACTACTAGTATTATTAGTGTTCCATTTTTATACCCTGGTTTTATGTTTCGTTATTAGAAGGGGGCGGATGTTGATGAAAAGTCATCATCTTATTTTTCACATTAGGACGATGCCTATTAATATAGAAATCCTTTCTATATTAATATCAACGTAAAAAAATAATTCCTTATATTGCATTTTTGACGTTTAGGTCATTTTTATATTTTTTTTTCGGCATTTTTTTTTGGTCATTTTTAATATTTTGAAGAACTTTTACATCATTTGGAATGCATTTTACTTTCTTCTTTACCGATAGATCTGTTAAATCATTTTCTAAGCAAATAGGTCAGTAGTAATTACCTAGTGAATAAGTGAATAACAGTGAAATTTGAGTTTTACAGTTTGGAACAGACTCTAAAGTCCATCCCTCATTCCACTGAAGGCTTCACTTCACACAACGGAAGTAATATAAAATGCTTGACAACAGCTTAGTTTAAGTGAGAGCTTTGACCGACCACCCCTGATTGAAACACATTGTAAACCCTCATTAAAATCTATAGTTTTCCCTTAAAACCTTCATTTTGTTGCATGTTCTTTTCCTTCATCTTAGCCAAATTCCAGGACGTTGCCTCCTCTTTCCGAGATTTGCAGGGCAGTCATTGAAACAAGGTGACTAATTTTTAAGAAGTTGTGGTGCGAGATTGGTGAATAATATTTAAACGTCATTTTCTTTTAATTTTATGTCATTTTTCCATTAACTTAAGGTAATTTTAATGATCATTTTAAGTAGATTTTTAGGTCATCAACATCCGCCCTCTAGTTATTAGTGTTGGCACTTGTAGGAAGAGGGAAAAGCTCACCTTCCAACAAACTTAGAAAACAGTGGAAAGAAAAGGCAATGCAATAAGCCATAAAACAAGTTCGAGAAAAGACGTGAGAGACGATTCATCTGGATTCGGTATTACGGTTAGGAAAACACAAAACACCTTCCAATGAAGATGCTAAATGCTTTCCTGTGCTTTCCTTAGTAGAGGCCATTTTGACTTTGCAATTTTGTTAATTTTGTAACTTGTTAATACTGTAGTATTCCATATTTATACCCTCACTTTTAAGAAGAAAATATGTTAGATTTTGAGTTTTTTTTTTTTTTTCAGAAATTTTATAATATCTTACGAACTTCTAAGTCCGGTGTACCATTCACAGGGACATTTACAAATAAACAGGACAATACTTTACATAATCGACGTAGAATGACATAACGAACATTAAAGTCGTAAAAATCACTACATAATGTAACACAATAACATAGGCCTAATGATGTCTGACAAGCAAACGTTCTGATGGGGGCAGATAAAAAAGTTATTTTTTTTTCTTCCGCCATATTAATAATGTCAAAAGAAGTGCTTATACAAATTGTGGCCACTCGACCGCAATTACGAGGGCCGTAAAAAAATAAGTTCGCCAGGGGCCGTTAACAGAAAAAAAAACATAGTTTCATTAGGCAAATTTATTGGAACAGACAAAGCAATTGTCGAGTTATTTTTAAACATATTTTCCATTGGAAATGAGACATTTCTCATATCATGGGATCGACAGAGAGAGGTGCAGACGCAGTCAAACGCTGGTTCCGATCTGAGGCGGGTGACTTCTACGACACAAAAATTGATCCTATGGTATGACAAATGTCTCAATTCCAGTGGGGGATATGTTGAAAAATAGCGCAACAATTGCTGTATCTATTTCAATAAATATTTCCATGCAATGTTTGTTTTTTTTTCTATAAACGGCTCCAGGGAAAATCACTTTCTGGACGGCCTCGTAATTGCTGTCGAGTGGCCAAAATTTGTATAAGCACTTCTTTTGACATTATTAACATGGTGGAAGAAAAAAATTTAACTTTTTTATCTGCCCCCATCAGAACGTTTGCTTGTGAGATGACTTCGTTACACGCACAACTTTCTGTGAAATGGAATGGACAATCGACATTAGAAGTTGACTTTGTTAGCTCGCAAACCAGGCCATCACCGATGCATTTCCTAGTAAGTGATATCTCGACACGTAAAGTGATATCTCTGTGACTCACCGTCTTGCGTCTTCATTTCTTTCGCAAACTTGTCTTTCAACTCTGATTCATGGGACCGTGCACAACGCAGGGAGGATTCATGGCCTGATTTGTTTCCCACAGTTCACATTTCCTTTATAACTTGAAAAGTTATGCTCTTGTGAAAAGGCGTTACAGTAAAACCCCGATTATCCGTCACCCTATTAACCGATTGGTGGATTATCCGTCTGTCTTTCTCGCTCGCAGAAAAAAATATGAAGTACTGTATATTATATTAGTACGAATTTTTTCTACAGAGTGTTTTTTATAAACCTTTACCCTTACGCATTATGGCCTACTCTTCGAGTGGTCGTACTGTTTATCTTCTAGGCAAAATGTCTTCTACAAGTGTCAAAAGAAAACAGGTTGTACTACTGAAAAGAAAGTGCAAGTAATTGAGTGGTTTGGGAAAAGAGAAAATGTGGTTCATCTCACATCACAATACGAGATATGAATTACAACTGTAAGCGATTTAGGCTAATGAAAAATAAGATATAAACTATATAAAATTTGTAAATCTACAAACTGAGACCTCTACTATTCCTAGCTTTCCACAGACAGTCGTCATAAGTTTTCTTGGCCATTAAAAACCCGTCGTTGAAAACCAGACATAAGTATAATAAATAATGTTTCAATAAATGACTTATCCGAAAATCAAACATGAATTGTAAAAAAAAAAAGAAAAGAAAAAAAGACTTAAATTAGTGAACTTCTGATCCACTACCTAGCGTATTAAAAGAAAAGACAATGGAGGAAATTACGAAAATATTATGTACTTAGTTTATGAAAACTTTTTATGGTACGGATTATCCGATTTTTCGATTAACCATTCACTCCACCCCCTTCATTACCACGGATAATAGAGGTTCTACTGTACTTGTAGCTCAAATATTGGTCTGAAGAATTTAAAGTACCGTACTGAAGAAATGATTCTATAGTCATCAATACATAATGTGACACAATAACATAGGCCTAATGGTGTCTGAGATGACTTCGCTACACGCAGTGTCAACAGTAGAGCTCAGATGTTTGACAAAACATATTTTGTTACTGGGTCGATATATGTCAAAGTTATACAGACTTCAATGCGTTCCTGGCTACTTATGAGTGATAGGGCCGATTTTTATTTTGCCTATTATGCCTATTTAAGGCAGACTACTTTCGTCTATTTCTTTTGTATTTTAAAAATGAATAAGTTTAAGTTACCTATTTTAACAATCAATCATTTAATTGCCTGCAACTTACCCTTCTCATGTGCAAGATAACAATGACTATCCAAAAATTGTAACCCTTTATGGAATTTATTTTATTATTCATTATAGTTAAAGAAGGAATTACCAGTACCCTTAAAATCTCCTGTCCATACAAATGACAGTGCCTGGATCTTCCTTTAAAACATTATCGACTTGTTTATAAAGTCTTGGAGCGAACGGGAGCGGCTAGGAGACACTATACGTTCAATAACGAAGGCTAATACTACAGTTGTGGTAGACAAAGTCCGTCTACATTAGCTTACTTCAAATGAACGGAGTTACGCAATAAGAGACCAAGCGCCAAAAACCTGTTTCGAGATTGAAATGTGTCTTTTTATATAAAAAAAAACATGTTATACAAGAACTATTACAACATTCACATTATTACAAAAAAAATAGCACAAATACGAAAAAAAGGCTAACCGAATTTTAATAAGATACCAGCAATTGAATTAATATTTTAAAGCAAAATAAATAAATTAATTTTATGCAAAAACGAATTTTTGCTTATAAATAACAGAAAAATTCAGATATCGCATTATTGATTTTTTCAGAGTTAAATTAGCCTGCCATCAACAGATTTGTGCAAATATCTCATTTCTTTTTCAAATCGTCGGTTGGTCAATATGTTCCAGTTACGTTAGTTGATGTAGCACATCTTTTTCTGTGATGAAATTTGATCTATTCAATGAAAGGCAGAGTTTAACATTAGAAAAATGAAATGTGTGCTGGAAGAATATCATATAAATCATGTGATAAAATATATTTTCTTTTTAACTTACGGTACCTTTCCCATATTTTAATTTTTTTTGCCTTCCTATTGTGCCTCTTTGATTTTTTAATTGTCTATACGTGACTGACTGGAATTAGTATCAATCGAAACGAGTGTTCACCTGAAGACGAAGGGTACACCAAACCTTCAAATCGTTGTAAGTTCTTGTATACTTCAGCATCAATGGAAAAAAGAGTTCTATGAACACCTCTTCAGAATAACCCATTTTACTTTATTTTCCAGTTACAAGTAAAAGTAAATTTAATACTCTTGGAGAGTATCTCTTAATAATAGATAAACAGTATATTTCCCCTTTCCAGCCTTCCTTGAAACCGATAGGCCTATATAATAGAAAACGGTGCGCCAATGCGCCAGAAATGACTTTGAAGTTTTCTACACTTAAAATGAAACCAAGAAAGCAATTCGTCACAGGAATTCGGTCACGATTGTGAAGGATTATAACTTATGGCAAGGGGGACAAATAATTTTCGTATACCGTACGAAGATGAAAGACCAAAGACGAAAAGGAAAAGAGGTAAGATCACTTCATACAATGAATTAATTTTCATTAGAAATTTATATTTTTTATCACTTATTTAACGACGGTGTATCTACTACGAGGCTTTTTACTATGGTGAAATTGATTATAAGTATTTTGTCAAGTTGACACCGAAGATGCGCCACTGATTGCCTGGCATTCGCCTTACAATTAGAAAAAATTAAGGCAAAAACAAAACAGGTAATCAGCGCAAGCGAGATTCGAACACACAAGCGAGTGCAGCCTGGAATATTCCTGTTCTCCTTCTTGTATTCCTTCTTCATTGTTCGCCCATTTAAAAGTCTACAAAAAGGGAAATAATTTTCTTCTCACTCATCTTACCGAATTTCTCTTTTTAAATTCTGTTTTCATATGCTTAAAGCTCATCACCACATTCTTCTCTTTCTACTCATTATTTCTTCAGTACTTGTACGAAACTGCACCACAACCACTTATCTCACTATAAAGATACCCCAGAGGATATATTAAGATCGAACCCCTCGTTAAGTCAACTAACCTACTAATAACACAAGTCTACCGCCCTTGGAACTTAGGTGTAGATTTTAAAGTTCGTTGCTTATTCTTGCATTCAAGTCTTCGTTTTGGAGAATAAACTTATGGAGTTAGCCCCAGAGACATCGCACGACTTCGCAAAAAATAACAGACGACAGAACTCAGTTTTAAACATTCTAGAGCGTTTATTAATGTACAGCGACTTGGAGATAGTGAGTTCCATTCGAGAACTTAACTCAGGATGCTTCCTTAAAATGAAATGCTTGACCAGTATAAATATGCCCCTCTTGTTTGAAGTAGTTACTTTTAATTTGAAAAGCATGAGCAGTTTATAGTTTGTTATAGTGTTTCTTACTATATTTCTTTAATTGTAAAAAATTGGTACGTCATAGGGGACGATTAAGTGCATATTGATTCAGCATAGTCAGATTAAGGATATTAAGCAAACAATTTCCATCTCTGAACTAATTACTTTTAATTTGAAGCACAAGAATATAGTTTTTAATATTTATTATAGTGGATTTTAGGTTATTTCTTTAATTGTGAAACATTTGTACGTGATAATGGAAAAGTGAGTGCACATTCAGATTCGGCATAGTGAAATTAGGAATATTAACCTTTTTTTCTCTCTTTGAGGGCGGGAGGTAAACATTGCTATGCACTGCAACCTGAGGTATATTGTACGCCTCTGGGATTAGTTGCAAGCCCACCGACCTCACCTACGCCGAACCGACCTAACCGCAAATATCCTGAAAACCAGCCGCGCCATACTTCTAGGTCCGTGTACCATTCCACGCCAAAAGCCCCCTCCTCACATTCCCCCTTCAAACAGTCTGAGGTGTAAGCCCCGTCTCCCGTCTCAACGGTCTGAGGTGTAAGCCTCTACCGTCGGGAGGGAAGTGGGTTCCGCTACTGGCCACCAGCTACCATAGCTTGACATATCCACGGAGGCTGGCCAAGAGATTCAGCACCTTCGGAGAACCGCCGCAGGCGCGATTTGAAAACCAAGTAAGACAATCAGAATGATAAGGAAAGGATGATAGGGAAGGAAAGGAAGTGGCGAGAATGAATGGGGTTCCATACGCCTGATAAAGTTACCTGATATTCGTGAGGAGTGAGGAAACTCGTCCCAAGCGGGAAATCGAACCTCGGCCCGTTGGGTTCGGCAGCGAAGACGCTACCACGAGACCACAGCGGTGGACAAATTATTAGAACAAAAAAGTTCTTGTTTGAAATAGTTACTTTTAATTTGAAACTCATGAACAGTTTATACTATGTGTTATAGTGTATATTCTATTTTATTTAAATGTGAAAAATTGGTACGCGATAGGGAAAAAATAAGTATATATTCAGATTCAGTATAGTCACATTAGGAATATTATACCGGTATTTTCTGGTTTGAAGTAGTTACTTTTAATTTGAAACACATAAACAGTTTATATAATAGTATATACATAGGCTTATATTATTTCCTATAGTGTATTTTCCTTCATTTCTTTAAATATGCAAAATTGGTAGGTGACAGAGGAAAGGTAAGTTCATGTTCATATTCATATTCAGCATAGTGAAATTAGGAAATTAGGGATATTAACCTATAAGACCAAAAACCCCACTAGACAAAAAGTTAAAATTTGTAACCCAGTGTTATTGTTAACCACCAGCTTATCAAGTTTAACGTTTATGGCTGTATCAATATGGGCTTCAAAACAAGCGCCACTGTCACGTTTAAATTACCATATCACTGATAGAGATTAAAAAACATCGCTGACGAATATTGACGAATTATTGGATGAGGAAATCATTAACATGGTAAGTAGGCCTATGTGATTCCTGATTTTCCAGCTTCGTTGTATCTGTGGACTCAGTTTTATCTTTTACAACGCATTCGCAGCTCAATCACGCACATTCGAAGTTCTACATTGTAGCCCTATATTGGTAATTCAAAGTTTTCCCGCAATATCTGGCATTTTTCAGTGTTAATTTAACTGGTAAAATTGATTAAATTTCTATTGCTAGTATAGGAATTCAGTGGATATTTTTAGCATTCACAGCTGCAAAATTATCTCATTTTACATTGACAATATAGCCATACCAACACATAAGACATCATCTATTCATCATCATACGCAATCTCGTTACCGCGCTTGTGGAATACCCTACCAGTGCATCTGAGACTGTCGGAATTTAACAGTATTCAAAAACATACTTATTAACCATTTTCTTACTGTGTAGAGTGAAATGCAGTAACCTGAGTAAAAAAATTCCTACTAACTTATTGCAAATGTTTCGAAATTGTTACTGTTTTGTTTCTCTTGATATTTACACAATCAGTTACTTATATCTAGATACTTAGTCATTTTCTTTAGTTACTAATAAAATATTGTTAGTATATTGCATTAGTACTTTTTGTGCCCATTATCATCTTATCTTTCTACGTGTATTTTTTTATTCCCCTCTTTTTGTGTCTGCGTTTTTTGTATTTGTAATTGTATTTCTATTTCTTATTTAATTCTTTCTCTCTGCGTTTGTTTTTGTATATTCCTATTTTTATTCTGGTGGTGTGGTAGAGAAGGCCTGATGGCTTTAATTTCGCCAGATTACATAAATAAATAAATAAATAAATAAATAAATAAATAAATAAATAAATAAATTTTGCGACTTCTGTACTGTTTCATAGCGGGTTTATGATGATGATGATTTATTGTCTCCCCACCGTTTTGTCCTGCTGGCCCTTCACATTCCTGTATTCGGGCCAGAGAGCGGGTTTTTAATAATCGAGTTGGCAACACTGTTGTAACCTATAGTATGTTGTCTACGAATATGACTGAGAAAATTGCTTGGTGTAGTTAATGTCCATATCAAATCTATTTTCAAATCCTGACACGCTTTGAATTGCGCGTGCACAGTTTTTGTGTAATAGACATTAAAAATGTATGTTGCGTAAATGATGACTCCTTGAGCAGCAATTAGTTAATCTACCAAACAGAATAAAAGGTGGCTGATAATTTTATCAGTGCAATTATAAAACTTCGTAAGGTCAGTGATTTGAAGAAAATGAAAATATGCGGACTTTTTCAGAAACATTCTCCGATTTAAAATTTTCGGGAAAAATTTTATCGCTCTGTACAGCTGCTGTGTACAATACATAAGAGGTGCACGAAGGTACCCCGATCCCACGAGAGGGCCAGAGTGTCCCACGGTGGGGCATCCATTGCACTATATTTCAGAAGGTAATAATTATTGTAAACTGTCAAATGTTTGGCACATGTTTCTGGGACATAGTGTCATCCTCATCTAATTTGACATGCTATATCTGTTGGTGTGCAAAGTCGCCTTTCAAATAACATCAGAATCATCATTGCAATTATCAAAAACAATCTACGCGTAACTGAAGGATGTGATGTGAGAAAAGAGAATCTAAAAATAAATATCAGACAAAAACATAACCTGTCCGCAAGAAAATAATACTTTAAAATGATATTTGCAATATTTCGCTAACTATGGTCTGCGAATCTCTCTAGTTGTCCTCGAGTGGGAAAAGAAGTAAGATTATGATCTCCGTTCACAAGGTAATGATCACTGAATAGCTCGCTTAGGCCAAGGCCGAGATGTTGTAACGTTGTCTGTTAATCTGAATGGTAATCGAGCTGCTGACAAATCGATTAATGAACGATTGTCAGAAAGCTTCTCACGGTTCTCATAAGAAATAATTGTGAGTATATACAAACCTCGAAAAAAATAGTCTTATGTGTGACAGAAGGGCAGGAGTTCGTCCTTGGTTCCTACTGCCACGTTTATTCCACCACTGTTTCGGTAAGGTCGTAATATATTGTCATCTTATAGTCCCTAAAAATGTACAGTTTAAAATGAAAATGTCCACCGCTGAGGAGTAACGGTTAGTACGTCTGACCGTGTAACTAGCGGGCCCGGGTTCAAATTCCGGTTGGGACAAGTTACATAGTTGAGATTTTTTCCGGTGTTTTTCCTCAACCCTTTAAGAGCAAATGCTGGGTAACTTCCGCCGCTGGACCCCGGACTCATTCCACTAGCATAATCACCATCTCACTCAGACCCCATAACAGTTTATAATGCGTCGTAAAATAACCACCTAAACAAAATGAAAGTATACATATAGTAAAACCCTGGGGTGGCAGAGTAGTTTGACGTTCGGCCTGTCACGCAGGCAGCACGGGTTCGAGTTTCGGTCAGGTCTGGATTTTTCATTGAAAAATCCATAGTAACACTTGTGGCGGACAAGGTCGCAGTTGTGATTTTTGTCGGGGTTCTTCCGTATTTCTCCATACATCTACATCATTCCGTCACCATTTCTCCATTTCGTCATCATTCCATAGCATTCCCCGATCGCCGGCTGGCGACGCACGGAGGGAGCAGACCTAGGGACGAGGGGAGGTTGCCTGCTCGAAACCTGGGTAAGCAGTGAACCTTAGTGTAGTCAGCCGGTGTGGGGTTGGGAATGCGCCTAAATTGAGAGTTCGTAGGTCGCAATGCTGGGCCATAGTGCCCCCTCCCGTAAATCCTATTCCAGACCTACAGTAAGTTTCAGTTACATAGCCCGATTTCGAGAGTTTTGCGCATACACGATCACGTGATCTCGCGAGACAAACTGCTCTCTTGGTATATAAATGCTGCACACTATCCTTCGGCTTGACATGTCATTTCTCTGATATTGCTTTTGTGTTAAAACAATTTTAATTTAGAATTAGCTTATCGATAATTAAAATCAGTACCTATGTATATTGTATAACGATAATAATCACCAGAATTAACCATTTTGTGCTCCGTTGGTATCCACCAACCGGCTAAACAAGATTACATGACGCAAATGCGCAGAAGATTCCGAATCGCGTAGCCTTCGTACTGGAAGATCGCTATAAATAAAGAATTTTAATGTTCTTCAATTCAAATTTCCACCCCAATGAGAAATGAAGGCTGGTGGTGCAGTCGCTCATTATACACTCTGCGAAAAGTGAGGGGTGCTGACTCAGACCACCCTGCAGTGCTGCCAAAAGAACAGGGATCTCGCAGCCCGTTAGTTCCGCATTAACGCTCCTGATCACGAGAGTCTCTGGATCGAATTCCTGCTGCTTCCTCCTCAGTACCTTTTTCTTTAACTATTCCAATTACCGTTGCTGACGAAGCTTATACTGTACTATGTGTTAAAAGGGTGTGAAAGATAGCATCGTTGAAGCGGTCTACTGTATTTCACAGCGACTGAGCTGTCTGTAGAGCGGCTCAAAGACTGAGGATTCTATCCCTTACGGACGTAAGGGATTTTTCTCTTCGCCATAATATTCATAATGACTCTATGCCATAATCAGAAGGGAGATATATGTAGTTGTCTATTTAGGTTACTAACTGGTATAGCAACCTCTGCGGTGGCTAAGTGGTCAGACCTCCGGCCTCTCACACAGGCTGCCCGGATTCGAGTCCCGGTCAGGTCTGAGATTTTTCACTGAAAAATCCACAGTGACCTTGTGGCGGACAAGGTTGCAGTTGAGATTTTTCTCGGAGTTCTCCCGTTTTTCATCATATTAGGCATCTACATCATTCCGTCAGCATTTCTCCATCATTACCTAAGTATTCCTCGATCGCCGGCTGGCGACGCACGAAGGGAGCTGGCTAGGAACAATGGGGGTTGCCTACTCGAAACCTGGGTATGCAGCAAACCTTAGTATAGTCAGCCGATGTAGGTTTGGGAATGCACAGCTTGAGGGTTAGCGCAATAGATTGTAACAGGTCGCAGTGCTGGGCCATAGTGCTCTCCTCCCGTAAACTCCATTCCATTTCATTTCAACCGGTACAACACATGTGTTTGGGTGAAGTTTTTGTATTTCACAAGGTTAGACAACGGGAGAAGACTTCCAAAAGAGACAGCCTTTCTTTAGGGAGTGGCAACCCTGCCCAGGTATGCATGAGGTTCATTTGTCCCGGGAAATCTGAAAAAAGTGGGATATCTAGACATCCTTAGTCGTTTTGACGATAATTCGACTTGTGCTCTTCAGAGTTGAAGAAATGAGCAAAAATTCGGAATTCGAGGCCAGACAGAATTAATACCAAGCACTTATTCCGTACAACTAAAGTGATAGTTCTACGAAAAATTCACGGAAAAGTCTTGCGTGTGAAAAAAAAAAAAAGTAAAAGAAACGAAAGTAATAAACAAGCTTCTGCCAAGCGACTGAATGTGCAAAGACGTGAACACTGGGTTCATATACAAAAATTATAGAATGACAAGTTAGTAGACTGTTAGCAAAGTCATCCTGATAGGCTAAATAAAGTTACGCATGATGAAGCCCAACATTTCAGAGAAAAAGCTGGCCTTATATTTGAGTCTCCGCCCTGATCACATAGGCTTAATATAAAGAATGGCCGCGATATAGGATTTTCGGTAACATGAGCAGTTCAACAGACCGACAACACATGACGTCATACGGCTGAACGGCCCTAGAACGGTCTGTCTCATGACAAGACAGCAGCACTGCGAAACATGCGATAAATTAAGGCGTTATGCGATATTTTTTTTATCCTGATGCGATGTGCGATAACACTTACAGGACAATAGGATAATTTTCTTTATGTAATTTGGCTAAGTGAATTTAATGTTGGTGCGCTCAAATTATATAGTTTTTTCGTACTATGCAGTGAGGAAGGAATTTGTAGAGCTAGTATGGAGTAGTAAATATTACTTCATGGAGCTTGCAGCTATTCTTCATTCTAACGGTCGTTACCAAAAGTTCATTTTCGACAGTGGAGACGCCTAGCGACCGTTCTCCTTTATATGTTGCCATTTTTAACATGGGAATGGCCAATCTGATGTAGCCTGTATGAGATCAGGGGGTCTCCGTCGATTAAGTTGAAGTAATAGTCCAAAAGTCAATAAAAATGATGAAAAAAAGACTGTCATAGGCCACATATGTTTAATATTGTCAAGTTCAAAAGATTTGTATTCTTTTTTGCAAGTAGTGATGAAATACATTACCATTTTAAAATAAGTTAAACCCGAAATGCGTTTCGTTCATGGCGCATCTTGAATGCAGCGACAGCACTATGAAGTGGGCAAGTCTCAGCATGTTATTACAAGAACACTCTTCGTGTCAGTAGGGTGAACTATTACGCTACTCTGCTGCTAGCCATTCCGTTCAGATATATTTTTGTCTGAATACATTTAATGCACGGAATACGACTGTACCACATGGTCTGCAATAGAGAGGGGATGTGTGATGACGTGGGAGGGTCACAGGAAACAGAAGGGGACGATGGCTGTGGGGTAGAAGAGAGTGCGTCGAGGTATGCAGTTAGAAGCACGCGGGACACGCGTCGCGACGCACTATACCGCGCTCTGAAACTCCCAACACGATGGACACAAACAGATGTTATTACTTACCCAACGTACAGAGTGATCTCAACAGAAATATCTCGTCGCAAGGCAACACGTGGCGAGAAGCGTGGTGCGGACGATACGGAGCAGAATTATGGCGTACCTATGCAACGCAATATGGGTCACATACAAATTTTAGGGGGTACTGTTGAAATCGTCTTGGTCAGACTAGACAGTAGACTCTGCATGAACTCGTACTAAACTTCTTTTCCAAAGTTACTTCTTCGTCATGTATCCGCCTCTGCAGACCTCCTTCGAGATCGTAACCACAATTGTAGTAAGTTTATATTACAGGCACATAATCATGACACAAGACGAAATAATAATTCAACATTAGTAGAACCTAAATGTTTCACATCTGCTGGTCTAAAGCATAGCATTAATTTTGGCCCTCGTTTGTATTATTCTTTAGCTAAATTACACCCAGAACTTCTAACACGTAACCCACTAAAATATAACAAGAAAATTAGAAAGGTGTTAATGTTTTCAATTTGATTAAATAAATTTATAGTCTATGTGTATGAATTAATCAGCCTATGTTATATTTGTATTCTATAATTTTGGAATTTATATATTTTTTATAAATTGTCCTACTTTATTCACGTACGATATTATTCTTCTCTATGTTAATATTATATTATATAAATTCATTGCCGCTGTTATTTTAATTTTTATTTCCTATTTTATTTTATTTCATCTTATATATTCCTCTTATATTAATATAGGCCTATTATATTATATAATTACACTGTAGCTGTAATTAATTTTATTTTGTATGTTCTCTTATATGCCTATTAATAATATATCTGAACTGCGACCGAACACGAGCGCCGCTCATTCGGTCCTCAAATTTTGTTAATATTATTGTATCTCCTGTTTCTATACTGATTGTATTATTTTATTTATATTTATATAGTTGTAATTATATTCTGTATTTTGTATATTTAAATTTAAATAAATAAATAAAAGTATATGAGGCAAGAAATTATACGCTGAAACTGGTGGCCCGACTCTTTTTTAGGAACAAAAGCCTGGAAACTCTTTTACTAGAAGAGTATTCCTTTTCTTAGTCCAGATATCGTTCATTACAGTAGACCTAATTCACATTCTTTAGTTGAAATTGAACTAGTCTATAATATGTAACTGGATTCAAAATTCATGAACGCACAAAAGTAAGAATATTTCCTTTCTGCTAACATAAGGCTTGAGCGAGTTTTAAAATTAGAGAATCAGTGTAGCAGAATTCTTGAGACGCCATATCATAAGATTACTGTAACGCGATGCCATCTACGCAAGTTTTCAAATTAGCAAATCTATGTAGCAGATTTCTTGAGGCGCCATGCCATAAAGTTAGTGTTAATTACTTATAGAAATACCATGACAGTATGCAAGCTTGAAATTAACAAGTCACAACTACTCCTGAAGTGCTAGACCATGGTTTTCGATAAAACAACGATTGGACAAGCGTTTAAGCAAAGGATGTAAAATGCTAGCCGCTACTTTTATGCCAGATATCAAAATCAAAATGTTTTTCAAATAGCAAACATCCTCCATATGAATGTATATTAAAGACTATTTAAATAGAATTAATATATTTTCGAGTCTCTATTTTTTTCCGGTACGGTAACAGGGAGTTTTTATTTTACACGGTACGGCGTACCGGCTCGTACCGGCCCAACTACAGCACTGGTCAGATATGAAAATAAATAGGGAATCTGCTATTAATTTGACAAAATAAGAGCACAGGACATATTGAAGGAATCATACCAGAAGGGCGTATCAACAATTTTGCGTTACTGAAATATTTTAACAGCACATATTCATGTTTGGTAACAATTGTTTGAGAATTACAATGGACATGAGAAAGAAAGAACGTACGCTCTTATGTAGACAAGGATAGGAAAAATCATTCCATATTTATATGGTTCTGTTGTAAGCTTGCAGTTGTTTTAATACGCCCTTCTGGAATGATTCCCTCGATATGTTTTTACAGTACATGAATGTAGAGATAGCATATAGATCACTCGTACGTCCGATTGTGGAATATGGTGGTTTGTTGGAACTCTTATAGAAATTATTAAATAGACGCCCTGGAAAGGGCATAGATAAGGGTCATGGGTTCAAAAAGGTAAGTGAACTGAACTGGAACACCTTGGTTTTGTGCACTTTTTAAAGCGGATTCGGAGCATTGGGTCTGGAGGGGGATCAGGACGTAGATTTGACGGATCGACGTTCGAAGGGAGATCACAGACGCAAAATTAATACACATAAACAAAAGACTAATGTACGGAAATGTTCGTTTTTAAAACAGAGCAGTAGGTCATTGGAACCAACGGAAGATTGCTCTAGGCTAAGATGAAATTTAGTTAAGTAAGAAGAATTATTACTAGATAAATTATTGTCCTTGTTACAGTTACCTATTATGATGATTATTGTCACTATATTCAAGTACTGGCATACGCCTATTCGCAGTTAATAATACATACAGTACATACACACATACTGTACATACAGGCCTATAAATAAATATCAGTTTAATATCGGGAATGGAACAAGGCTCAAGACCAGGGCTGGGCACCGGGAGCGAATCCAGAATCTAAACGGGGACGCTTAATATTCATCCGTGACGGCATCAACGCTGCGCGGTATTCGGCGGGGAAGAAAAGAGTTGAAGAGAAGTCATCTGGCTCCCCGTGAGAGAGTAGAATCCGCTCTTGGTGCCCAATCCTGCTCAAGAGAGTGTACTGTATATGTAGTTGCAAACGCTGTCACATAAGGTCGGCTTAGAGCAGTGTTCGTCAGCACTGCTGAAATGGGTAGAGTGCATAGAAGGTAAGGAACTCTGCTCCGTCGTACACAAGGGATAGAGAGACAGCAGCGACGATTGCACGCTAGGGCCGTGTCTTGTCCGTGGGACAGAGACGCTAGCCCGAGCGTGCAGCGTTTTGATGACCGCTGGCTTAGAGTGTAAACCTGCTAACAGCCAAAAATAATATTTTACAAGGGAAGCAAAAAACTAAGTTTAAACTAACTTTGAAAGTTTAGGACCAAATCCAAAGTACAGGTACAAATGTCACCTGTACTTTGGATTTGGTCCTAAAGTTTCAGAGTTAATTTGAACTTAAGTTTTTTGCTTCCCTTGTAAAATTTTCTTACTGGTAGTTAGCACATTTACATTCTAAGCCGAAAATAAGCCATAACGGAGGGTACCACTGTGTTGTGGATATTTCGCCTGCTCGCCGGTAGTGATATATACAATAACTAATGTTCTGTGGAAGGCACGGTCGAGGATTCGAATCCCGCACGTAGACCGTATAATATATTTGTTCGTTTCAGTGTGATGTATAACTAGGTAGTGTGTTAAGGGGGAGGTTCCGCATCGTTTTCACCATTAGATAACAAACAGTTTAAATAAAATAAACTTTTCAGAGGTACAAATATCGAAGTTAAATGTATTGCCTTTTTTACGGTTTATTGCCGCTCTTAATTGGCATAAAGAGCTTGTAACTCGACACTCAAGTTGCGGCGTGGCACTTCGACGCGGATTCAACCTTGCGGTCATAAAATGAACAACACTGATCTCTGCTCGTATTTTTAGAAATAAGCGGACAGAAACACAACATCGTGATGGTATGCGAGAGCTTTCTACAGCGTCGTAATCCGCGAGGGGAATTCCATTCGTGATCATCGTCCAGGAATTCCACTTCTTTTCTTGTCGCTATGCTGGAAAGGGAGAGGCAACCGATTAGAAATATTAAAACATTATCACAATGCCTATTATCAGTCGCTCCCAATAGCTGGATCGCGCACAAATCTCAAGAGTGCTGGTAAGTATCTTAATTTGAATATAAAATACGATAACAAGCAAGAAGTCGGAGTCTGAACTCACACACTGGCTTCAAACTTCAGCTAAACTACTTAACATTTATGTATTCACGGATCAAATTGCTATTTACATGAACCGCTTACTATTTGTCAGAACAATTACGCGAAATTAATCTACTCATGTATGAACGTTTTAATAAATGTCTCTGAATTCTCTACGGCTCTACGGCTCTATGCAATACAAAGTATGGGCTATTTTTGCACCCCTCTGGTGGCTGAGTGGTCAGACCTTTGGCATGTCACGCAGTCGCTCCGGGTTCGAGTTCGGTTACACCTGGGATATTTCAGTGAAAAACCCATAGGCCTAGTGACACTTGTGTCGGAGAAGGACGCAGTTGGGGCTTCTCTCGGCGTTCTCCCGTTTTTCCCCATATCAGGCATCTACATCATTCCGTCACCATTTCTCCATTTCGTCATCATTCCATAGCATTCCCCGATCGCCGGCTGGGGACGCACGGAGACGGCTGGCCTAGAGACGAGGGGGGTTGTTTGGTCGAAATCTGGGTAAGCAGTGAACCTTAGTGTAGTCAACTGGTGTGGGTTTGAGAATGTGCCTAGCAGTGTTGCCAATTCAATTGTTTTCTCGCTATATCTAGCGTTTTTCGGCGTTAGTTTACCGGGTAAAATTTATGAAATTTGTATTGCTGATATAGGGATTTAGCGAGTATTTTTAGAACTCACAGCGTTAAAATAATATAATTTTACATTGACAATATAGCAATTTAGCGGTTTCTGCACGGCTTCTCAGCAGATTTTTAAGAATCGAGTTGGCAACACTGGCGCCTAGTTTGAGGGTTAGCGTAACAGATCGTAATAGGTCGCAGTGTTGGGCCAGTGCCACCCTCCCGTAAATTCCATTCCATTACACGAGGCATTTATACACAAGTATACAGCAATAAACCTTAAATGAAATTGATGGAACATACGGTATTTTACAATCTCTATTTACGTTAAATGTATAACTCACAATATTGGTAGAGCGAAACTTGATTCAGACTACATTGTTCAAGTGTATAGGAGGACATTTCCAAACCTTCAGGAATTTCGGTTAATTCTGTGGAAAATAGAATGTGACGGAACTTAAACTGACCATTTCATTTTAAGGCTTAAATAAAACAACATTATTTAAATATTTCTGTCATTCTTCGTTGTATGGGGTAAGACAGGGACGAAGCACTCTTATTATAAATAGAGCAGTCAGCATGATTACTAGGGCTGAAAAAAGTATTGGTTATAGGCTACGCTGCATCGTACGTAGAGCTCTGTGTTTACAAAATGCTTGTGTGCACGCTCGACTAGTTACTGTAGCGGCTGCTTCTACAGTCCGCTCCGTATGAATGAACTCATAATAGAATTTACATTTACAGGATTACTTGTGTTTCAAATTAACTCGGAACAAATATTAAATTTACAAAACATGTCATTAACAATTAAGTAAAACACAATTTTCCCATATTCTGAATTCAGTCTTCTTTATTATCTGTTCTTTGTTGGATTTTTGTTTCGGCATTCACTCACTCAAGCAAGTCTACTATTCAGGAGAATAGGATGTTGACACTCTCTGCTCCTTACAGACAGTAGAGACACCCGACAACGCGACACATTTTGCAAACACGTAAACAATGCATATAGAAATTATTTACTACCTTGATATCAATACTTTTCTTCAGCCCTAATGATTACCTACGTACATCTTTAGCGGGAGAAGATAAGCTCTCTGAGATAGGTTATTCCCTGGGGTAAGAGCTAGTGCAGATGAACACGGGCGGTGAGTAGGTTGTGATTTTGCAAAAGAAAGAGATATAGAATAACATGGTCTGGAATAATTTGACACGCCTTTAGGCTTACTTGATGTGTTGGTTATATTGCGTGTTACGTAGTAATATTGAGAAAGAATGTGTCTGACCATTTGTTTCACTTCTTACTTTAATGCTCATGTTTAAATTCTCTTCACGAAACCCCAAAACGTGGATTCTCCCTTTTCAAGAGATAGCTAACAGCCTATAGACCTATGTGAGAGGAATTTAGTGGCCTGCTACAGAAATCTACTTCAAGATCAACATGATGGACGCCTTATGACAGCTTAAGGCACACACGAATACAGATCATGCAACGCTTCCCTACGTCACAGACGAAAGTAAAGGCAGCCCTTGCGTGCCATTACCACTGGGGTTCTCCTAATAACTTCACAGCTGATTGCAAGGCAACTTCCCCTTCCCACTCTAATTACAGCAATAATACCAGATCGACTGCTTATTTCAGAGTCTGTAAACCAGTGTTGCCACATCCTATAAACGAGTAGGCTACAATGTATTCGTAGCAAATAATAATTTATCAAATTTTACTTTTCATCACATCGTGCCACATCTGATAACTCAAGCGTCAGCGTCATCTGTAGGAGTTCGTATGGTTACTTGCTTCATTGAACTTCGTCGTAGGGTAGTAATAAGTTGCAGCAGTAATTTTCATTTGTTTCTTAATTTGTGATAAAGGTGATTATGAATTATGGGTAAAAAGGAAAAAGTTGGATGAGAAACGGAGTAGTCTGAAAGATACATACATCCAAGCCACAATTCACTTGAGCCAGAAGGGATCTGATGTTGGGTTTCCAGTGTGAAAATCCCACTTTCGAACCGCTAACTATAAGATCACAAAAACTTTAATTCAACAGGCAATCCAGATTTGAATTGTGATGGATCGGAATAACAGTATTATTTATATTTCTCTTTATTTGTGTTTAGCTCCGGTAGGCCTACCTCAGTGGTATTCATTCTTTTTTCTTCCCGGACTCCTAGAGATACTTTTCCACTCAAGACTGTACCTCCAAAGTTATTATGCTTAATTAAAATTATACATAACTTCATCTAAACTGAATTAAACTCAACAATTTGTTAATTATTAAATCACTCAGTTTTGAACTTAAAAAGAGAATCGTGCCATTAAATAAATAATTAAAGGAACAACGTTACAGATATCATAGAAAAGAAAAATTGCCTAATTATATTATTAACTTAAGTACTTCTGTCCTGTTAATGAGATGCATGAGGTTGTTTTCTGCACGCCAGCTCCTCTATTCTTGGCCGAGTGTTCGTGAGTGCGAGTGATTCTAGATTCAAGCGATTTCTGTGTTTCATTTGAATTTGATGTCAATGCAGAGAAACCCTGCTCACACAAATAAGTACGGCAGAAGGTGCGAAATGGCAGTGCCACTAAGTTGCATGTATTCTTTGCGAGCATAACAACAGAATTTTTTAAATTTATTTTTGATAATCAGATACAGTAAGCCGATCTTACTGTTACATATATCAATATATTGAAGCTTTTTTTCAATCTTTATGGCTTAACATATTAAACAAAAACAGGTTACATATCACTGTTTTGTATATTTACATTTGTACTTTAAGAACGTCACCTCCAAGGGGCATCATCAGGTAAAAAAATATTAAAATATTATATGTCTAAAATCAAGTATATAAAATGTACAAGACCGTCTAACATGATACTTAACGTATGAAGAAAAATCTCATATTATAGTGTGCATAAATGAACATGTTAAAATGACTTCAACCAATGTATATTAAAACGTACTGTGAAGAATCATTATTAACATGCCTGAATGGCTGTATCAAGAAAATGCATCGGTTAATGCTTAATATAGGCTACTTTGCGTACAAAGATATGTTTGGAAATCGAACATATTTTATGATTTAGCCTATGATGCGCGACTTGTCGGACATACTGTATTTAAATACATTTTGTCTTTTGATTTTGTGGCACTTGATTCTTTGATATGTTTGTTAGTGCAGATGAAGTCGATCAACAATTTGTTCAACCTTGTTAGTTTGGAAGTATGAACAATTCCAATTCCGAGATAGTGATATAGTGAAGTGAAATACAGAACAATACTCCTGACGACACAGGCCATGATTAGCACAATACAATTTCGTGATGGACGACAAAGGTACAGTAAATTTTTCCTCAAACTCTGTTGTTCGTAATAGATTCGCAACCTTCAGAAATGAGCAATTACAGAGCGTGAATCCGTTTAGCAAGGCCTGTGTACCTTACTTCTGTAATTCCGAAATAAGTCTGGGTGCACACAGAATCAGACGCGACGCTACGTTTTGCTTTACAACGCCTCGCGACAGCTTAAAACTGTCTGCTCGCGACAACTGATTTGCTGCCTGTGTGGGTTTGGAAAACTGGCCTAGGCTAGAATATGGCGTCAATAATAGAGGCCTGTCTATATGAAAAATTCTATTGTATTTGCTTATTATTTCCTAAGGACGCAAGCTCCTAAAATTAAAATGTACTGCACAAACGTCAATTTTTTATGTTTATGACTACTTCACGACTCACAATAAAGAAAAATAATATATTAAATCAATAATGAGTGATAGTTTATTGCAGAAAATTAGGCTTACTACAAATTACACTGGTCAACAGTCATTTTGCGCCAGACATAAAACTAACAAATTCTTAATAATTTAGACCTCCTGAATTAAAAAATAACAAGCAAAATGTTCCATCACTTCGGATTTTCGAGATGCACAATATAATTAATTTTCTATGCATTTTATTTAAAAATCACCGTATTTCGTGTGTAACTATTTTGTTTTACAAATGTGAAGACCCATTATGTGAAAACAAATATAGTATATGTAGGGCACCATGTTAGAAGCACTTGTAGAAAGGGAAACTATTTTATTGCCCTTCTACGAGTCTATTTCGAGGGAGTGAAACAGGCTCGCGGTATAAATTCACTTGAGTTTACCTGATTTTACTTGAGATGTGCATTTCTTTCACGGTGAGCTTAATTACATTACTGTAGTTTATATTTTGCAATATATCACCATGTCAAAACACTTCTAGAAGCGGAAATTGTTTTATTGGCCTTTTCGGTTCCATTTGGAGGGAAAGAAACAGGTTCGCCGTATGAAAACGCTTCAGTTTACCAGGATATTTCTGTGGTGTTAGTATTCTGTGTAGGACATGTAGGCTATTTCTTTAAAGTGTGCTTTAATGATAATATTCAAAGTACGAATGGTTTATATGTGCGGATTTGAAGGTTGTAGCATTGCTTTTTGGAATGCAATTAGGCTACACAAAATTTTGCTGCTTTCTGTACGAATTGGACAGTCGCGCTCCAGATATTTTATTTTTATTTTATTTTATTGGGTTATTTTACGACGCTTTTTCACCATCTAGGTTATTTAGCGTCTGAATGAAATGAAGGTGATAATGTCGGTGAAATGAGCCCGGGGTCCAGCACCGAAAGTTACCCAGCATTTTCTCGTATTGGGTTGAGAGAAAACCCCGGAAAAAACCTCAACCAGGTAACTTTCCCCAACCGGGATTCGAACCGGGCCACCTGGTTTTGCAGCCAGACGCGCTGACCGTTACTCCACAGGTGTGGACTCGCGCTCGAGATAAGCATTATAAAATAAAACGACAATCACTAGAGCCAAGGAAGAAAAGTGTTATACATCAATCCCTTGTACCTCAAAGCGAAGTAATTTTACCCCTTTTACACAATAAGTTAGGGTTAATGAAGAATTTTGTTAAAGGGATAAATTATAAAACTGAAGCATTAAAAAATATCCAGGAAAAATTTCCTGCTACTAATAATCCGTGGCGCTACACCCGTGAAGAGCCCAGCCCGACCAGCCGGCTGCTGGCCTCACGTCCACATGCCAAAACAGAGGTGGACGATCATCCAACTAGAATGGAGGTATCGTGTGGTTAGCACGATGATCTCCCCAGTCGTTATATCTGGCTTTCGCAACCGGCTTTCGCTACCTATCGTAGCTCCCCAAGTGCATCACGATGCTAGGTGGGCACCGGTCCCATACACTGGCCGAAATTACATGAGAAAATTTCTTCCCCCATGAGGACTCGGACCAGCGCGCATTCCTTAATATTTCCTGCTATTAGTAATTAAAAAATAAAAGAGGGAGTTCTCAATGGACCACAAATTAGAGAAATAATGGACAATCATTTCGAATCTTTGCTGGAAGGAAAAGAGACAGCCGTCTGAATTGCATTCAAGGACGTTGAATTAATTTTCTGGGTAACTGTAGAAGTGAGAACTATGAAGAACTAGTGAAAAATGTACTGTTGGCGTATTAAACTAGGGGTTGTAAAATTTCTCTGAAAATTCACTTCCTTCACTTACATCTTGACTTTTTTCCCGAGAATTGTGCGATTTCAGTGATGAGCATGATGAGCGCTTCCATCAAGAAATTTCAACTATGGAAAAAAGATACCAAGGACAATGGAATACCAATATGCTAGCAGACTATTGTTGGACTTTAGCTCGTGATGTTCCTGATGCCCAGTGTAAAAGAAAATGGAGAAAAAGAAAGCTGTAATCTTCTGAACAGTGAATATTTAGCCTTATTGTCATTATATAAAACAATATTTTGAATATATATAAATTCCAAAATTTCTCAAAAACCGTAACCAACAACTGTTTTTATTGTCATATTCGTATTCAGGAGGCTCAAATTATGTAGAAAACATATATCACATGCCTAGCGCAAAAAAAGTTAACATTTGTTACGCAGTGTTATTATTATAAATTATTATTCACCTGGTGCTTTCATCTCATTTGCAATTTTTCACATATTTTCAGAAACCACATTATTCTCGTGATATTGTTTCAAAGATTGTACAGAATGTATCTCTCCTGTACTAAATCAACTAATTTATCCGCATCGAGCTCCATTATGAATAATATGCACTACACAACAATAGTATTTTTTGTAGATATTGAAAGCGTGCAATCATAGCCACTACTAACGCATGCGCAGTACACTGCCGCTATCAGACAGTCTCCTCGCGACGAACTTCAAGCAGTCATTTGTCTCTTCGTGTCGCCTTGTGTCTGCTCGCGACCGTCGCGCCGCGTCTGATTCTGTGTGCACCCGGCCTTGGAACGTATAGTAGGTTATTTTACGACGCTTTATTAAGAGCTTAGGTTATTTAGCGTCTGAATGTTTTGAAGGTGATAATGCCGGTGAAATTAGTCCGGGGTCCAACACCGATAGTTACCCAGCACTTTCTCATATTGGGTTGAGGGAAAACCCCGAAAAAACCTCAACCAGGTAACTCGTCCCGACCGGGAATCGAACCCGGGCCATCTGGTTTCGCGGCCAGACGCGCTAACCGCTACTTCACAGGTGCGTACAGTCTAATGGAGATCTCTGGGTACCGAACCCCGTTTATTGTTAATGAGAGAGTTTAAGTAAAAACTAGGGAAATTGGGCTTGTTTGTACTCGTAACCGTAATGTAGGAATAAGGAGCTGCCACAATCAAATTTTAAATAACTATGTCATTATGAGGCCCTTCATTCTCCTCCCGTGTTTCAATTAATTAGTTTTAGTGCGATATTTTACAACGCTGTATCAACATCTTAGGTTATTTAGCGTCTGAATCAAGCGAAGGTGATAATACCGGTGAAATGAGTCTGGGGTCCAGCACCGATAGTTACCCAGCATTTGCTCATATTGGGTTGAGGGAAAACCCCGGAAAAAACCTCAACCAGGTAATTTATCAATGTTTTCCAAAAAGACCGTCATAAACTTATCTGATTTTGATGTAATAGTACAATATTTTTATTTCATTTCACGATAAACGTTTTCGGTTTTTTAAAAAACCCATCATCAGATCACGAGTTAATATTCAATATGTCATAATGTCTGCGTTTACAAGCCACAAGTTAATATGCAGTTATAAATCGGTGAAAATGCGAAGATAAATGTATGATGCTGCATACATATTATCTTAACATTTTCACCGATTTGTAACTGCATATTAACTTGTGGCTTGTAAATGTAGACTTTATGACATTTATTGTATACAATTTATAAGATACCTTTTCATATACCGGTATTTGCAAGGAAGCGCATGGTGTATACTCATATAATAAAAATATTGTACTATTACATCAAAATCAGATAAGTTTATGGCGGTCTTTTGTGGAAAACATTGATAAATCAACACAGCCTATCGGATCAACCAGGTAACTCGCCCAGACCGGGATTCGTATCCGGGCCACCTGGTTTCGCAGCCAGACGCGCTAATCGTTACTCCACAGGTGTGGACTCAATTAATTATCCTGTAACGGAGATCACTGGGCATCGAATCCCGTTTTTTTGTTACTGAGAGAATCTATAAGTCAAAAAGTATGGAAATTAGGCTTGTTTGTACTCAGTCATAACCCTAATGTATGAATAAGGTGCTGCCACAATCAAATTTGAAATAATTATGTGATTAAGAGACCCTGCATTCCCCTCCCGTGTTTCAATTAATTATCCTCCCTGCATTTGGCACTAAAGCCACAAACGCGTTCCGCTATCAGGCCGGTTCAACACCGGTGCTATGTTTTGTGAACACACATTCTCGTACTTCATAACATTGACACGTTTTACTCTGTACACGCTGTTCTAGGGGGACCACGCGACATGGCGGGACAAATGGGACGAAGTACAGTCACGAAACATGCCAACCTGGATAACAACATTATACAGGAGCCCGTCACAGCCTAATATTCCTCCATATTCCAACCTAGAGTAAGATCGGAACGGGTAACAAGAAGCCAATCACTGAAGGTAAATTATTAGGCTTATTATATTTTGTTTATTTAGCAGGTTGTACAATGTTTTCACAACTTTCTACATCCACTTCGCTATCAATTTATCTTAATTCTCCAGATGTTATACCCATTTTTGTTCCGATAAGCTTGTTGATATATCAATGTTTTCCTAAAGTCCGTCAAAAACTTATTTTATATAATAGTGTGATATTTTTTATTTCATTCTACTTCATGAACGTTTTCGGTTTTTATAACTTCCGATATGCCAATACACCTCCACCCCTCCAACTTTCAAGCAGGTATTACTTAATCATTCTGTAAACGTAACGCCCTACTGCACTTGTGGCTCATCCGACTTCAAAACAGGACCACCTCTGCTATACCGTAAGTAAAGATTTTTAATTAAACAGCCCTTCTTCATTTTTTTACATAATTTAGACAATGTAAAAAATTGTTTAAATCGTTTTCATAACGCTAACATACACAATTTTCGCGTAATTTCAGACCACAAAATCACAGGGGCTCCTGGGCGATGCATATTTATTCCATTGGATTTCAACGATTCATAATTATACAATAATTAATTTGTACATGCAGTTTTCATGATAGTTATCATGCAAAATGGTGATAAGAAAATAACCGTTTATATTTGAAAGCTGCAAAGTAACCTTCATTTTAGACCATTTTAATTTAATATGTTAACATTTTAAATATGTACATTCATTAACGTTTTATGATACCCTGTATTTATATTTTATATTTTAACATAATATAGTTAATGTAACCTATTGCACAACAGTATAACAGTTCAATAGAGGTAATGTGATCTGAAGATGGTTTATAAAAACCGAAAACGTTCATCAAGTAGAATGAAATAAAAAATATCGCATTATTATATAGGATAAGTATTTGACGGACTTTAGGAATACATTGATAGATTAATTCTCCAGTTTTTCTGTCCTTCCAGTCTTCCTCTATTAATCCTTTTTCTCGTATCAGTCTGGCTCTTACACATCCATCACCCTCCGTCGGGTTTGATCCTGTACAACTAAACTCCAATGGTAAACACGATAATCACTAGAACTCCGAGGACAACTATATACTTAGGTGTATTCTTTTTAAATGTACAGTACGTACATATATGCGTAAATGTTCAAATTTTCGTCTGTAGTTTGATGCTGAGAAATCGTTACATAAGCCTATTTAGTTCCATTCGTGTTGAAGTCCATTTAGATTATTAAGTAATTGTAAAGCAGCACGTATGGAAGAATCCAGAAATGCATATAGTGTGTTAGTTGGGAGGCCGGAGGGGAAAAGACCTTTGGGGAGGCCGAGACGTATATGGAAGAATAATATTAAAATTAATTTGAGGGAGGAGAATTAAGATGATAGAGACTGGATTAATCTTGCTCAGGGTAGGGACCGATGGCGGGCTTATGTGAGGGCGGCAATGAACCTACGGGTTCTCTGAAAGTCATAACTAGGACTAGGATTTTGATGACCTATATATCATGAAAAAATGTCCTAAAACAATGCATTTACGACCTAAAAATCTTTCAAAAATGCCCTAAAATTTGATCTTACATAATTGGCTTAGTAGGAAAAGAGGTTTTGTACTACGTACTTAATATTTAGACTAGTAATTAGATTAAATTTTACATAATTTTTTCTAAGTAGTACACTTTAATTAATTATTTTACCTGATGTAGTTTCCATGTATGATCGTTCACCTCTGCTTTGGCATGTGGACATGAGGTCAACAGTCAGCTGGTCGGTCTTGGCCCTTCATGAGCTGTAGCGCCATGGATTTACTTTACTTTTAGTTTCCATGTAGTCTACCAGAAGGCCACTCTTATTCGGAATTAGCAGGTAGGCTATAGAGGAGTTTATATTGAAGGGGTGGTTGGACTGATACATTAAATGGGGTGTACTACGTTACAATGGCAATATTTGTGTATTTTATACCCATTTTTGTTCCGATAAGTTTTGCAATTCATTTTTATAGTTTTCAGAGAAGTCTGTATTGTATACACATATTTTTATGCTGATTTGGATAATATAACTAGAAACTCGATTTATGCATTCACCCAACTAAATTACAATTTTTAAATTTTGCTATTAGTATATAATAATCGCACACAACTATTTCATCCTCGTAACTATTCCATTACCCAAATAACAGCACCGAATTTTGACCTTCATTTAAATACATATGATACTAGTCAAATAACTTGCTTCATCAACATTTGATCTTTTCCAGTTAATTCTGACACCTGACTTGCGCCTTATCACACAGTTTATTACGATTACAGTGTTGGATATCGACCATATATTGCCATGTAAGTTTCCATCCATTTAACATAGTACACAAATTAAATTTTAAAATCGTTTAAACTTGGGTCATCAACTTACTGATTTCAATTATTTCCAGATTGGATGAACAGCATCATCGTCAAATTAATATACATTACTAATCAACATTAAACAACCCAACTTATAATATATTGGCATTTACAAGACAACCATATTAATTTGAAAAATATTCAAGACAAATTACGAGACACACACCATGATACACACGTTCTGAATGGTTGAAATATGTGCATTATTGGGAAACAGAAATATGAATATAATAAATGTAATTAAATACTGTAATTTGCAACTCTTCATATTCATAATATATAATTACCTTAGTTTTATATTTTATTTTTTATTCCTTTTACATCATGTTACTTCATTATTCCATGTGTGAAGACTTGCAAACATATATATTTTGCAACTTATGTGTATTTTAATTAATTGACAATAAGGGCAGTCATACAAGAATGTCAGTGTGTATATTATAACCATGTTGGTTTTTAGTATGTTTTATTTTGCATGCCACTAAATATGTTTTGTATTTGTAGAGATTATGTAGAGATTATTGATATTGCTGAAATGTACGTCGTATCTGATGATGTTGGCGTAGTCCAACGAAAACGTTCATACGTCCTTTAAACATGTAATGCAAAGGTTTAATACCTTAAATATATGCTATGAAGTCAGTGACTGAAATAAATACTTTTAATATCTGATAAGTTAAAAGTTTGCAGCATGTACAGTCAACTGGCTTACTAGAAGCAGTAAGTTTACAACTTGTAAATGCAGTCTCATGATAGTCACTGTGTATAAGGTCATAAGAAAATAATTATTTCGCATCTGGAAGGACTGTACATGCTGCAAAATTTTAACTTAGATAAATTTAATTTAATATGTCATTTAAATGTGTATTCATTAATGTTTCATTTAATATTTATAATTTAATTTTAATACAATATGGTTAATATAACCCATTGCACATCAACACAAGAGTTCAATAGAGGTAACAGTGATCTGAAGATGGTTTATAAAACCGAAAACGTTCATCTAGCAAAATGAAATAAAAGCATCACATTGTAATATAAGATAAGTTTATGACGGACTTAAAGAAAATATTGTTAAATATTTGTGTAGAAAAACGATTAAAATATTATACAAAATAATGAGTATTAATGGACAAAATATGTAAAGAAAATATCAAAGAAAATAAACATTATTTTACATTAATAATGGGGATTTATGGCCAAAATTAAATGAAAATGCCTAAAAAATGACCCAATAAAACAAAAGATGCTCTTATGAGTTGAAACAGGAAAAAAATTCCCTAACAAATATGTCTTAAAACATTCAGTTTATCATATAACATATATATATACTAAAGCAGCAATGTTTCTGGCTTACTAGAAAAAAGATGCAATTTCATCAAAATCCTAGCCCTAGTCATAACTAATTGTAAAGCTTTTTAATTTCGTTTTCCAGTTATTTAGTGAATTCACATCCTTTCTTGAAATTAAAATAGGAAAGGCCTACTTCATTATCTAAAAACACTCTCGTTTCAAAATATCAAGAACAATATACTACTGAAAGTTACGTAATCGATATTTCGTTGTGTGGATGCAGAATACTGAAATATCTCATCAATGGCACAGGTATTTTGATATATTAGTATCAGTATTTTAATATTTTAAAATTCAATGGAGTTTCTCATGCATCTAAATACAAACGACATCTAAGCACGCGATGGAGATGTGATTAGCGTCATGCCTGCAGGAGAAGAACTGTAGCCTATTTATTCATCTGATAAGGAGGTGGGTGAACCTCAGAACCGGTTTAGAAATGGCTGCTAGCTCCAGTTTTAGAATGGACGCGAGGCAAACTATTTAATTTTATTATTATCATCAATATACTTATCGTCATCTGGTTGACTGGTCAGTGCAACAGCTATACATCCCGGAGATCCGGGTTAAAATCCCGGTGATCGACATTTTCTCTCGTTACCAGAATTTCGAATCTGAATATCATCATCATCATCATCATCATCATCCCAGTACAGAAAGGACATATTCGTTACAATTTATAATTTAACGTCCGTCTTCAATTCCAAGTCCTATTTCAATGATTCGGGATAATAGACCAATAACTTGTCCACCATGAATCTCAAATGTTCTTCCCGGAATAGAATGGAATGCAATTCAGAGTCTCTTTGATGGAGACATTTTAATGTGTTCCCTAAATTTGTGGATGATAGTAACTAAACGCTTTCAAAACTTGTTGCATTAATAACAAATGAGGCATCTTTTAGTGTCAGGTAAAAAAAAATTATGATTTCCTGCTTTTTGTTATACAAAATTCTTTCTTAACATTGCGTTGCACACCACAAAGCTTTGTAAGGAAATTTTATAAAGTTGGAGCATTTCATGAAAGTAGTAACTCGTGTTGAAAATTACATATATGATCATTCACTCCACAGAATTTTCAAGATATAATTCTTTACGCAGTACAAAGGCGACTATAGAAAACTCTGAAACGATTCTACCGCATTCTGGATGAGATCAAGGACTTACTTAAATCTTTTCCAGGGCATATTACGAGATCTTGATGGCACATCATAACTTATTATAATGATTTAGCTTTCTTGGCATTCAACGAGTTGAATCTGAATTACGAAGGAAAGGTGGTGATATCTCAAGCATAATGTGTAGCACATGTTAAAAGAAACTAAAGCTAAGGATTGCATATTTATACAAGAATTCCCTTTGACACATTCAAAATTTTAAATCTACTATGAAAACTTAAAAGTGGGGATTTATGTGATCTTCCTCCTTTTGCACAACTTCTTGAAACTATTGTGATCGAATTTCGTAACAGATTAAGTCAATTTTGAACCCTTGAACTAGTAACAATGTTTACCAGCAATCAATTCGCTTCTGAACTTAGAGGTTGTGTAAATGAAATTTTCATAAAGTATAATTGAAGAAGACATAATATATTTGAAACCCTCCTATGCCACATGTAGAAAATTCTTAGCCTTGATGGGCAGGAATCAATAACTTATGATTCCCAGTGAAATGTCATATTCGTGCTTTCGTTCGATACATAATGATGTCGAATTTTCGTCTACAAACATAATCAAAAATAGCACTGACTCTACCTGATAGACCCATACCTAGATGACGCATAAAGAGCAGCCTGTTTCAGCTACGCACAATTATTTTCCTAAACTTGCAGCGAACATACATTTTCAAATTTTGCACTAATTATGCAAGTGCAATACTTACTATGTTTAAAAACTGAAGATTCAGTTAATGTTAAGTTTTTGCTTTACGTTGTTTATTATTATCATTATTATCGTTGATTTTTTTTATTTGATTTTAATTTATTGAAACTACAAATTACATATACATACTTAAGGAATATAGTTTGTATTCGAAAGAGCTAATGCTATTATTATTATCATTATTATTACTATTACTATTATATTATTTGGAGGAAGTTCCAAGTTTGAGATGGGCAGGACATGTAGACGTACGGGCGAATCAAGAAATGCATATAGAGTGTTAGTTGAGAGGCCGGAGGGAAGAAGACCTTTGGGGAGGCCGAGACGTAGATGGGAAGATAATATTAAAATGGATTTGAGGGAGGTGAGATATGATGATAGAGACTGGATTGATCTTGCTCAGGATAGGAATCGATGGCGGGCTTATGTGAGGGCAGCAATGAACGGAGGCTTCCTTAAAAACTATTTGTAAGTATTATTATTATTATTATTATTATTATTATTATTATTATTATTTGCATAATTTTTCTACACAAATTGGAAATACTCTACTTTCTGTAAGAATTAATTCCTTTCCATAAAATTTAATAGTATTGATTCTTGTAAATTAATCGTTTTAATCTTTGTTCTTTATTTTGTTGTTATTATTTCAATAATTTAGTTATTTGTACCACAGTTGTGCATTTTATTGTAGGCCTATAAATTGTATCACTATGCTGGACTTTATTGGCCAATGGCTGTTGTCCTGCACATAAATATAAATAAATAAAAAAATAAGTAAATAAATAAATAAATAAATGGTTATTATTATTATTATTATTATTATTATTATTATTATTATTATTATTATTATTATTATTATTATTGGAATCATCATATAGTGCCAGCACAGCCTCAGCCATTAGTAGGATGAGTCACAATACATTTAAATAAAATAAATAGCAGTGACTGTGGAATGAGCAGTAGAGTGGTAGTGTAAGTAGCAGTAATGATAGTGGTATATACAGTACTGTAGTAGCGACGGTGACGGTGGCAACATTAGTAGCAGTGGCGGCAATGGGATGGTAGTTGTATCGGCAGTGGCGGGAGTAGTAGCAACTTACTCACAGTGGTAGTAATATCACAGTCTAGTATATACAATCACGAAGCTCAATATTGGGAATATGCATTCATAGATAGTTGCTAACCACTAGGATCGCTACTATTGCCTCATCACATGCAATGTGAAACAGTACCGGCACAGTCTATTGTTCCTAGTACCCTCATCAACTCCAGCTTCGTGACTGTATATACTAGACTGTGGTAATACTGTACATAGTAGAAATAGTAATCGTGAAAACGGTACTGGTAGATAAATCTGTGGAAAACTAAACGCATACTAATTAATCGAGTTTGCAAAGAAACTTTCTTTAAATCAGACCTTTATAAAGTGGTGAACTTTGCTTTCGTTACGAAAATTAGCTTCAAAAAATAATTATTTAATAATAATTTATAGTATAAAAGAGTAAAACTAGATTTTATCCGCGAGTAGAAAATTTAGAGCCCGAGGCGAAGCCGAGGGTGATAATTTCCACGAGCCCATAAACTCTGTATCTCGTGTGCTATACAATATTTTATCCATTACTGGCATCTAAATTTTATTATTGGTATCTAAATTTGATTTTAAATTATTGTGCGTCTTTTCTTTGTAATGTGTTGTTTGTGAAGAAGTTATAAATTAATGAATGTATGGGTTTTATGGTTGCTAATGTGTTGGTTGTCATGGCAAAACTTTTTAATTCACTTAAAACTTTTAATTCACTGCTGTGAATAAAGCCTTGTTTAGGTTGCTAAGGACGATGAAAATAACAAAGACCAGTTTAGATACCAGTCATGGATAAAAATAATTAAAGTAACTGAAATGTCCCAATGACCTGCAGCAGGCAATAAGGTACTGGATATGGCACGAAATTAGTTGCAAGAAAATAATAGAACATTGATAGGATAGCTAAAGTCATTCAGGAATAATGTTTTATTTTCGTTTCGGTTTACACATGGACAGTATGGGTCTGTAATACAGAAGATATTAATGAAGAACATTCCGAAAATAGTCCCAGCTCACAATAATTTTTTCACTACGGTTTCCTCAAAGTGTATCAGAAGTATTTAGGCTATTATTAGGCCTACCTAAATATTGCAGGACTCACGATTGCAAATCAAACGAGTAATGGCATAGGTTTGTAGCGGCTCTCGATTCTGAGATATGACAGAAAGAAGCCGCACGGTACGGCTAGTTTTGCACGCAACTCCGGCTTCGGCTCATTCCCTCAGTAAGGAGAGGTATCACCACTGGGCGTGGTCACACAAGTTACATTGGTTCATTGCTTAACTACTATGAACATTAGCATTCGGCTGTGGCTCTTAGTCTTGTAAAAGGAAGCATTTGAAATTATGTAATTTATGTTTCACCACGAATCCCTGAACTGGTATCCATTCCTGGTGCGAGAAAGACGCATTCTACGTCAAGACACGTGAATCTGGAGCACAATTAGGGGGAAACTTGTCCCACAGCTGATTTGTCAAATTAATATGTGTATGGGGAATCGAAAGCTGATTCTTTAGTGAGAAAGCGGTAATATAGCACTCGGTTACGAATGGAATTTAATTCTTCGCGTAATATGTAGGTAAAAAGCAAGAAAAAGATAGTTTTGTAGACGCAGACTGTACGGGACACTAGGGACACTTGCAGATCAATAAGCACTACATCATAGTCCTGTCACGTCCTTCACAGGGCTACCAACATCACGGCAAGAATGAGAAGCAAACGAATGAACAGTTCTCGGTGATTTGATGTCAATCAGCGGACGCCATCTGCACACACCTGAGCGAAAAGGAAAGTCTGCGGATGAATGAGACGTGACGGCCGCACGGAACGATTCTAAGCCTCCGCCCCAATATCCTCATTCAGTCTCGCAAGTTGCTTGCGAAATGTACGAGAGGTCTGTGACCGTGGGAGAAATTGTAGACAGCTTCCTCAACAATACACATTTATCGTAAATACAAAATGGTCGTCCTCGATAACCCAGCTGTTATGCTAGCTCTTGGATCCGAGCTTCGCGGGTTCAAACCCGGTCGAGGGCGATAAAATAATTAGCATAGTTTTCTCTAGGAGGGAGATAAATCTGTGGTCCCGTGTCGTAGATTTATGGCACGTAAAAGAACCCTATCCCTGATAGAGGGCTCCAGGCAAAATTTATCGACCATTTCTCACCCACATTGAATTTAAATATTGACTTACCTAGACTCTCGCTAATCCGGCCTTCTTCTAGTGTACTTCCAACTTTCCATCACTTCTATCGTAATTGTTTCCTGGGAAATTTGCACCGGTGCCATATATGATACTGCATTACTTTATGACTGTCCACACTAGAGATGAACAACGATCGAGAAAGCGCAACTAACAGCGCCCGCAAAGTCGAAAACCCGCACGACAATGATGTATTACGTCGCGTTCTTGACGTAAAGACTGATTGTGAGTGTTTTTTTATTTAATTGGGTTATTTTACGACGCTATATCAACATCTAGGTTATTTAGCGTCTGAATGAAATGAAGGTGATAATGCCGGTGAAATGAGTCCGGAGTCCAGCACCGAAAATTACCCAGCATTTGCTCGTATTGGGTTGACGGAAAACCCCGGAAAAAATCTCAACCAGGTAACTTGCCCCGACCGGGATTCGAACCCGGGCCACCTGGTTTCGCGGCCAGACGCGCTGACCGTTACTCCACAGGTGTGGACTTGTGAGTGTTCGAGACTCGATATTGATGAGTACCTAAGTCAAGCAGTCTTGAATCGCCACAGTTGTTTATACCTGACTCAATTTTTATCTACTTTGACAACTGTTATATTATAAACAATCAAGTATCCTATTTGAAACAACTCTACCTTTCAGTATATAATAATCCGTTCCCCAGTCTTTATCTTTATTTAATTACTAGGCCCTTATTAAAAGGCTAGGAATTTTCTTTTCATATGTTTAAGATCAAATGTACAATCAAAGATATTAATAATATGTTTCGTTTTTCTTAGAAATGAAAATTTATTTGAGAATTGTTTTTTTCTATTTATATAACTATAGGTAATATCATATAATAGAACCAGAACATTTTGATAACTAAGATACTGTTATGTTTTGTCTTTTTGTCTCATTTAAACATTTATAATGTTATTTATTTCAATGATGTATGTTATTCAAAGTTACGAAATCTTTCCACGCCGACCAAATGCTATTTCGAGAATGATGAGCGAGACTCGAAGCGCACGAGTATGACGAGTCTAGACTCGAAAGACAAATGCAACGAACACAGCGAGCGAGAGCGGCAGTTAGTTTTATCTCTAGTCCACACCTGTGGAGTAACAGTTAGCGCGTCTGGCCTCGAAACCAGGCGTCCCGGGTTCGAATCCCGGTCGAAACAAGTTACCTGGTTAAGGTTTTTTAGGGGTTTTCCCTTCAACCCAATATGAGCAAATGCTGGGGAATTATCGGTGCTGGACCGGGACTCATTTCATCGGCATTATCACCTTCATTTCATTCAGACGCTAATAACCTGAGATGTTGATACAGAGTCGTAAAATAACCTACTAATATATATATATATATATATATATATATATATATATATATATATATATACTGTACGTAAGATATAGTATTTATATATGTATACATGCTCCGGTGACCTGTGGAACGTTCTTGTTTCGATTTAGAGGTGTAAGTGGAGTGGTTGGGGCAGCTTATAATATTCAATTTAACGCCATTTTAAACAATCTCAGTAATCCGGCACTGCAAGAAACGACCGGATTAGCAAGAGTGTACTGTGCATCTAAAATTGAAAGCGTCATTAAACTGCTGCTGCTCCTGCTACAATGAAGTGTTCTCATTTCAGAGATATTTATGAAGCAGTCGATTCTGGTAGCCCTGTGAAAAATGCTCCCAATACGCGTTTGAAGAGCGAGAGAAACCTTGGGACAAGTTCATCATGACGTCCATTAAGGAAGACTATAATTGAATAAGATGTGTATAAAAATAACGCTTTTGAACCTTCCTCGTAAATTTGGGGACAGAAGCGCCCACAGTCCTCAACTAACAAGTAAGTTCACAACAATGTTATATTTTGTGCAGCTTGTTCATAGAGAAATTTAAGTGTAGGCGGTTGTATTTTCCTCCGCGAAACAACAGTTTTCTCTTTTTCTATCAACTTCCTCAATATCCGGATGAGGAGACGGTTGGTACGATCACTCTGGAGATGCTACAGAGAATGAAGATGAAAGAATACACACTGGACAGCATATGTGCGTTTCATCAAAGGAATGCTCAAATAAGTAAGTATATTGATTTGTTGGTTAGGCTGTTATGACTGACATTTTATATTGAAGATATCACAATTTCATTTCTACATTAGTGAGAACACTATACATATCCGGTACACCGGTATACTGTTGTATATACAAGGAGTAGATTTAGTCTTCGTATTGAATTTCAACATTTGCAACCAAAAATGTGTTGTATCTTAATAAATTAATCGTTCGACTGAAGAAGACATCGCATTCCCGTGGACTCGGTCACATTACAGCACTGTTTAGAAGTGCAATCGATCACCTTGCCAACAAAGTATGCACAATAATAAAAAAAATCGGAATGTCTCTCTCACATCAGCTACATTAATAGAAAATTAGCCGTATCCAGAAAATGTATCCATAGGAAACTCTGAAACTCATCCTGTCATTCTAGAATAACCCCGTGAAACAGCAGTGGCAACATTCATAGGCCCTACACCGAACATGAAAAAAAAAATCGAATTTCTCACTTCACCGAATCCTGTTCTACGCGAATTGGAAATGCACAATGAAGCAAAAAAAAAAAAAAACAATAAAAATATGCACTATGAAAATTGAGTTTTATATTGTTACTTTTTATTTTCTTTTGAAAGAACGTACCTACAACTAATGTCTAAAAAATGTTCTTCACTTAAGCTCATTTGTTTATCTGGTGCACTTTCTTCAACACAGAAAATGATCTTTCTACGTCACAAAGAGTGATAGGTGCATACTTAAGTGAAGAAATTTGGAATAAAGTGAGGTCGAATTGTAAATCTTTTGCTTTTCCTCATAACTAAGACCTCATCGGAAATCGAACCCGCGACCTTCTGACTTTGTAGAGTTTCGCCTTAACTGCGACGATATCGCACGCCCCAAAATATACAAGTACTTGTCTTTATTACAACAATCACAATGAACTACATCATCGTCTGTCTTTAGAAATTTTTTTCCCCTCCGTCCATTTCAATATGAGATCTCTCCTTCCAGTTCTAACAGGAGCTATAGCAACACTTAGTAATAATTCGACACAAAAGTATACTAAGTTGCAGTTTGCAAGCATGCTGCTTCTGCCTTCTCCTCTTTCAATATTTCGACCTCCGGCTTATAACGAGCGAGAGTTGGGAAATTCCATTGTAAAAAAGGGACAGTTCGGTGCAAAGTCCAAAGGCCAGCTGTCAGATAGGAGGCCACGAAACCGTATTACCGGTAGCTTTCTTTATTTTTTTTCTCAACAGACAAATAACATGGAAATACCAGATTCTATGAAGCAACATTCAAGACAGGTACTATTATACAAGTTAGCATAGCATATGCACTAAAGCCAGAAAAAAAGGACATAATATGCAATATAATAATCTAGATATGTGATATTAAATCTAAAATCTTTAAAATATGCATTATACATTAATTTACTCCCAAAAAGGTCGAAACATGCAAACATGCACGAAAAACTATGATTATTTGGAATCGATGTCACCAAACGAATATTTTCAAAATTTTAGAAATGTAACAAGCTTATATAAAACATGCATTTGTATGGAAATCCGGAGTATAATAATAATAATAATAATAATAATAATAATAATAATAATAATAATAATAATAATAATAGTCTAATATTGACGATACTAATAATAATAATATTGACAAGGGAAAAAGACCTTTAGGGAGGCCGAGACGTAGATGGGAGGATAATATTAAAATGGATTTGAGGGAGGTGGGATATGATGATAGAGACTGGATTAATCTTGCACAGGATAGGAACCGATGACGGGCTTATGTGAGGGCGGCAATGAACCTTCAGGTTCCTTAAAAGCCATTTGTAAGCTACTACTACTACTACTACTACTACTACTACTACTACTACTACTACTACTACTACTACTACTACTACTACTACTACTACTACTACTACTACTACTACTACTACTACTACTACTACTACTACTACTACTACTACTACTACTACTACTACTACTACTACTACTACTACTACTACTACTACTACTACTACTACTACTACTACTACTACTACTACTACTACTACTACTACTACTACTACTACTACTACTACTACTACTACTACTACTACTACTACTACTACTACTACTACTACTACTACTACTACTACTACTACTACTACTACTACTACTACTACTACTACTACTACTACTACTACTACTACTACTACTACTACTACTACTACTACTACTACTACTACTACTACTACTACTACTACTACTACTACTACTACTACTACTACTACTACTACTACTACTACTACTACTACTACTACTACTACTACTACTACTACTACTACTACTACTACTACTACTACTACTACTACTACTACTACTACTACTACTACTACTACTACTACTACTACTACTACTACTACTACTACTACTACTACTACTACTACTACTACTACTACTACTACTACTACTACTACTACTACTACTACTACTACTACTACTACTACTACTACTACTACTACTACTACTACTACTACTACTACTACTACTACTACTACTACTACTACTACTACTACTACTACTACTACTACTACTACTACTACTACTACTACTACTACTACTACTACTACTACTACTACTACTACTACTACTACTACTACTACTACTACTACTACTACTACTACTACTACTACTACTACTACTACTACTACTACTACTACTACTACTACTACTACTACTACTACTACTACTACTACTACTACTACTACTACTACTACTACTACTACTACTACTACTACTACTACTACTACTACTACTACTACTACTACTACTACTACTACTACTACTACTACTACTACTACTACTACTACTACTACTACTACTACTACTACTACTACTACTACTACTACTACTACTACTACTACTACTACTACTACTACTACTACTACTACTACTACTACTACTACTACTACTACTACTACTACTACTACTACTACTACTACTACTACTACTACTACTACTACTACTACTACTACTACTACTACTACTACTACTACTACTACTACTACTACTACTACTACTACTACTACTACTACTACTACTACTACTACTACTACTACTACTACTACTACTACTACTACTACTACTACTACTACTACTACTACTACTACTACTACTACTACTACTACTACTACTACTACTACTACTACTACTACTACTACTACTACTACTACTACTACTACTACTACTACTACTACTACTACTACTACTACTACTACTACTACTACTACTACTACTACTACTACTACTACTACTACTACTACTACTACTACTACTACTACTACTACTACTACTACTACTACTACTACTACTACTACTACTACTACTACTACTACTACTACTACTACTACTACTACTACTACTACTACTACTACTACTACTACTACTACTACTACTACTACTACTACTACTACTACTACTACTACTACTACTACTACTACTACTACTACTACTACTACTACTACTACTACTACTACTACTACTACTACTACTACTACTACTACTACTACTACTACTACTACTACTACTACTACTACTACTACTACTACTACTACTACTACTACTACTACTACTACTACTACTACTACTACTACTACTACTACTACTACTACTACTACTACTACTACTACTACTACTACTACTACTACTACTACTACTACTACTACTACTACTACTACTACTACTACTACTACTACTACTACTACTACTACTACTACTACTACTACTACTACTACTACTACTACTACTACTACTACTACTACTACTACTACTACTACTACTACTACTACTACTACTACTACTACTACTACTACTACTACTACTACTACTACTACTACTACTACTACTACTACTACTACTACTACTACTACTACTACTACTACTACTACTACTACTACTACTACTACTACTACTACTACTACTACTACTACTACTACTACTACTACTACTACTACTACTACTACTACTACTACTACTACTACTACTACTACTACTACTACTACTACTACTACTACTACTACTACTACTACTACTACTACTACTACTACTACTACTACTACTACTACTACTACTACTACTACTACTACTACTACTACTACTACTACTACTACTACTACTACTACTACTACTACTACTACTACTACTACTACTACTACTACTACTACTACTACTACTACTACTACTACTACTACTACTACTACTACTACTACTACTACTACTACTACTACTACTACTACTACTACTACTACTACTACTACTACTACTACTACTACTACTACTACTACTACTACTACTACTACTACTACTACTACTACTACTACTACTACTACTACTACTACTACTACTACTACTACTACTACTACTACTACTACTACTACTACTACTACTACTACTACTACTACTACTACTACTACTACTACTACTACTACTACTACTACTACTACTACTACTACTACTACTACTACTACTACTACTACTACTACTACTACTACTACTACTACTACTACTACTACTACTACTACTACTACTACTACTACTACTACTACTACTACTACTACTACTACTACTACTACTACTACTACTACTACTACTACTACTACTACTACTACTACTACTACTACTACTACTACTACTACTACTACTACTACTACTACTACTACTACTACTACTACTACTACTACTACTACTACTACTACTACTACTACTACTACTACTACTACTACTACTACTACTACTACTACTACTACTACTACTACTACTACTACTACTACTACTACTACTACTACTACTACTACTACTACTACTACTACTACTACTACTACTACTACTACTACTACTACTACTACTACTACTACTACTACTACTACTACTACTACTACTACTACTACTACTACTACTACTACTACTACTACTACTACTACTACTACTACTACTACTACTACTACTACTACTACTACTACTACTACTACTACTACTACTACTACTACTACTACTACTACTACTACTACTACTACTACTACTACTACTACTACTACTACTACTACTACTACTACTACTACTACTACTACTACTACTACTACTACTACTACTACTACTACTACTACTACTACTACTACTACTACTACTACTACTACTACTACTACTACTACTACTACTACTACTACTACTACTACTACTACTACTACTACTACTACTACTACTACTACTACTACTACTACTACTACTACTACTACTACTACTACTACTACTACTACTACTACTACTACTACTACTACTACTACTACTACTACTACTACTACTACTACTACTACTACTACTACTACTACTACTACTACTACTACTACTACTACTACTACTACTACTACTACTACTACTACTACTACTACTACTACTACTACTACTACTACTACTACTACTACTACTACTACTACTACTACTACTACTACTACTACTACTACTACTACTACTACTACTACTACTACTACTACTACTACTACTACTACTACTACTACTACTACTACTACTACTACTACTACTACTACTACTACTACTACTACTACTACTACTACTACTACTACTACTACTACTACTACTACTACTACTACTACTACTACTACTACTACTACTACTACTACTACTACTACTACTACTACTACTACTACTACTACTACTACTACTACTACTACTACTACTACTACTACTACTACTACTACTACTACTACTACTACTACTACTACTACTACTACTACTACTACTACTACTACTACTACTACTACTACTACTACTACTACTACTACTACTACTACTACTACTACTACTACTACTACTACTACTACTACTACTACTACTACTACTACTACTACTACTACTACTACTACTACTACTACTACTACTACTACTACTACTACTACTACTACTACTACTACTACTACTACTACTACTACTACTACTACTACTACTACTACTACTACTACTACTACTACTACTACTACTACTACTACTACTACTACTACTACTACTACTACTACTACTACTACTACTACTACTACTACTACTACTACTACTACTACTACTACTACTACTACTACTACTACTACTACTACTACTACTACTACTACTACTACTACTACTACTACTACTACTACTACTACTACTACTACTACTACTACTACTACTACTACTACTACTACTACTACTACTACTACTACTACTACTACTACTACTACTACTACTACTACTACTACTACTACTACTACTACTACTACTACTACTACTACTACTACTACTACTACTACTACTACTACTACTACTACTACTACTACTACTACTACTACTACTACTACTACTACTACTACTACTACTACTACTACTACTACTACTACTACTACTACTACTACTACTACTACTACTACTACTACTACTACTACTACTACTACTACTACTACTACTACTACTACTACTACTACTACTACTACTACTACTACTACTACTACTACTACTACTACTACTACTACTACTACTACTACTACTACTACTACTACTACTACTACTACTACTACTACTACTACTACTACTACTACTACTACTACTACTACTACTACTACTACTACTACTACTACTACTACTACTACTACTACTACTACTACTACTACTACT